>NC_080425.1:22187250-22501208 GCF_029873635.1 Malania oleifera | reverse complement strand
TTTTAGTTTTTTACTTTTTCCCAAATTGTCCACAACAAAATATTGAAGATCTGCTGTTTCTCAGCTGATCTTTTCCTCATTTCCAACAAAGAGCTCTCAATTCTGAAAAAAAAAAAATTTAATTTCCTGCTGCAGCTACTGATTGTTTCTGTTCAATAAACAAAAAACATGCCTGAAGGTGAATCAAAGGGGCAAAAAAGGATTTTGTTTGGAAATACATAAAAGAAGTTGATGGAGAAAAATATCTTAGATGCAAATTTTGTGATCAAACTTCAGTGGGACTGTGAAAAGATTTAAACATAATTTGGTTGGTACAACGAAGGGAATGAAACCCTACCCAAAAGCTCCTCAAAATGTGAGAGATGAGTGCAAGATTGCTCTTGAAAAATTCCAAGAAGAGAAGTGTTAAAGAAATGATCTTCTTGAAGAGATTGAGATGGGTCCAAGAGGAGGGAGGGATTGAGAGTACTTCTTCTCCATCACTTGGAGATCTTGAGCAACAAAAGAGTGGGGGTGGTCTTAATCCTAGGGCTAGAGGTCCAAGGGATAATTTCATATCTTCACTGACCAAACAAGCCACTCTAAACTCAAAATGGAAGAAAGAAGAGACAAATGAAGTGTGTGGGAAAGTTGGTCATTCTTTGTTCAACAATGCTCTACCATTTAGTTTGATGGATGATGTATATTAGCGTATTATGGTGGATGGTATTGTTAATTATGGGCCAGGTTTCAAGCCTGCATCTATGCAAGAGATGAGGACATGGATCCTTATTCCTTAAAGATGAAGTGAAAGACATTGATGGCATGTTGAAAGAACACAAAAAATCTCAGAAGGAATATGGATATTCTATCATGGTTGATGGATGGACAAATGGGTGTTCAAGGGTCCTGATTAATTTCCTTGTGAATAGTCCTGCTAGTACATGGTTTTTAAAATCAATTGATGCTTCTAATAAAAAAATGGTGATTTGATGTTTAAGTATATAGATGAGGTGGTTGGGGAAGTTGGTGAGGAGAATGTTGTGCAGGTGATAAGTGATAATGCGGAGAACATGATAAATGGTGGAAAGAAGCTTATGGAAAAGAGGAAGAAGCTGTATTGGACTCCATGCGTTACACATCGTTTGGATCTCATGTTGGATGATATTGCAAAATTGAAGATCCATACAACCACAATCCTAAAGGCTAAGCAAGTTGTGAAATTTATTTATAAACATTCCTATGTGCTTGCAACAATGAGAAAGCATTTCACCAACAACAAAGAACTCATCCGCCCTGCAATGACGTGCATTGCTACTGCATTTTTTATACTTCAAAGCCTGTACAAACAAAAGCGAGGCCTTCAATCTATGTTCTCTTCGGAGATGTGATGCACTTCTACACATACAAAAATGCATGAAGGTATAAGGACTAGCTCAATTGTTTTATTTGACCAACATTTTTTGGCCTCACGTGGCTTATGTTATCAAGAGTGTTGTCCCTCTTTTGTTTGTGCTCTAAGGGAAGTTGATTTTGAGGAAAGACCAGCCATGGGGTTTATCTATAAGTTGATGGATTCAATAAGGAAAAAATTGCTGCAATTTTTTCGAGAAATGTCAACTATGAATTTTTTCTAGAAATGTCAAGTATGGACCCATTTGGAGAAAAAATAGATGATAGATGGACTCCACAACTTCATCACCCTTTACATGCTACAGGATTTTATCTAAATCCCCAATTGCATTATAAGGAGAATTTCTTTGATTGTGAATAATTGAAGAAAGGATTATTTGAATGCACGGATAGAATGTTGGGATATGAGGACAGGCTAGCTGCAGACATCCAATTGAATTTGTTTGATAATGCACGAGGGGAATTTAGGAATCTAGTGGCTATTGACTCTAGAATGTTGAGAACCCAAGTAAAAATAATACTTCAATAAAAATTAGCTAATTAGCAATAGTATTCAATCCTTGTTTCTTCTTAGAAGTATGTGTTTCTCCTTTTGTAGCTGCTTTGCGGAAGCATTTTGGGACAAAAACCCCAAAATTGATAAAGTTTGCTATTCGTGTTCTTAGCCTAACTTGTAGTGCTAGTGGGTAGGATAGGAATTGGAGCACATTTGAGCAGGTTCTTAGTTCTTACAAATGCCATGTTATTCTTATTTCACTCAAATATGCAAATATCTTCTAACATCTAAAAATTTAAATGGCTTAAACTCAATTGTAGAATCATATGAAAATAGGAATAGATTAGAGCACAAGAGATTGAATGCTCCAGTTTATGTGAAGTACAACACCAAATTGAGGGAGAGAGCTATAAGAAGAACACAAAATTATGATCCAATATTGGTGGAGGAAAGTAGATTCAGATGATGAGTGGATCACTGAGAAGGAAGAACTTGTCGTCCCAAAAGATACTTCTTGGTTTGATAATGAAAATCTCTTCAAAGTTTATGCTATTAGAGCTTTGCTGCAGGTAGCTTTTGAAGGAGATAATGCTCAGGCAACAGAAGCTTGTGGTAGCTTGCATTCCATAATTCCTAGCAAAACGAAGACTAGTCATTATTGTGAGAACTTAAGTATGTACATATCAATAGTCATTTTTGAATCTACTAAATTATCATTTTATAATTCCCCATTTCTTCTAAGTCCTAACCTATTGCTTTATTGAATATCTAGGCACTCAATACAAAGGCAAGAGGCCAAAATTGGTCACAATTGAGGAAGACGATGATGTTGAAGTGGGGAAGGGGGAATTTATAAGTAGAAGAACTCCTACTATAGATGAGTTCGAAAAATATGAGGACTTCAATGAAGACCTTGATAGTTCCCTTTGAACTTTGTAAATTTAGATTTACATTCTTAGAATCTTGGATGATGAGATATTGTGATGCCTTAATTTGGCTTTTTCTCTTCTTTTCGTTATGTTTATTTAAGAGTTTAATTAAAAACCAGACCGGACCTGCCGGTTTGACAGGGTTGCACCGGAACCAGTCAAGTTACAGGTCCGGATAGGAAGCTTGAACCCGATTTTGAGTGAACCGATGTCAACCGGTCAAACTCTGGTTACTCAGTCCAACTCGGCAAGACCTGGCAGGTCAACTTAGGTTTGACTGGGTTTTCATTAAAAGAAAAATTTGCTGCATTTGCAGCCTCCTAGGTTTGAACCTAGGACCTCCTACCTGAGGTCGGAAAGCCATACCACATGAACGAAGTTGCTTTGCATGTAAAATGACTATAGTAAATTTATATACATGTAATATATGCATCTAAAATATTAAATTCATCCAAATTTAAAATATTTTACCTTTAAGTTTTGTTTGAAACTTCAAAATATTTAGAAAATTAAAATTGAACATAAAGGAATTTAAAATTTTTATACTTAGTTATACAAAGTGAGGAAGAAAACAAAATATATAACAAATTAATTTAAATTTTTTTATTTTGGTATATTATTGAATATTAACATTTATTTTTTCTTAATTTGAGTAATACTAAAATAACTTTTTACTCATAATATAAAAATATAAATAAAAAGATGAATTTTCTACTTTTTTTTTAATCAAAATAAATTCTTGATCCAAAACTATGTCGTACATAAATTTAAAGTAAATAAAACTCTATATTACATTTAATATTTTATTAATCAAACAAGAAATTTGACTCCTTTAAATAAATTCGAAATATCAATGTTCTCTCACATTATTATTAAATATTTATTTATTTAACTTTTAATGATGATAATAATTATCAATATAAACATTCTTATTACACACATATATGTATACATATATACATATATATATATATATATATATATATATATATATATCACCGGTTCAACCACCGGTCCGATCGGTTGAACTGACCCAATAGCTTCATCGGGTTGCTCACCAGTCCGGGTTTTAAAACTATGGTTTAAACTTTAAAGCATGAAAATGGTGTCTATTTTGTGCTGTTATGACTCATGCTTATCTTGTAAGATGCATTATTTGAGTTTGTTAGCTAAACTTAGCCTATATGATACTTAAGAATTATGTTTTTATTTTTTTCCTCCATTATTCTAATTTTTTTCTCATTTTGATACTATCTAAAATTTATTTATTTATTAATTATTTTGAAAAATACAATCCCAAAAGGCTTATGCCTAGTGCCTTCCAAAGGGTAAAACACCTCACCTGACGCCTTCACCTTTTAAAACATTGATTCTAAAAATCAACAGAGGCACAACTCTTCCAACATAAAGAAGATACGAAGTAACTGTTATGTTTGTGGTCGACCTGGACATCATGCACCTCAATATAAGTTTTTCCAGAGGCGTGGTAATAATAGACTTAGTAATAATAACAATAATGAGCCCCAAGCCAATATAGTGTAAGGTGAGTGATCGCTGCTATGGTATCCAAGGTGAATCTCGTGGAAAATCCACGTGACTAGGTAGCGGGTACCGATGCCACCAAACATATATGTAGTGATCATAATCTTTTCAACATATATAAAAAGGTTGATAAGGAATCAGTATTTATGGGCAATGCCCAATCCTCACCTGTGTTAGGAAAGGGTATTGTGAACCTTAAGCTCGCCTCTAGAAAAACCTTAAGTTTGACTGATATACATCAATACCAAACAATAGGAGAAACTTGATTTCTAGATCCATCCTCCATAAGGTTGGTATCAAACAAGTTTTCAAGTTAGACAAACTAATCTAGACTTGTAACTGTGTCTTCTCGGGTAAGGGTTACTACAATAATAGACTGTTCGTGTTGATTGTTATTAATGGTATGAATAAAAATATTAGTTCTTCTACTTAATTAGTTGATTCTTTAGATTTTTGACATGATAGAAAAGGACATATAAAATTTGCTTTTGTTAAAAGAATGAGGAATGTAGGTCTAATAGCAAGCTTAGCTAACTCTAATAAAGAAAGATTTGAAATTTGTGTAGAAGTTAAATTTACTAGAAAACCTTTTAAATCTGCGACAACTAGAAGTACATAATTATTAGAACTCATTCATAGTGATTTAAGAGATTTTAAAAGTAAGATGAGTAAAGGTGGTAAAAAAATATTACATAACCTTTGTTGATGAGTTCTCAAGATATGCAATAGTTTATTTATTAAAACCAAAAAATGAAGCTAAAGATGCTTTTATTAAGTTAAAACAGAAGTGGAAAAAAAAAAAAAGGAAAATCAAAAGACTAAGAACTGATCGAGGAGGAGAATATGAATCAAGATTTTGAAGTGAATTTTGTGAACAAAATTGGAATAATACATGAAGTAGCAGCTTCTTATACAGCTGAACAGAATGGCATAGCTGAAAGAAAAATAGAACATTGAAAGATATGAAGAATGTAGTGTTAGAAAGTTCAGGTTTGCCTTCTAATATGTGGGAGGAAGCTATTCTATCTTTTAATCACATACTCAATAGAATAACACCTAAGAAAAGTGATAAAACACCTTATGAATTATGGAATGGCTATAAACTCAATCTAATATTTGAAAGTTGGGGTGTTTAGCTAAAGTAGGTTTGCAAGAAGTAAAGAAAAGGAGCATTGGTCCTAAAACTAGTGACAGTTTATTTATAGGATATGCTCAAAATAGTGCTGCATATAGATTCTAAATTATTAGATTTGATAATAATGTGTTAGTACCGAATACAATAATAGAAACATGAGATGCAGAATTTTTTTAAAACACTTTTCCTCTAAAACATAACAAAGAAATAGTAGATAAACATCTAATGGAAAAGAAATTGTTGACAACAATGTAAAAAATCTTGAACAAGTAAAAGAAGTAGAAATGAAACAACTTTTAGATATGACTTTGTAACAAATTTTCTAGTTGAAGATGATCCACAATATTAACAAGTTGTAACTTCACTAGATGCTATATTTTGGAAAGAAGCAATTAAAGATGAATTAGAATCCCAAAAAATAAATAACAAATGAGATATTGTAGCCACATGGACATGAAACAGTAGGGTGTAATGGGTATTCAAAAAGAAGTTGAGACCAGATGGTAGTATTGATTAGTTTAAGCTATATTGGTAGCCAAAGGATATAACCAAAAAGAAAGAGAAGATGTTTTTGATACTTATTCACCAGTTACAAAGGTCACAACAATTAGAGTTTTAATTGCCCTAACTTCTATATATAACTTATATAAACACTAGATGGATGTAAAAAGTTAAAAACTACATTTTTGAATGCTGATCTAGAAGAAGAAATTTATACGGAACAAGTGAACAACTTGAAGGTTATAAGGTAGATGGTGCTAAGTATAAATTTGTAAATTAGTTAGATCTTTGTATTGACTAAAACAAACACCTTTACAACAACATGAAAAGTTTGATAACATTCTTACAAGTGATGGCTATAAAAATTAATGAATAGGATAAATACTTGTACTGCAAATTTGATGGTGATAGTGGTATAATAATATGCTTATATGTTGATGATATGCTAATATTTGGCACACCAGTTTAGAAATTGTCAAATCAACCAAATTGTTTCTTGCTTCAAAATTTGAAATAAAAGACTTGAGACAAGTAGTACATGAGCACAATGCTATTTGCATATACCAGTCACATTATGCAAGAAAACTTATGAAAAATTTTGATCATATTGATCACACACCTGTTAAAACTCCATATGATGCTAGTTTATGATTAATGAAAAATAAAAGTGATTCTGCTACTAAGGTTGAGTATGCTCAAATAGAGGGTTCTTTAATGCATTTAATGAATTATATGCCTAGATATTGCATTTTTTGTATGTAGACCTAGTAGATATAATCATAATCCTCGGCATTACCACTGGATAACACTAAAATGGGTGTTGAAATATCGTTAGGGTACTATAAATTATGCACTATTTTATTGCAGATACCCTACACTTGTAGAAGCATTTTCTAATGCTAATTGGATATCAGACACAAATTATGTCAAGTCTACGAGTGGCTATGTTTTTACTTTGGTCGATGCTGCTGTTTCTTGGAAACCCCAAAAACAAACATGTATAACGAAGGTCCACTATGGAGGCAAAGTTTGTAGCTCTAGAGAAAACAACTAATGAGGTTGATTGGGTAAGGAATATGCCAGCAGATATTCCTTTGTCAGTTAAACTGGTACCACCCCTGTTTATATGTTGTTATTGCCTAGCAGCAATAGCTTGAGCAAATAATAAGATCTGTAATGGAAAAAGTAGGCATATATGACTAAGACATAAGATAGTGAGAGAATTAATCTCACTTGGAGTAATCACATTAAGTTATGTGAGATGAGAGAGAAATTTAGCAAATCCTCTAACGAAGAAACTAGCTAGAAAGCTAGTAGAAGAAACGTTGAGGGCATGGGTCTTAAGCCCTTAACACAAACTACTAATGATGAAAACCCAAACTATGTGATTAGAGATCCCATGAATTAGCTTTAATGGGTAATAACAAGTTTATCGAGCACTATTATGTTTTGTTCATCCCTATGACGTTGGAGTAGTGCAACTACAAGATTATGAGATTAAGTTTATTTTTAATGAATCCATAGCCTTTGTTAGGTGGTGTGTTTAGTTATAGTTACATACTTGATGGATTCACCTATATGAGTGTGGAAATGGGCCCACTTCCTATGAAAGTTTAGTGAGCTAAAACTTTCTAGAGCATTCATGAAAATTTAGGTATGGTGCATGACCTAATTGTACCAACCTGCGAGGAGCCTTGTATTTAGAAATGTCATGTGAGTTGTGTATTTATAGAGTTACACTAAAAGAGGCTTGTTCAAGATTATAAAATTCGCCAAGTTCTTGTAACTCACAGCACACATTCTCTAAGTGCAACTCAAATCGAAAAGTATTTTCACCCTTTGCATGACTTTTCATGGTCACCCAACCTCTGTTTTTCTTTTGTTTTCATTTTTGTTTTGTTTCACAATTTGAAACATGTGGTGGATTGTTGGAAATGTTTCAAATTCTGATAGTTTTCTTTATTTTATGGTTAATGGCAGCAGTTTTTCTTGGTGTTATTTCAGTTATTTTTATTTTGCTTAATTTCCTCCAACAACTAGATGTTAATGGTGATATTTGAACAGTCAAATACCATTAATTTGCTGCAATAACCAGCTGGAAGTTACTCCTCTATGCAGCCTATAAAAAGGCTACCTCCAACCCTTTCCAAAACACAACCAAAAAAAACATCCCTTTTCTTTCTTACATACTCATTTTCTCCATCATCTAGCAGTAGTTTTCTATCAATTTATATTTGTTTCTTTTCCTTCCTCTACATTGGGTTACTGTATACTATTGCTCCTAAAACTCTAAAGTTTGCGAATACACACAAATCCGAGTATTGCTACGTAATCCTGGAGATCGTGCATGTTATGACTATTTGCACCGAGAGATTTTCCCCATATACGCAAAATCAGTTTTAACTTTTAAGGACAGCAGTCCTACGACATCTCAGCTTCTCTACAGTAATTTTTTCCTCTATTTAATTTTGTGATTATTTGATTACACCTTAACTTTCTTACATGCCCTTCTTGAGTGCTTTGCATGATTTCATGGGCCGGGGAGGACTGATAGGAAGACCACAGTGGCCCTCCAGGATAAGGCTTAATTTTTTCACGAAAACTAGACAACTAATACTACTAAACTTACTCATTAGCATATAAGAAAATTAATTCAATTACAAAATGATCTAAGAACCAGATCCTCCAAATGAAGATTTAAATCTATTCATTTCATAATGAGTTTTCGGCGGAATTTCACCAAATGGTCCCTAGAGAATCAGATCATGAAAATTAATGAAAGGATAAAGCATGCATCATCCTATATTCGATCAACCAATTATTTAATTAATTAACAGAATTTACAAAATATGGAAGAAAAATCTACAAGATAAGCACTGAAAAGAGCTCGCGCGAAAATTCGTTGGCCTAGGAGTACCAAAAAAAAATTTATCAGAAGCAATCCGCGATAACTGTTCATCACAATTTTCATAGTAAATGAGAAATAGAGCGATGCAGTGAGGTCGTTATACCTCGAAGACTTGAGGTTCCAGGGACGAACTGAGGAGGCGATGAAGAGATTCGAAGCCGCAGATGGAACCGACATTGAGACTGAGGGTGGGTTTTCCTGCTTCTCCGTTAATGGATTGAGCCTCCTCAGTGCCCTCCGCCATTGTTATATGTTCTTCCACCCTTGCCTCTGGACAGCAGAAGCAGGATATCACTCGGCTTGGATCAGGAATCAGGATGGAACGACGGAGGACTGACGTCCATGATTTTGACTTTCGAGTCCTTTCAAATTCGATACTCTCAGCTCAGGCGGATTCACGAATGGCAGTCCGGCGTCGGGGCCGGTACGTTTGGTTGCCAATCATGGACAAACATCATTGTCAAATATTATAAAAATTATAAATTTTTAAATTATTTTTATTAATTTTTTTCAAATTTTTAGAATTTGAAAAAAGCACTAACCTCCAACTAGATTTGACAAAAAAACAATGAACTTCCTAAAATTTCAAAAATTATAAGAACCTCCCTAGAGATTTCAAAAATTCTAGTGGCCTTCCGTAAAGTCCGTCAAAAAGATACAAACATTTTCTTATATTTTGTAAAAAAATAATTTTTTTATAGGGAATTTGCATCTTTTTGGCAAACATTAGGAGAGGTCAATTACATTTAGGAAACCTTAAGGGAGGTTTGTGTCATTTTTTACAAACGTTAGGGGAGTTTTGCAAATTTCTTTAGCATCTACGGTTCCCTCATATGTTAATTCTAGTTTTTTCCAGATTTCTTTGGCAGTTTTGCAGCCTATTATTCTATTAAACTCGTTAGCATCTAACGCACAATACAAGGTATTCATTGCACTAGAGTTTATCTGCATTTGTTTCATATCAGCCTCATTCATTTCTTTTTCTTCCTTAAGAATTTCCTGATTTATAATAATCTTATAAGGAACATAGTTTCCATGTACTACTACTATCCAAACTCTCCAATCCATCGTTTGTAAGAATATTCTCATTTTTTGTTTCCAAAATATGTAATTTATTGCAAAAGAGTGGGGGTTCAGTGGAGGATTGTCTTTCACTGAATGTGAACACACCTATTTTGGCCATTGTGATCTTTGTGCAACTACCTATTAAGGATATGTTACAACTTATGCTCTGATACCAATTGAAAGTAATGATGTAGTCCAGAGAAGGGGGTGAATTGAGTATTTTAAAACTTTAATACGCGGAAGTTTGATTAATTTTAAAAACTTAATTACCACGTGCCCTCACTATTTTAATCACAACAAAAAATTAAGGAGCGAACAACTATATCAATAAGCAATCCTAAATATATAATCAACTCACAAGACTTATTATATTCCCATACAAGTTATTTAACCATACAAATATCAATCTTGAATTTGAACAACTAATTCATCAATATCATGCAATCCAAGTAAATTTAAACCAAGTCTGAATTTTTAGCTTGCAACGACATTTGATCTCAATATGTATTTAAATCATTCAAGATATCCACAAAACAATCTAAGCATTCATATCATTCCCAAATCAATAAATCATTCAAGCAGACAGTTATCGATATATGGAAAAGCAAGAAAGTAAAGAGATTAAGGGAAAGAACAACAACAAGATTTTTTACAAGGTTCGGTGGCTTGTCTATGTCCTTGCCTCAAGAAACCTGCTATGAGGATTTCCTTTACTCTCTCTGTTCAATAGGTAAGTTTCCTCTCTCTTTTCAGTAGGTATAGAAACCTCTCAGGTAAGAACACCCTCTTGCTTGCCCGAATCTAAAGTTCAAAAGCAATAAAGCAACAGATTTTCATACAAGTAGAAAACTCTCTAAGAAGAGCGGATTTGTACAATATAAAACACAAATATACTCTCAATAATAAGATGTAATGAAGCTCAAGATATTTCTAGGTTTTCAAGATTGGGAAACATGAAAACAAAGATAAAAAACCATAGTTTGAATTTCAGCAGTGAAGAATAGCGCACAATAGCTATGACGGTTGAAATCGATGAATAATTTGTGTGATTGGATGCCCTAGTGTGATAAGGGTTGCCCTTAAATAGGTGGGTTTTGAAATCTAACCATTTACCAAGAGTTTGGAAACAACATATTCTAAAAATGGTAAAAAAACGCACTGTTTATAACTTAACCCGCCATACTTTGGTCGCTCAAACTAATAGCTCGATCACCTGAACCATTTAACAGATCTGAATTTCAAACAAGCAGTAGCCTTTTGGTCGCCTGAACCTTGACCTTGGTCGCCTGAACATTCTGTTCGATCGCTTGAACCAACATTGTCTTGGCTTTTATCAAATGCAGTACAACTTCAGTCAACTGGACCAAGTGCCCGGTCGCCCAAACTCATTGTTGCCAGAATAGTTTGTTCAGATTCTTATGAAATTCAATATTCTTTACTTCAAAACTATTTTGTTTTCCTTTTAAAAGAAAATTTTAACTTTGAAAAGAGATTTTCTGAGTTTTTGAAATAGGTCTCTAAGTTCAATTTTATCCTATAAGCTTCATACACAATCTTAATATTGAGACGTACTTACATGAAACTTCTAATACAATACACATCAAATAAAAATTAAGTCCTCATGTCTTGAAGCTTTAACTTCATCCAAGATTTAGTCAATCTTCATTTAACTTTTATTCTTCATGGCTTTTTAGCTTTAAATAAGATACATTATGCTATCATTTTGCTTGTAAGATAAAAAACCTGAAACTTCACTTAAACGCACTATTAGATTCATTTGTTTGTTATCATCAAAACCGAGATTAAGCCTTGTTAGGCTAACGATATTCTCTTTTTAGATGATGACAAATAAAGAGCAAAATAAGTGTAACAACTTGCCTATTTTACCGTTATTTTTTTTTTCATAATAACATTTAATATAATAATCTTATTATTATGTTTAGCTGATATAACATAATCAACCTGAACCCATGGGTACCAGGGATATACCTGAAATACAACTTTGATACCTATGCAGTGGAAAACATAAAAACATATATATAACAAGTCATCCAACCAATATGAAAAACAAAGGTATAGTCCCAAGAGGGGGTGAATTGGGTTAATTCTTTTTATTCAATCCACAACCACACAAACATTCAATCAAACAAATTAACCAAACCAATCAATCATAAAACATTCATCAAGATATACTTTGCAACTTAATGGAAATTCTTAACTTTTTCAACTTGTGTGCAGCCCTATTTATATAAATTTGAATCAAGCCCTGTATATATGAAATTTGTCTCTCAATTTGATATCCAATACAACATCCAATCACTATTTCCAAATATTTAGATTTTAAATAAACTTTAAGTTAAAGAGTGTTGGGTTGTTGAATCAATCAACGTACCACTTTACAGTTTCCGCTGAAGATTGATCAACTAACGTACTCCCTTTCGGTTTCTACAATCTCAAAAACAAATTAATCTTAAGTTTATTTAATATCTAATCCATGTAGTGCATATGATTTAGATATTTAAAACATCCACGCAGTTTTATATGTGTTGAAAATAAAGAGAGTACGGGAAAGAGAGAGTGAGACTGAGATTTTTACGAGGTTCGACTTATACTCAGCCTACGTCCTCGCCTTTGGCAAACTATCAAAAGATTGACTAAACTAGTTCCTTTGCTGGGCGGAACAACACCTTTACACACTCCTTCAGTAGGCTAGAGTCTGCCTCTCAAAGTGATATCCCCTCACTCGGTCACTACTTCAATTAGGCTAGAGCCCTCCTCTCTAAGTGATACCCCACGCTTAGTCAATGATCCAAACACCTTGGAACGTCCAAGAACTACAAGAAAACACAAAATACAAGTTGCATACAATAGCACTCTTAAAACAGAGTAGATTAGTACACTTTCAGTACAATATACTTCAAAATAAATAACAATATGGAATTTTAACTTGAAGCTTAAGGGAGTATATCACCGATTAATTATTTCAATGATTGAAAGATTTAGAATTTGATTGCTCAATTCCGATGGAAGAAGATTAGCAAAAACTCAGTTAGAAATTCGTGTATAACATGTGAGCTTGAGAGCCTATGAATGATGAGAACAATTATTCAAATGTCTAGTAAAGCTTTCACCTGCAGACATGGTCATAGAAAATAACCTTTTCATAAGATGTACCTTATTTGCGGCTGACGGCTGCTTGTACATATTAGAAAGCGCATCCATCAGAGACTTGGTGGATGATATATGCTTGATATTAAATGCCATAGACTTTAATAATGTCATTCTAATAGCTCCGAGAGCTTTCCAATCAAGCAACTCTCACTCGTCCTCATTCATAGATGCTGGCTTACCCTTTAATGGTAAGTGCAACTCCTTCCCAAACAAGTAATCTTCAATTTGTATCTTCTAGAAACCAAAATTGTTACCATTAAACATCTCGATCTTTTAGCTCTTTTCGTTCGATATCTCGATTTACTGATCTAGAGATCAAATTAGCTCAAATGGATAGTACGGTTGGATCCAGAATGTTCGAAAACCTTAGAAATAGTTTAAGTCGTTCGAAAAATGGACCCAAAATGACTCTGAAGAGACCGGTCAAAGATCTGGTCAAACCTGGTCAAATCTAGTCAACTATAACGGAATATTCCCAAACTTAACGGAATATACCTACCGTTACTTGACACCATTATCGACGCCGTCTGCTGACATGGCAAGGTGTGGGGTCCACTATTGACGTGGCACTGTGGGGCCCACCTGCTGGCATATTATGTGGGTCCCAGTGCTGACATGGCGAGGTGACGCGGCAGCTAATGCGGCGCTAACAAGATGTGGGCCGCTAATGTGGACGGTTGGTCGGGTTTGGATCAAATCGGATACGAATCCGGGTCTGGAGCAGGTTACTGGGTCAAGTCGAGGCAGCCAGGTGAAGAAGATGCGTGGAGCGCTTGTGGGCGCGTGGCCAGCAGGTCGCCGGCACGTGACGACGCATGAGGACATAGACAACTTCAGCGAGGCGCGTGTGGTGCCGTTTGGGCTCCTTTTGAGCTCCAATTTACACCGTTGGTTTCGTATCGACGAGATGAACATGATGGTGACCTCAAAATTCATTTTTAAGACACTAGATAGAGCTCTGTTTTTGGTGAATTTTCTCTTATTTGGCGTTTCTACTCCAAACCAAGCTCGATACCACTTGTTAGGACCCTATGAGCAATAAACAAACACCAGAAAATTGAGACACTAGAAATTTACGTGGTTCGGTCTAGATCGACCTACATCCATGGAGCACACCACAATTCACTATACAACCAGGAAAGAATACAATCTCTCAACTTTCTTCCTCACTTTTCTACACTATCTCCTTCCTTTGTGTGTTTTACCTTTCAACAACTCTTCTCTATTCATAAATAGTTGGGGTAAATTATAATAAATTGAAATTGAGGAATTACAGTATATTATGCAATCAATATCCGCGGATTATAGCTACACGGACACATCTCCAGCTTGCGTCTCCTGACTCTAGCTACAACATTATTGTCATTGATTGATTATTAGGGACATCTCCAAAACATCGAGATTAGGATGGAAATTCTTGAAAAGAACAAAGAATAAAAGGAATGCGTTCAGAGTAACAGAGGCATTCACTCAACACGCATGGCCTCCATTTTTGTTGGCACACTAAACAACAGGTGCACACGTCTCCTCAAGGCACCCTCATATAACATCACACCCTGCATATATGCATGGTTGGGTCAAGATAGGACTTGATCGCCTATTACGCTCGCACACGCAACCAAATATAGTAACTAAGATAAATTATACAATAAATAAACATTTTGTTTATATATATATATATAAACAAAATGTTTATTTATTGTATAATTTATCTTAGTTACTATATTTGGTTGCGTGTGCGAGCGTAATAGGCGATCAAGTCCTATCTTGACCCAACCATATATATATATATAAACAAAATGTTTATTTATTGTATAATTTATCTTAGTTACTATATTTGGTTGCGTGTGCGAGCGTAATAGGCGATCAAGTCCTATCTTGACCCAACCATATATATATATATATATAAACAAAATGTTTATTTATTGTATAATTTATCTTAGTTACTATATTTGGTTGCGTGTGCGAGCGTAATAGGCGATCAAGTCCTATCTTGACCCAACCATGCATATATGCAGGGTGTATATATATATATATATATATTCTAAAATTAGTCCCTTTAAAGCTAAACTTGACAACTTATATTTTTGATTCCACAATAATTTGGGGTTCAATTTCACTTAGCCTATATTTGGACATGGTTTCGATTTAGAGTCCTATAAATATTTTTAATTGATTCATAGTTGTCTAGTTTGGTGACAAAAAGTGATTATTTGCAATATCTTGGTTGAAAAAGAGCATGCTTGTTGCTTGGGGCATGAATTGAATGGTTCTATATAAAATTATTACATTTAACTTGTTTACCATTTAATTTTAAAACATGCGAAGTGATAATTCATTATAAATTCTATATTTACCATTTAATTTGTTTTTAATACTATTCTAAAAAATATAGAAATGAATGTTTGATTTTAAGGTTTTCCTCAGTTTATATTTTTTTATTAGAGTAGAATTGCATGTATGATAGGAGGATTAAAATGGTGACGATAATTTTTTGAGATAATTTGCATCCTGATGACTATTTCTATGATAATGAATAGAATTCAAATACATTTTTGCATGAATTTGGGTTGTGAAATGCGAAATAAACAATTAAATAAATTATAAAATAGAACATTATTATATGCTTAAAAGACGCATGCATTGTTTTTATATCACTATTAAAAGAATAACTATCACTAATGTAACACATTAGTTTGGGAAAATGAATAAACATATACATGTTTAGGAAATTGAATAAACATTCTCAATTATACATAAATAATACAATAATGTTATACAAATGAAATGAAAATAATCAATGCCGTCACCCTCGCATAGTGTATCTTGCGGTCACCCGCAATACATATTAATCTGGATCAATATGCAAATATTTGTATATCTTGTATACAATTTATTTAATTTAGTCCTATGACCAATTCGAATTGGTCGAACCGGCTTAGTACCATAACTAACACTTTCTACTCTGGTGATAATTTCCCCCCCCCCTCCCATATACAACAACACAGTCACCAAAACACTGTTTGAACTTCCTGCCATTTAGATCGATCATCAGGAAATAATAAAGACCTATGAAAAACAAAATTGTACATATAAGCACATGAGATAACACTTCTTTTCATTAATGGTAAGCTAATAAACTATAATCATGACTCCATTCATTATGCAGTAATATTTTAAAATAAAGTTCAGCATGCAGCATTTGTTAATCATTCGACACATGGTTTACACACTTTGATTAGTTTGGGTGAGAAAACTCTTATAAAAATTCGGCAACATGTCGTCTATAAACTGAACATTTTTCCATATTGCATATCTCAAACCATGCACCAGATATCCTAAGAGTGTTTATAGTATGCAATTCACAAGTCACTGCATCAACCATGCAAGTGACATTCGGTTTAATCAGCATGCACTCCTACTCGACTACTAGCATACATTTCATAATACTGCATGCCATACACTTGGCGTTCCAGATTAATCATGCAAAAATGGTATATTCAATATCAGTTAAGAAGTTAAATTATTGTGTGCATGAACACGATTTATATATGATGTGACTACTGAATTATATAAAATATATGAAGTTGTTTAAATTGTTTGTGTTTCATTATCAATCATATAAATCCATAAACTAAAATCCATTGTCACCCCTAGCCAAATTAAAGTTCAGTACATGATAAATATTTACTAGAAATTTATATATATTTTTAAAAGTGTTACTCTTTCACAAATAGCATATTCCAATTTAAAAAGGTAATTATGATATCAAATTGCTTGTTAAGATGAAATTTTTAAAAATTATTATAAGAAAAAGAGAAGATATATATATATATATATATATATATATTATAAAATTGCTTTGAGAAAATAATAAGCAGTTGTCTTTTGCGCACATATAGGACAATAATACAAAATCTAAAGTCTAACAAATTCACAACATATTTTAGATTTTTCAAATTTATTTGATTTATAATACTCATTCTTTTGTAATAATTTCTTAATTTAATTTCATTATTTTTTTTTCATTTATACTTGCAATTTCATATTAATTAACCTATGCTTGTTACTTATTTTGCAGTATATATATATGTTTTTTAAATCCCAAGAATATGCAAGATACTAAAAGTAAGTTTTTTGTAATATTTTAGTGAGAATTTATTATTATACTTAAGTTTTCATTAATCATAATAATGAAAGGACAAAAGAATAATTTTACTAATAAATTTTATCTTTTTTAAATTTGACTACCTATTGACCAACGAACTAAAAAAAAAAAAAACCTCAATGATTGAAGTGTCATGCTTGAAAATTTTAGGTGTTTCAAATTTTACAAATGAAAAACTATATAATGATTATTTAATAAATTAATCTTATTAATTTTGCACAACAAGCAAATAATGAGTTTTGAATACTACCTAAATTTTAGTACATTAGAATATAATGAAATTGTGAGGACATGATAAGAATATTATAAAAATTACAATAAGTTTAGGAAGACCAATTTTGTCTCCATCCCATTTTGATGTCTCCGAAAACACATCATTAGGAATAATAATAAGAGAATCATATATATATTTGATTAAACAAAACATATATTTATTCTAGATATACATGCATGTAACTATTATCCATATATCAAACAAATCTTAAGAGAATTTATATAATAAATTCTACATACACATGCATGTAACTATTATTTGATTAATCATTTCTCCACTTCAAAACTACACATATATATTTTATCTAAAAAAATACAAGACTTTTAATAATAATTCATTTAAATTAATATCCAATCAATAATAAAACTATTTTCTAATACCAAATTTAAAACATTACATTACAACACACTTGTCAATTAAATTACACATAACACATATAACAAATAATAAATGAAAGGAACTAAAATACTAACAAAAAAACCCTAACCTCAAAATTGGGCGTTTCCAAACGATGCATTCTATCAGTAATTGAAGGTGCTACGTAGTAATTTATAAGCCATACTAACGATTTTATTAATCAAACTAACAAATTTTTTAATAAAAAATATAAATTTGAATTTCAAAACAAATGAGCAAACGAGTTTCATTGAACTTACCCCATCTTGCCCTTTATATCCTCCTCCTCAACGTTCATGAGCAACGGTCACTTGTAAATCGGACGACCTCTACACTCTGCCCTTTGCTTTGCATTCTCCTCCTCTCTGGTCTCTCTACTGCCCTCTGTTTGCGAAGAAAATTGAAGGAGAAAGGGCTGTTGAAGGGTCGAAGCAAATCTCACAGGACCAAACTGCGAGATTTGCCACGCATCACACATCGAGCACTAGTTCCATTTCTCAAGCAAATCTCACAGTTTGATCTTACGAGATTTTTGATACTTGTCGACACCCGATTTGCTTGATCTTGCAAATTTTGTAAGACTAAATTGCGAGATTACGTAAGCATTAAATTGGAAAAATTTTTTGATTTGATTTTGTCAAAAAAATGAGGAGGGTTTATGGTCAAGCTGTGCCGTGCAAGTTTTTATTTTTAAAATATTTTTTTAATCCTTTTGATTTTAGCTCAAGAGAAAGAAAGAGGCATTCATATGGTTACACTCAAAATCAGGGGAGATACATGCACCACCGACACGTGTTCCCGTCCTTCATTCAGAACTGACACGCGTCCAGCCTGACGGCTTTGCTTCGACTGTGGGGAGGAGAATCACGAGCTTAGTCACCTCAACAAAAATCTAGTCCCCGTTTCTTGGGAAATGTTCAAATCACAGTTTCCCAGCAGAGAAAGAGAGCGATCGAGCAAGACCGAGGTTGTGCCGACACAGATGAGTGGAGAATTGAGGTAGGTTCGGTGTTTGGAGGTCAGGAAAGCGCGCGAAAATGGCGAGGAACGGAAACGGCTCAGACGGGGAGGGCTCGCAGGAAGCTGGAGTTGCTTCGAGCAGTGCAAGAGTTAGAGCGCGGGCCGACCCGTTTTTGGTCGTCTGCGGATGCTTCAGGTTCATAACGGCTTTGACTGCTATTCTCTGCATTTTCGTCAATATTCTCTCTGCTATCCGATCTTTTAAGGGCGGTGATGATGTAAGCTCCCCCTTCTCTACCTCTCTGTTTGTGCGTTTCTGTGCGTGATTGTGTATGGATACTTGCATACTTTCACCCGCGGTGTTTGATGTAGATTTTTGATGGTATATTTCGGTGTTACGCTGTCGCTATCGCGTTATTTGTGGTTGTTGCTGAGACAGAATGGGGATATTTTCTCAAGTTTTGGAAGGTTACATTTTTTTCCATCTATTTATAGACCCTGTCTTGTACGTAAAAGATGTGTCCATTATTTATTATTCTGAATATTTAACACAATTTCCTTATTAATAGCGTAAGTTAATGCTCAGAATTTTGTTTGTGGTATGATTTTATTTTAAAACAAAAATTAACTACACTCGAGCTCTGCTTGGTTCCTGAGAAAATGTAGGAGATTGAGGGGAAAAATCTTTCTCTGGACTAAGGCGTAGTTTGAGCGCCCTGTGGCTACTAAAACAAACTTCTGAAAGTGGCTGATGAAAAGAAGCTGATTGACTTGTGTAAAAATTGTTTATCCTCATGTTAAACAGGAGCTATTAGTAAGAAGTTGAGTGTTGGGTAAAATAGCTATAAGCTGGCTGAAATTACCCAAATTAATATGTTAGTTAAGGAGAGAAATAATATGTGGGTAATTTGGGCTTGAACCTAATGCAATTGGGGGTCATTAAGGTGAACCTAACGCAAATAGGGGCCATTAAGGTGAACTTTTCATTCTCTCTCGTCGACGCTGGATTCCATCCGGGGTGCTGACAAAAGGGAAAAGGGCGGTCCCCAAATGAGAAGAGTTTGGGAAAAAACAATGAGTCACATGATACGGAATCGCCACTTTATTTTTATTTTTTTTAATTATAGGAAAAATAAAGAAAAATTCTGAAAAAGGTTTGCAAAAATAAGATTTTGAGTTTGGGAGTACATTTTTGCACAAGGAAAGTGATTAGCCAATCATATCAATGATGATTTGCCTTTCAACACCCCTGTTGGCACCCATTTGAGGAATTGTTACCACACTTATATATGTGTGTCCCAAAAAAATGACATTTTGTGAAACCTATTCGGGGGACTGAACCCCACGGAGGCCCCACTACTTGTCCCTCTTGAAAACTGGTTGAAAATTTGTTTAGGGAAAAAAGGAGGAAGGGAAAAATTTGGGCTGGACCTACCTCTTTTAGGTTAAGCTGTCTACGTACTTGAGGTCCGGGATCAAGCCAACGTAGTTGAGGGAAAGATTTGGGTTTGGGTGTTTAGAAATGAATCTCCCGTTAGAAAGGGTTACGACTTTGAAAAAGGAAATGAGAGATTCAAAGATTTAGAAAGAAATGAGTGGAATTTCAGATTTTTGAGTTGGGGAGGCCAACCTTGGAAATGAGTTTTTGGGAAATTGACGAACGGTACATAATTTTTTTTATAAAAAAAAAGGAAGAGAAAACCTCATTTTGAGAAATAATTTTGGGAAAACCCAATTTGAGAGAATTTAAAAAACTTACAAGGTCGGAAAAGCATTTTGGGACGAAATCCAATCTTGGGAAACAAAAATCAGAGGCAAAATTGGCAATGATTTTTTGAAAGAGGATTTCGTGGGGCTACGCGAGGAATTTAATGAAATTAAAGATGTAATCTTAAGAGTGGGTGAATTGGGTAATTAAAAATTTCTTTGCGTAATTTTAGTTTATTTTAACCCTCTTAATTTAAATTGCCACAACCACACAATCACAATAAACTAATCAGCGACCGTACTATACCAATCAACAATCCTAGATATAAATATGAATACCAAAATTATTAATCAAATTTAAACTTCAAATATTCCAATATTCAGTTCTGAATTTCAGCAACAATTAACAATTTTCTCAAGGCACAAATTCAGTAAATAAATTGAGTGACTTTGATATCTATGCTTCAATCAAGCATTCAATCACAAAACTTTACCTCAGCAATTTCACACCTGAATTCAGATATTAGTTCTTATCTGATTTTTTAATCCAATCAACATAAACCAACATTCAAAATAAAACCCTAATTCAATCACAATCAAAACCCAATATTTAGCAAGTTCCCAATGAATTTAAAATCATACACGTAGGTTATAACTTGCAAGAATTAAAGAGATAGGGAAGAAGAAGATCAAACACAAGATTTTTTACAAGGTTCAGCTAGCAGCCTACGTCCTTGCCTCAAGCAAATCGCTTTGAGGATTTCCTTTCTCACTTCGTTAACTAGGTGAAGCACCCCTCTCTCCGTTCAAGGTGGAGATCCCTCTCTAATGAGAACAATCCCCTTGCTAGGCAATGATTCAACAACCTGAACCATCAATAACAAAACCAGCAATACAAGTTTGTTTGTACAATAAAAATACTCTTCAACAGAGCAGAATTTGTACACTTTAGAGCACAATATACTTCAATAAATCAATACCAAATTGAAGCTCACAAGTAATCTAAAGTATTATGATTAAATAATGAAGATTTAACAAGAACTAATCAGAATATACGCTTAGGGATTTCAGCAAAGACTCTCAACAGCTTTTCAGAAAATATTTCAACAGAATATCACGAATTTGATTTGTATGAGAGCATTGGTTACCCTAATTTGCGGAAAGATTAACTTTATATAAAGTAGAGAAAATAGTTACTGTTTTCCCCAAGTTTGCTTCAAGTTTTGAAACCCAATCGTTAAAATTTAGAAGCAAAATCTGTGCTGTTAGAAGTTTGACACATTGACATCAGTCGCCTAATCCATAGGGTCAGTCGCCTGAGCTTATTTAAAATAGCGCATAAGAACAGTCAGTAGCAAGTCAGTCGCCTAACTTCAATGGTTTAGTCGCTTGATCCCATTCTATTTTTTCATTAACAAAGTCAGTAGCATATCGGTCGCCTGATGCGAAGTCATCAGTCGCCTGACCACTAACTACTTAGTGTTTTTCAAACTTTAATTGCAAAACTTGTTTTTATTAACTTGGAAAACATATTTGAGACCTTATGAGATATTTTCCATGTACTAAATCAGGTCTCTAAGTCCTTAATGAATCCTAAGAGCTTCAACTTCAATATTGAGAATAGAAGTATTTACATGAGACTTAATCAAAATAAAACCATCTAAGTTCCTAAGTCTTCATGTTGTAAGGCTTTCAAATACCATCTGAGCTTTGATCAATTCTTCACTATTATACATTTTCCTCATGACTTGTAGCTTTAAGTCTAAGCTTCAACAAACTTCATCAAGTAGAATCACTTGACTTCATAAACACTCGGGTCCTGAAACTTAACTTAAAAACACATTAAGTAACCTTGATTTGTTATCACCAAAACGAGTTTAGGCCTTGTTAGGCCAACAATCTTTCATTTTTTGATGATGACAAATAAGGGGCAAAATGAGAAAGACTTAATAAGGCTCCCCCTCACAATAGTATTGCCCTTAACAAGTCATTACATGAATATCAACAATTTCAAAGCTTATGTCAGAATTTTAAGATAACATATAACAAACTATCATGCATTACTCCCCCTGAATGTAATATCTCCTTTAGACGCTATCCAATATTCAGTACTGAAATTAGGATAGCTTCCCAAGAGGGGGGTGAATTGGGAATTTAAAAACTTTCTTTTTAATTCCTTTTAAAGAATACTTAACTTCTTTTATTATTTATCTAATTCTTCTACTTGTTTGTTTAATTTGTCAAACACACAATAACTTGGTTTCTTTTATACAATCAACAACACAAGCACTTAAACAACTAAATCACCAATCAACCTTTCAATTAATCACACTATCCAAACTAACCAAACACAATTTGTTTATGCATGCCTTATAAATATGAATCAAGCCTTGTAGTTGAATGATATGCTTGTTAAAATTAATTTGCTTCTTTCATATGATTTACAACCACACATCCACACTCTTCCCAAAATTCAGAATTCAAATAAACTCTTAGTTAATTTTCTTTAGGTGTTTTAACCAAGTAACGTACTCCCGTATGGTTTCCGCAAAGTATGGTTTAACCAACGTACTCCCTTTCGGTTTCCGCAACCCAAATCAAAATTAAACTTTAAGTTTGTTTGATTTCCAAATAAACTTAGTGTATATGATTTCAAATTTAAACCATCCACGCAATATAAATATGCTGAAAATAAAGAGTAAGGGAAAGAGAGAGTGAGACACGGGTTTTTACGAGGTTCGGCTTCAACACAGCCTACGTCCTCGCCTTTGGCAAAACCACCAAAGGATTCACTAAACCTGTTCCTTTACCGGGTGGAACAATACCTTTATACACTCCTTCAGAAGGCTAGAGCAGCACCTCTCTAAGCGATAATCCCTCGCCTAGCCAACGATCCAGCAAACCTGGAATCGTCACAATCTACAAGAATATAATATAAATTTTGCGTACAAAAAATACTCCCAAAATTTAGAGCAGGTTGTACAAATTGAAATGTAAATTGTACTTCAAAAAACCAAAGCAAAATAGAATATATGAAGCTCTAAAGTTTTTAGAAGTCACCAATGGTTCGTTTAAAAGAGAAATGGAATTGCAACCCGGAACCGAACTTTGATTTTTTTCAATCTACCAAAGTTGTAGAATTCCTCTCCAGCAAAAGATGTGAGCAAAGAAGAGCTTCAGAAGAATTTCAGCACAAGATGAATTTCAAATTTTGTCTGATTTCTCTCTTTTCTTGTGTTTTCTCGTATTATGTTTTTTCATTACCCAAAGAGGTATTTATAGGCAACTTAAAAGATCAACTTCCACATCAAATTAGGTAAACTTTGAAAAAACATTTAATTTGTGGACTAAAATTTGAAATTCAAAACTTTGAAAGATGTTGTCCATATCAAATTAGGTAAACTTTGAAAAAACATTAAATTGTTGATTAAATTTTGAAATTCAAAATTTTAAAAGAAGCTTCCCTTTGAGATTTAAAATTTGCTCCACGTGGCAGTCGTCTGCCATGACATGGCAGTCATCTGTCATAGTTAAAATTTAAACCCAAAATACTTTTATTGACATGGCAGTCATCTGTCATAGTTAAAATTTAAACCCAAAATACTTTTATTAAATCCTTTAACTTGCCAGTCGTCTGTCCATAGACAGACAGTCATCTGTCAGGTGCACTGCTTATCAGAAATTTAATTTTTATTTTGAACACTTTCCTTCCTTTAAGACCTTTGTTACTTTAATTTCAAAAACATGTTTTAAGCTCTTTAAAACAAAGTGTTTCTTAGTTTCTTTTGTTTTTATAAGAGCTTCACATATCTAAATGACATTTGGTTTTGAAGTACTTACAACAGTTCTTTTAATTATGGTCTTCTTAAATCCTTCAGCCTCCTTCAGCCTTTTGAGGTTCACTTTTGACTTTGAGTTTGCTTGCCCTTAAGCTTCTTCATTTGTTATTCATTGCCTTCAATATTCTGATGCGCTTTCACTAGATTAACATTGAGCTTCAATTTATCAACCTTGAGAGTTCTTTTACCTAAAACGCATCACTTAACATTATATGTTAAAGTGCTCTTCATTTTATTATCATCAAAATAGGATTGAAAAGTCCAGTTAAGTCAACAAGTACATTCGCAAGGGAAACATATTCAGCATGAATGTCTCATCAAATTGTATATAGCATGTACCATGGAAAACTAACATGTAAACTCATGCTTATATCAAGACTATTATGCATTGACTATCAAAAACTCATCATATCATATCATATCATATCATATCATATCGTATCATTGTATCATATCTCAACATATTGTATCAAAACTCAACATTTCATCTCATATCATTTTGTCCGCTCACTTCTCCTAACATGACTTATCATTTTGCCACACTTCTCCCCCTTTCAACATCAACAAAAAGAATGACTCGGAAAAATAATATGCAAATCATCTTAAGACCAAAAATCAACAATTAGTTCGCAAATATATGGTCCAAAATTCAGCATGCAATTCTCAAGTTAAACATCCATCAAGATGTCCAATCCAGATATTCAATAACCAACATGCAAATAATATTCAAAAAGATCCAAAATCAGCATCAATACAAAATATCCAAAATAAACAGTAAGAGGAAGTAGCAAAAGATAAAAGAGTATTGTCAAGAGCTGTAGCAAAAGCAAATATTACAATCCAATTGTTTGTAATAAAAGAGATTAAGAAATTAAGGTCTAGTCTTTAGCATTGTCATCACCACCATCGGATTCAGTACCCTCCTCCTCATCATCATTAGCATCATCATCATCACCTCTTGAGCTTGTCTCCATGGTAGCCTTCCCTCACGAAGAAGAAGAGCCGCCCATATAGCTCTCAAGGCGTCCGAGCCTCTAATCAAAAGCGGTGAAGCTAGACTGAAGTGCACCAAAACTTGTATTCATTTCACCATGAAATGCACTTAACTGTGAATCCATGTGCTGATGATAATCTACAAACCACGAAGGAGCATCGGTCGCTTGTGGTACATCCTGTTGTGGTTTTGGAGCCTGTTGCTGAGCAGCCTGAAATCCCGCATCAGCTCTACGTGCCCCGTACCCCCCTTAGGCAACCATCCATGTTTCCGATACTTTTCATATCCTACTTGCTTAATAGTAGTAGATGAAAAGTAATCATAATGGGTTTGCTTAATGAACATGGTGGATGGGGTAGTGACTCCTAGATGTTCAAAGATTAGGGTTAAAATTCCTCCATAAGGAAGAATTACCTTTCTTGCTTCTTCTCTTGATATCATCCATTTCAGAATCAGGTTGGGCAAATCAAGTCGTTTTCTCTTATACAAGCACCACATTACGAAACAATCCAAGTAGGATAGATGGTCATGGAACCGTACCCTAGGCAAGCTATTATAGGTAATGGGGCTATGTATTATCCTAACTTTCAAATTTAGTTGCCTGTATAGTGAAGGGTGACCAAAATAAATAGGTTCTTTGGTCATTATAATTGGTAAAAATTCCTCAGGAATGAAATCTTGAGCCATAATCCAAGATTGTCCAAGTTGTGGACATTCAAACTCTCCTTCTTTTATTCCAAGTCTAATGGCCAATGTTTGAGCAGTTAAAGCAAATGACTTATTCATGACCATTGTGGAATACACATTATCACCATTTGTCATGTTTGCATAGAATAACCTAACTAAATTTGGATAAACACCCCTAGCCTGATATGTGATAAATCTTTCCCAACCCAAAGCATCAAACATTTGCAAGATATCTGGAAAATCCTCTCTTATAAAGGAAACATCTAAAATCTTGCAGAGAATGTGTTCGGCAGATCGGATATGTTCACGATACATTCTTCTGGCTTGTGGAGTGACCAACTACTTTTCAATGTCTTGGGTATCATCTTTCCCTAAAGTGGAGCCTCGGTTAGCCTGTTGCTTGGTCTTTGGCATGGTTCTTGAAGAAGATGTTCAGTAGAATCGTCTAAAATGAGAGTAGGAGGAAAGATGGAGAGGTATTTTGAAGATTAATCGGAGAAATCTTCATGGGAGAGCACTTGGAAGTGAAGGAGAAGACTTCGGGAGAGGAGAATAAGAGGGTCAGTGACTTAGGTTCGAAAAAATTAGGGTTTTTACGAACATAAACTATTTATATCTACGTAGGTTAGTTGACTGACCTGATACTGTCAGTTGCCTAACTTGTATATATGTTAAAATCTCACAAGTCAGTAGCGAGTCAGTCAACTGATCTCGAAGTGTCAGTCGCCTGATGTGCCTGAACTTGAGATATCCGTAAGTCAGTGATAGTCTAGTTGACTGAGGGCTAATGGTCAGTCGCCTATCCTTTAGTAATCTTGACTGACTTGCTCTTTTGACTCAACCCCTCATTCTTATGAACTTCTTCTTCTCAAATTACCTCTCTATAGTGCAATAAACTTAATTCTCGTCCTATTGAGATGAACCTATCCTTTGAAAGAGGTTCTATGAAAATATCTGCCCATTGTTCATTTGTGTTTACGAATTCAAGGATAATTCCTCATTTGTAGCACCAAAGATAATGTCATCAACATAGATTTGTATGATGAGTATATCATTGTTTTTAGACTTTATAAACAGAGTACTATCCATTTTTCCACTAGTGAACCCATTTTCTAATAAGAAGTCACTCAATCGTTAATACCAAGGTCTAGGAGTTTGTTTTAATCCATATAGGGCTTTTGTTAGTCTAAACACATGATCAGGAAAATGAAAGTCCTCAAACCCAGGGGGTTTGTGCTACATATACTTCTTCATTTATGTACCCATTCAAAAATACACTTTTCACATCCATTTGGTAGAATTTGAAATTCTTGTGAGATGCGTAGGCTAGTAGCATTCTAATTGCTTCCATTCTAGCTATAGGAGCAAAGGTCTCATGATAATCTATACCTTCTTCTTGATTGTAACCTTGAGCTACCAGTCTAGCCTTGTTACGGACTACAATGCCGTTATCATCCTCCTTATTCCTAAAAACCCATTTGGTGCCGATTACTAAATGATCAACGGGTCTAGGAACTAACTTCCAAACTTTGTTTCTTTAGAATTGATTTAGTTCCTCTTGCATGGCTACTATCCATGAATCTTCATTAATTGCTTCATTTATGTTCTTGGGTTCCTCTTGAGATAGGAATGCACAATGATTGCATAAATTCTTCAATGATGATTTAGTGGTCACCCCTCGTGATGGTTCACCTATAATTTGGTCCTTTAGGGTGATTCCTTATGAACTTCCATTCCTTAGGCAATTTAGATTGATCTAGAGAGTTATCATTCAAAGGTGTGCTAGTTTCATTACTCTCATCCTTTATTTGTTGAATTGCTAGGTCTCATCAAATGCTACATGAATGGGCTCTACAACTGAAGGAGTTTTTTTGTTGTAGACTCTAAAGGCTTTACTGTTCACAGCATATCCTAGGAATATTCCTTCATCTGATTTAGCATCAAATTTACCTAGGTCCCCTTTATCATTTAAGACAAAGCACTTACATCCAAATACATGGAAGTAAGAGATATTTGGTCTTCTACCCTTCCAAAGTTCATATGGGGTCTTATCTAGGCTGGTCCTAAGGGAAACTCTGTTCCTCGCATAACAAGCAGTGTTCACCGCTTTAGTCCAAAAATATTTAGGCAAGTGATGCTCATTAAGCATAGTCCTAGTCATTTCTTGAAGTGACCTATTCTTTCTTTCAACAACTCCGTTTTGTTGAGGTGTGCGTGGTGCTGAAAAATTGTGAGAGATTCCATGTTCGTCACAAAAATGTTCAACATCCTTATTTTTAAATTCTCCATCTCTATCACTCCTAATATGCAAAACACCATACCCTTTTTCATTTTGAAGCTTCTTTCAAAGGTTGGTTAACATCTTACACACTTCATCCTTGGAGGATAAGAATAACACCCAGGTAAACTTGGAGTAGTCATCAACAATGACAAAAGCATATTGCTTCGCTCCTAGGCTTTTGAGTTTTAGTAGGGCCGAATAGGTCTAGTTGAATTAGTTCTAGTGGCCTACTAGTGGAGATGTGTTTCTTCTTCTTAAAACTTGTCTTGGTTTGCTTCCCAAGTTGGCAAGCATCACACACCTTATCCTTTACAAATTTTGTGCTAGGTAGGCCATTGACTAAGTTCTTTTTAGCTAATTTAGATAGTAGGTCCATACTAGTATGTCCTAGTCTCCTATGCCATAGCCAGCTAGCTTCATGTAAGGCTGTGAAGCATTTAACTTCTTAAGATACCAGATTTTCAAAGTTTATGTAATATACATTTTCAACTCGGTTTGCAATAAACAATATGTCATGCTTTTCACTATGTTCAACTATGCATTTGTCCTTTTTGAATGTTACGTAAAAATCTTTTTCACTTAATTGACTAATGCCAAGCATATTATGTTTTAACCCTTCTACCAATAAAACATTATCAATTGCCAATGAGGGTTCCTTACCAACTTTCTCGATGCCGATAATTTTACCTTTAGCATTGTCTCCGAAGGTGACATGTCAATGAGGTGAACTTGGACTTGTCTCCGATCATATGCCTTAAGCATCCACTATCCAAACCCTATTTTTATTTTGATGGTGTGGACCTAAAACATACCTACAAAAAGGGATTTAAGATGTTACTTTTGGTATCCAAACCTTCTTAGGTCTTTTTGAGTTTGTTTTAGTTTCATTTTTCACTCTCCATACCTTTTTGGTTTTAACATTCTTTCTCTTGAATGGACATTCAAATTTTATGTGTCCCTTCTCCTTACATAAGAAACACGTAGTGTGTTCATATGCATTTGTTGAAGATGTGCTTATATAATTTTTTGAAGCTTTTATAAAGTACCCCATGTAGAGGTTCTTTTTTCTTCTTGTTTTCAACTCCATTGAATCCTATGCATGCCTTATCCAAAGACATTCTTTGTGATCCAACTAGTTTCTCAAAGTTCTCTTTTTCCTCTAGTAAAATTGTAGATGATTTTAGTTTGATCCTCAATTTTACTTTCAAGACACAATATTTCTGAATCTTTTATTCGTTTACAATTAGCTTGCAGCTTTACTAGTTCTTTAGCAATTTGGTTTATTTTATTTTCAAGTTCATCAATAACTAGGTCCTTTTCTTTTTCAGCTGATTCACATGACTCTAGTTAGTTCATTAACATTTCATTTTATCCTTTAAGTCTGATGTTTCTCTTGGACACTTTTATGAACCTCTTATGTAGTGAAAATAATTCAGCTTGAATTTCATTATACGAAGGCATGCTCGCATATGAGTCATTACAAGATTCATCACTTGATGTGAGTTTGACTAAGAATTTACCTCGTCATCTCTCGGCATGAAACACATGTTAGCTATTTCTTGATCACTTGATTCGCTTTTTGAACTACTTGAGCTGGAGTCATCCCAAGTCGTTGCTTTCATTGCTTTCTTTTTCTTCTTCTTAGCGTCTTTCTTGAGCTGTGGACAATCAGACTTTATATGTCCTACCTTTTTACAGTTATAGCAAGTCGGGGCATTCTTTGTTTCTTTCTTGCTTGTTCCACCTTTGTATGTTTTAGACCCTCTGAATTTTTTAGCAAATCTTTTATTCTTTTTGAAGAATTTGCCTAAACGTCTAGGGAATAGGGCTAAATCATCATCGTTCAACTCATTATCCTATTCCTCACTTGAGCTTTCCTTTGAAAGTTTAAGAGCTATTGATTTCTTTTGTTTACTAACTTCAGTAGTTCTTTCGTTTATTGCCATCTCATATCTGAGAAGCGATCCTATGAGTTCATCTAGGGAAGTATTCTTTAGGTTTTTGCCTTCAGTTATGACAGTGACCTTAGGTTCTCAAATGGGAGGAAATCCTCTTAAGGATTTTCTTAATCATCTCGTATGTAGTGTAGTTCTTTCCTAGTGCATTAAGTGAGTTAATTATATGGATGAATCTAGTATACATACTAGTAATGAACGCCTCATGGTTCATCCTAAAAGCCTCATACTCGCTGGTGAGCATGTCAATCCTACTATCCCTAACATCTACGGTTCCCTCATAGGTGACTTCTAACTTGTCTCAAATTTCCTTAGCAGATTTGCATCCCATAATCCTATTGAACTCATTAGCATGTAGTGCACAGTATAATGCATTCATTGCACTGGAATTAATTTGCAGCAGCAGCTTCATATCAGTGTCATTCAAATCAATTTCTTCTTTAGGGATTTCCTTATTATCTACATTCTTAGTGGGAATAAAGTCACCATGGGTAACTACTTTCTAGACCTTCCAATCCATAGTTTGCAAGAATATCCTCATGCGTTGTTTCTAGAAGGTGTAGTTTAAACTGCAGAAAATAGGAGGTCTAGATGAAGATTGACCTTCACCAAAAGGGGATACACCTATGTGTGCCATAAGGATCTTTGTGTAGCTACTTGTTAGGATTTACTACAACCGACGCTCTGATACCAATTGAAATTAAAGATGTAATCCCAAGAGGGGGGTGAATTGGGTAATAAAAAATTCCTTAGAGGAATTTTAGTTTATTTTAGCCCTCTTAATTTAAATTGCCACAACCACACAATCACAATAAGCTAATCAGCGACCGTACTATACAAATCAACAATCCTAGATATAAATATGAACGCCGAAATTATTAATCAAATTTGAACTTCAGATATTCCAATATTCAGTTCTGAATTTCAGCAACAATTAACAATTTTCTCAAGGCACAAATTCAGTAAATAAATTGAGTGACTTTGATACCTATGCTTCAATCAAGCATTCAATCACAAAACTTTATCTCAACAATTTCACACCTGAATTCAGATATTATTATCTGGTTTTTTAATCCAATCAACATAAACCAACATTCAAAATAATACCGTGATTCAATCACAATCAAAACCCAATATTCAGCAAGTTCCCAATGAATTAAAAATTATACACGCAGATTATAACTTGCAATAATTAAAGAGATAGGGAAGAAGAAGATCTAACACAAGATTTTTTACAAGGTTCGGCCAGCAGCCTACGTCCTTGCCTCAAGCAACCCGCTTTGAGGATTTCCTTTCCCACTTCGTTAACCAAGTGAAGCACCCCTCTCTCCGTTCAAGGTGGAGATCCCTCTCTAACAAGAACAATCCTCTCGCTAGGCAATGATTCAACTACCTGAACCGTCAATAACAAAAGCAGTAATACAAGTTTGTTTGTACAATAAAAATACTCTTCAACAGAGCAGAATTTGTACACTTTAGAGCACAATATACTTCAATAAATCAATACCAAATTGAAGCTCACAAGTAGAGAAACTCATTCTAATTTTCTTTCCAAGTTAATTCGCATGGAAGGGGTCTAAGGGTCCCGAGAAATCTACAACTGGCAAAAGTACAGTAGCAAACATAGAAAAGCAAACAATGGGGCGCTAGAGGCACAGGGTGGGTCACTAGCGGCACCTGTAGCACTCCCCCCCCCCCCCCCCCCAGTGCACAACAGCTCTTTTTTTTTATTTTTCTTTTTATTTTATTCAATCTTGAATGCCTTTATCATAACTTGGCTACATTGATGTATTTTTTTTTTGGGTATTGTTTTAACTATTGGATTGTCATCTGCCCCAGGAAGGAGGACTGTATCCTCAAGTGTGTCTATAGATGGGTTGATCCTTTCTGTATTAGATTTCACAAAACACTACTGTGTTCCTCTTATGTCTAATGTGGGTTGCACTTGTTAAAATTGAATTGTAATGTTTCAGCGGAGGGATAGAATTAGTTAGATTTTAGGAAAGTCACAAAGCATTACTAGTATGCACAAACATTCAGAAATAATGAGATGAGGGTGATGAAGATATCATGTATTTTTGTGATATTAATTATAACAACTGAAAAAAAAGAGTATTTTTTACTTAAGCTTCCAAAATTTGCAAGTATAATAAGAAATAATAGAAAAAATATGGAAACTTTTTTAGGGACTTTTTGTTCTTGGGATGGCTAGATTGGTAGGTGATGACTAGTAACAACTTTTGTGCTTTGTGGTTATGCTTCTTGAATTAAATTCTTTACTTGAGTCAACTGCTGGCAGCTTTCGTAGTTAAAATTGGTGTGTTGCAACTTGTCTTTACCAAAAAATGTGAGAATGTGTGTTTTTTTCTGTTCTTTATTTGTTGTTGTTTAGCATGCTGTTGCTGACTTTACATGCCTAAAAAAGTAGAATTAAGTTTGAGCTTTTCATGTGATGGATGATTGATTAGGAAGCTCCTGTGGCAAACCTATTTTAGGCGTCAACTTAGGAAATTAGGGATTTTAGCTTAGAATGTTAGGAAATTTACTTCTAGTTATTCTGGGGGTTAATTATGGGGAAAGTCTAACCATTATTCTGGGAATAATTTTTCTGATTGTTCTAGATATAAATTAGGAATTTTACAACGGTTTCAAACTTACATAAATTTCTAAATTTTAAATTCAGGAATTTGCAAACTGTTTCTCAGTCATTATAGTTATTCTAGCTTATGCTGAGCGAGTTTGTGACAATTTTTGGGTTTTTGTTATTAAATGGTCTACTTGCAGTTACTTGTGAATTTTAATTCCCACTTCGGTCATCACACTAACTGTTCTTCTCATTCTTTTTCCTCTTCTTTCCCTTCTATTTGAATTACCAGTCATCTCTTGGCACACTTTTTTTTCTCTTTCTTCCTTTTCTTCTCGCTCTTCTATTTCCCTTTCTTTTCTTTCTTTCTGTTGGTATCTCATGTCAAATTAGAGTGATACTTTCAGACACTACACTGGAGGCAAATGGTAGGTTCAATGTGGCAGTTAAGCTTTCTCTACTGAGAACCTATTTTTGGTGTTGGCTTAGGAATTTAGGGATTTTATTTGAGATCCAGGGAAAAAAAAAATATTTGGGAAATTTGACTGCCTTAGGAATTTGTTTATTTTGGGGTTATTTTATAAGTATTAGTTTTACTATTTATTGTAAGGTTAGTTTATTATATATACTGGATTTGTCTAATTGAATGATTAGCTTGCAATTGTCTGTGATTTTGATTTCCTAGCTCTCTCTCTCTCTCTCTCTCCAGTGCGCACGCGTGTACACTTTCTCTCTCTTGTGTACACTTCTTCTCCTCTCTTCCTCTTCTTCTTCTATTTCTCTATTATTTCTTTCTCCCTTGCTGTGCTGCATGATCTGGTCTTGAATTTCTTTTCATGCCTCTTCTTTGATGTAGTTGTAGCTTAGATTGTTGCTCACATTGTATGATTTTTTTAAAAAAACTTTAATTTCAATCAACATGTTGCAGGCATTGGAGTACTGGGCTGCTAGAGGAATGCTGCAGATCTTGTATGCCTTATGTTCAAGCAAAAAATTTCCTCTTTTACCCCATCCCTCTTCTATGAATTCTGGTGTTGGTTGTAATCCAATATGGGTGTAATCCTAAGCCAATATGGTTGTAATCCTAAGCATATCTTTACACAATAATTCCATTTTATCGGTTATTGGGTGGCTTGAGTTGGGCTTGGGGTTGATCCAATCACAAACTAGTTGATGGATTTGGGTTGAGTTATTGTGTAATTGGGTTGAGGCCTTTTGGAAGCTCATGATATCCAATCGAAGAAGACAGCATTATAGAATAGGGTAACTGCTAGTTGCCAACATTTATCTTTAGTGGGCCTTTGTTATCATGAATAACTTGGTTCGGACATTGAATTCTTTTGCTACTATCTACTTTTATGAAAAAAGCTTTTAATTGACTTGAAACAGATGAGCATTCTTACAAAATCTCTTGTTGGTCTCACATTTTTTCCTCAGTGTTGCAGTGATGACAAGAGCTTTCCCTGAGAATGCTGGCAAACGGAAGGATCTTATTCTTCTTCAGAACATTGCTTGCTATATGCTTCTTGCTTGTGGTGCAGTCTATATTATCTCGGTGAGATTATTAAAAAATTTTATTTATCCTTTTGACTTCTACAATTTTGGGTGGGTTCAGATTTCCAATATTAAAATCCTGCAATCATGAATGCTGTTCTTCAGGTTCACTTAATTCACATCTTACTTCTGGGATCTTTTAGTTTAGCTGTTGGATTCTATTTCATTATTAAAAATCCTAATGTTCATCTCATTCTCATTTTGAAAATACCAAATTCCAGGGATTCCTATGTATTGGCATTCTTAAACGTTATCGCCAGCGGAAAGAAATTACGAGGGAGCAAGCAATCAAGGATCTGGAGGTTAGCTTTCAAATTTCCATGACTACATAGATGGTTGATGTGTTCTACTTCTATGCATGATTGCATGGTGTTGTCAGCATTAGTTTTTGTTATTTTCTTCTTCTTTGCTTGCTTTCTTCATAGATGTTACCATTCTGTTAGCTTAATCTTGAAAGTGATTAATTTGTTTATTCATCATGATACAAATTTTTATCAGAAAAATCTTGAACTTGAGTAATAAGATTTTTATGAGAATTTTACCTTGGCTTCTTGAGCTTCAGGTTAGTAACAAATTACAAAATCGTAACAAGTTAACCAACTTGGACATTTATTTTGTATGAATTTACTCAAAATTTGGATAAGCTCAATCATAATCAACACAAAAAGGAAACTAGAGAGGGGTCCCCCTTGCATTAGCCCTAAGGATTTAAAACAGCAAGAAGAAGCTCCATTATTTAAAAGCATTAATGGAAGAGGTGGGTAAGTAACGTTAATGTACATCTAATTTTTCTCCTTCATCTTACCCATCCTTTCTGCTGAAGAAGAAATCCCAAGAGATGATCAATTATGCTGGAAGTGTCACTTCAATCATCACCTCATTAGTATGTTAGTAAGGCTTTGGCTATTAATTTGTATATGCAATCCACAACGCTAATAGGTCTAAATTCCTTGAATTACTTTCTTTGGAACCAAAATGCAGCTTGCAAACTACCTATTTCATACAACTCTTCAAAGGGCTTCATGATGCCACTCTTGAGAACTCCCAATTCTCTTGAAGAACTGCCATTTTAAAACCATAAAGGCTGTGGTCTCAAATGCCCTCAACCACCATCATTGATGCCCCTCAATTTCCAGGACACCAACGTCCTCAACATTGAGACTTAGAATATCCTTTCCCCCATTCCCTGATTCTGTCTCCCCACTGTTGCTCCTCAACTGTCATATAACTGATTGAAAATTGAAATCATTTTATTTGCCTCCTCTTACCTCTTCGGTTGCAAGTTCTCTTTGTACCGTACTTCTCTTCCTCCATTTTCTATTTGTTTGAATAATTTGCATGCTTGTTCCTCAAACCATCTGATTGTAGCCCCAGCACCATGCCAACTGTTTTCACCTCGTGCAGCACCCAGGTTGAGACCTGCTTATCTCGACTTGGTCTCCTTGTCCGTTGCCTAATGTTCTGTTGGCACCACCTTCAAAGGTTCGCACCAAGTACTGATCAGGTTGCAATTCTCTTTTAAAGCTCCTTCATACTCAACTTCCCTATGCACAGCATTCCAACTTTAGCTCTTGCCTCTGATAGTGGTAATCTCACGATATAGAACCAAAGTCATCATCCTCTGTCAATGAGGCTTCAGTATTCCCAGGATCCTGATTTGAGGCCTCCTTTCAACCTGTTGTTGTTGTCTGCTTCTACCATTGCCTTCCCTTTCTCCCGACTGCTGAGCTTCTTCCCCCTTATGTTGAATGACAAGATGGCCTCCGGGGCTGCCTCGTGGTTGACCTTTTGGCTGGTTGGGACGTCTTCCATGTTTTGAGCTGAAAAAATACACTTCAGGTCATGAAAGATGGGTTGTTATTATTGGAAAATTTCTCAAAAGGACATGCTTTACGTGTCATGATAGAGTCTGCCTTGTTCAGCTCACTCGGGCACCCTAGAGCTCCAAGAACAATCCCGACAAATTAATTGGCTTAGCCTTCTGTAGGGTTCCATTGCAATTCAAATTGAAATTCAATGGTTCTACAGCTTGATTTCACTTCCCCCATTTCATTTTTCCTGTGTATGTGAATGTTGGATGATGTTCTCTCTGATGAATTTCTATTATAATACTTAGTTCCGGCAGCACTGCTTTCCTTTTAGATACAACTGTTTCCCAAGACACACTAACAAAGTTGCCTTTGCATTGACTAGGTTGGATTTTTCAATCAAATCTGTGGAAGGCATGAATTTGTCATGAGATAGAACAAATTAACTGGGGAGTGCTGACTGCTCCATGTTTTTGGCATGCTTCTCAGTTAAGTTGATGTGATCCTCATGGCATGGGGCCAGAAATGTCCATGCCTTCTTATCAACCACCTCATTGTTATACCGTGCTGATGTGGCCACATTTTCCCTCATGGACTCTGGCCATAGCCTTTTAAGGCCTCATCTTTCTTTAGTCTTCCTCTTTAGTGCATCTTTAGAAGGTCATAGAAATGTACAAGATAGTTGACAGTTGAAGTTCTACAGTCACTCTTTCTCAGTTTGGCTGCATAGAACTTCATGGAGAAAATCTAAATTCAATGGGCCCAATATATATATATATATATATATTTTTAGCGTAGTGTGTCTCCTTTGGGTTTTGCCCTATGATTAGAGCTTAGGCTGGAAGCATTTGTGTCATGTCATTCGATTTGTAATTTGTTATGAATTTTGGCAGTTGGCAAGTGACAAACTTAGGCATTTATACCTTCTAGATGCAGCCAGCAGCTTGTTGTGTGCGAGTGCAATGGCATGACCACTATAGACTTTCGTCATTTGGGAAGTTATTGCCTAAAAAAAAAAAAAACAGAGCTATGTAAATTGATGTAGCTTTTGGACCAACAACAGTCACAGCACCTGTCTCCTGCATCTCCCATTCTTCTCCTGAGATAGGTCTGATGGGTGTGCACAACATTGGAATTGTCAAAGGAACTCTTCTTATTGTTATAATGATGATTGTGATTAAAAAATCTTGATTCCCTGTGATTTGGGGAATATGGCATTAAGGTTATCTTAATTTGCATTGGTTTTATGAAGCAATTGAAGGTAATTTTTTCGTGCACAATTGAGGATGTATGGATAAAGTGTGATTTCAGGTGTAATCCCAAAACGGGGGGTGAATTGGGTATTTTTAAAATTCTGGGTCTTTAAGTCCTAATTTTAAAAGGCACAACCACACAAGCACAAGCTAAGAGATATACAATTTAGTATTACACAACCTAGCAAACTCAAGCTATGAATTTGTCAAACAATCTGAATTACCCACTCACTCTCAAATGCAATAAATATTTAAGACACACACAATATGAGAATGTGAAATAAATAATCAAACGCAAGCGGAAATAAAATGAGATAAGAGAGATGCAAACTCCATATTTTACGAGGTTCGGCCAAACCCGGCCTACGTCCTCGCCTTGGGCAAACTACCCAAGGATTCCACTATTCCACTCCTTAAATTGGGACGGAGCTTCCCGCTACAATCCGCTTCTTCCACCCAAGGCGAAGCTACCTCTTACAATCCGCTGCTTCCACATGAGGCGTAGCTACCTCTTCCCCGGTTCACAATCCGAACTGTAAATACAATAGATGAATACAAATTTTGAATACACTTAGATGCTTCTCAACAAGCTTATGTGTACAATGAAGTCCTAAACATACTCACAAGATATAACTTGAAGCTCAATGAAGTAAATGTGTTTTCTCAATAAGGTTTTTATAATAGAAGAGTATATGATCTTTGTATGAAAATATGTATAATGAGTTGCTCCAAAGATCTAAACCCTATTCAATATTTCTCCAAAAATGATTTCTCAAAAATATGTGTGTTGGAGATCCTAGGGTTTGCTCTCAAATAGCTTTTGCAAAAATAAGAGAATATGAAATTTTTGAATAAAAAATGTGAAAGTGAATGCTTCAAAGATTCAAGCCCTAGTATGTTTTTTCCCAAAAGATTTTTCAAACAATGTATATATGAAAAACTAGGGTTCTTGCTCCCAATAAAGATTTCAAATAAAATGAATAGTAGAGTAGATAGACTTTAAAAAGAAGATTGAATGCCTAAAGTAAAACTTATTTACCAAACCTCAAAATCAATATAGCTTTGCAAGATGATGTGAGTGGATGCTCTTGGATCTTGAAAATAAAAGAAGAGAATGCCCTAAAATGATTTGAGTGTGAGAGAATATTGGCAAAAGGTGTAAAATAAGTTTTAGGAATGATATTTATAGGCATTTTTTGCATATAGCCGTTTTCCAACCGTTGGAGCATTAAAAATTATTTTATTTTAAAAGAAAATTCTGACTGTTGAGCACTAGAGTGTCAGGTATGCTCGACAGACTTGTCGACGAGTGGCACACTAGTTGACGAGTGCCCTTCACTCGCTCATCGACGAGTCACCTGACTGAAATCAATTTGGTCTCGGGATTTGCTCATCGACAATCCCAGGACGCTAGTCGACGAGTGGCCTTCATGTACTCATCGACGAGACCATGGCATTAGTCGACGAGTGGACTGGACTGAAAAATGTTAAGCCTCGGTAATTACTCGTTGACGAGCCCAGGGCACTTATCGACGAGTCCCCTGTTTTTCTGCCCTCTTAGCTTTCGAAATTGCTAAACCAACCTAGGACAAGGGCATGTAAATTTTCCATGAAATGCATGAGTCTTAAGGTCAGTCTATTGATCATTTTGAGCTTCCTATCATATCTTATGAGACATGTAAATACAAATAAGACTAAATACAAATTACAATTAAAAAACTGAATCATCTTCATCCTTTTGCTCTTCTACTTCCATGGAATGTGCCAAGCCGTATGTGCTTCAAGTTCCTCATGACTTTCATAGCATCCTTACCATCCATGCATGCTAAGTAATGATCCTGCTCAAAAGCTCAATGCACAGGTAAAATACTATGTGATTTGTCGTTATCGAAATGGGATTGGACTCATAGAGTCAACATTCTCTCCTTTTTTGATGATGACAAATACACTAGAAAAAATTTGGGTTTAGCCTAAAAGGGCTCCCTTAAGAATATGCATGATTAAAAAATATTTCAATGTAATCCAAACATATTGTAGAATGAAGACAATAAAAAATTTCAAAAATGTGATTTGAAACAGTTTACACAATTAAGTCTACCTCAAGTTTTCTTACTCCAGATTTATGCTTAAATTTTGCTAGGATATTTCTCTCCCTTTTGACATCAACAAGAAGGGCGAAGGCAGAAAGATATAAGCATTGAAAGAAATCATTAGCTTAGAGAAATCTCCTTAAAAAAAACTGTTTCGAAAAAAAAATTCATTTTGAGCATAAAATCATATTGCAATCAATCATCTATGCAAACAATTTAGTTCAATATAGTCCAATGCAATTCATGCTTTTAAGTTAAGATGCTCCTCCTCAGTTATGCACTCTAATGATCTCTAGGCAACTTCTTTACTGTGCATCAAGCCTAATTCACGTCTGATTTGGCCTATCCTCCTGAAGTGGTTTCATGAATATATTGACCCATTGCTCATCTGTGCACACAAACTCAAGTGCCACATCCCCCTTTTGCACATGGTCACGAATAAAGTGATGTCTAATTTCTACGTGCTTAGTTCGTGAGTGTGATATGAGGTTCTCTGAGATATTTATTATACTAGTATTATCACATTTTATGGGGACAGTGTCATAGTGCAATCCGTAATCCATGAGTTATTGCTTCATGTAAAGTGTTTGAGCACAACTCCTAGCTGCTATATATTCAACCTCGGCTATGGACAGTGCATTTGAGTTCTGTTTCTTGGAGATCCCAGAAACTAGAGATTTTCCTAAAAGTGACATGTGCTGCTCGCGCTCTTTCTATCTACTTTACTATCGGCAAAGTTAGCATCACAGTAACTGACAATCTCAAAAGAAGTGTACTTAGGATACCATAATCCTAGTTCAATAGTCCTAATAAGGTATCTAAGTATTCTTTTGACTACTAATAAGTGACTCTTTAGGTGCAGCCTGAAATCTTGCACACATACATACACTAAACATAATATTAGGTCTGCTAGCAGTTAGGTATAACAAGCTACCAATCATGCCACAGTAGAGCTTAACATCTACAGGTATACCTTGCTCATCTTTATCTAATTTTGTGGAAGAACTCATAGGTGTTCTTAAAATTTTACTATCTTCCATATTGAACTTCTTGAGCAAGTCTCTAATATATTTTGATTGGTTTTCATAAAAATTCCATGTTTGGCCGATTTTATCTGAAGTCCTAGGAAGAAATTAAGTTCATCCATCATGTTCATTTCGAATTCATTTTGCATGCATTTGGAAAACTCATTACACAACTCTTCGTTTGTTGCTCCAAAAATGATGTCATCTACATATATTTGCACTAGGAGTCTAGGAGTATGTTATCATTTTTAGCCTTTATGAAGAGTGTTGTGTCTATGTTCCCTCTAATAAATCAATTATCTAGCAGAAAACCACTTGGCTTTCATACCAAGCTCTAGGAGCTTGCTTCAATCCTTACAAGGCCTTAGACAATCTACAAACATGATTTGGGAATTTGTGGTTTTCGAATCTTGAAGGTTGTTCAACATATACTTCCTCATTTATATATCCATTTAAAAATACGCTTTTAAAATTCATTTGATATAATTTGAAGTTCTTAAAAGCAGCATATGCTAATAACATTCGAATGACATCCATCCTAGCTATAGGTGCATAGGTTCCTCAAATCTATACCTTCCTCATGGTTATACCCTTGAGCTACTAGTTTGCGTCTGTTTCTTATTACTATCCCATTTTCATCTTTCTTGTTCTTGTAGACCCATTTAGTTCCAATACCAGTGTGATCATCAGGTCTAGGAACCAAGGTCTAGACTTTGTTCCTCTCAAATTGGTTTTATTCTTCTTGCATAGATAACACCCAAGATTCATCCTCAATGACCTCATTTACATTTTTAGGCTCCTCTTGTGATAAGAATGCAAAGTGGCTAACCATATTTCTAAGTGATGATTGGGTAGATACTCCATATGATGGTTCACCTATAATTTGATCTATGGGGTGATTCCTTACAAACTTCCATTCCCTATATAGTTCATGTACCTCACTCTCTACTTGATTATCGTCGGTAGGTGTTTCTTTAATTTCAGTGCTCTTATCTGCATTATTTTCAATGGATACTTTTTCTAATCTCTTTCTTATTTCAAGATCATCCTCATCAACCCTTTTAGAGAAGAGATTGGACTCATCAAATACTACATGAATAGATTCTACCACAGTTAGAGTTCTTCTGTTAAACACTCTTTAGGCTTTACTATCCAAAGCATAACCTAGAAAGATACCCCCATCAAATTTTGTATCAAATTTTCCTAGGTGTTCATTATCTCTAAGAACAAAACATTTACAGCCAAAGACATGGAAATATGAAATATTAGGTCTATGGCCACTCCACAATTCATAAGGAGTTTTATTAAAGAGTGGGCCTAATCAAAACTTTGTTCAATACGTAGCAAGCAGTGTTCACTGCTTCAGCCCAGAAGTATTTGGGTAATTGATGTTCATTCAGCATTGTTCTACTCATTTCCTATAGAGATCTACTTTTTCTCTCAACTACCCCATTTTGTTGTGGTGTCCTAGGTGCAGAAAAATTATGGGATATGCCATGAGTGTCGCAGTAATTTTCCATATCATGATTTTTAAATTCACTACCTCTATCACTCCGGATATTTGTGATTGTATAACCTTTTTCATTTTGAATTTTCTTACAAAGTTTAACAAAATTTTCACATGCTTCATCTTTGTGTGCCAGAAATAATACCCATGTGAATCTAGAATAATCATCAACAATGACAAAGGCATATGATTTACATCCTAGACTTTGAACTTGATTTGGGCCAAATAAATCTAAGTGAAGCATCCGAAGTGGCTTAGTAATGGAGATAACTTTCTTCTTCTTAAGCTAGATCTAGTTTGTTTTCCTAGTTGACATGCATCACATATTCTATCTTTCACAAATTGTGTCTTAGGTAATCCCTTAACTAATTCTCCCTTAACTAGTTTAGATAATAAATCCATGTTAGCATGCCCTAATCTCCTATACCAAAGCCAACTAGCCTCATGTATAGGAGAAAAACATTTCACATGTTGAGAGGCTAAGTTATCAAAACTAGTAGTATAAACGTTTTCATTAAGTTCAGCAGTAAACAAAATTTTATTCTCAGATATATTTTCTACTATGCATTTATCATGCTCAAAAGATATCCTATATCCTTTATCACATAGATGGCTTATACTCAACAGATTATGTTTCAATCCATCAACAAGTAAAACATTATCTATAATGAGAGAAGGATATTACCAACCTTACCTAATCCGATGATCTTTCCTTTTGCGTTGTCTCCGAAGGTGACGATTCCTCCATCTTTTGGTGTGATGGACGCGAACTTTGCTTTATCTCTTGTCATGTGTTGCGAGCAGCCGCTATCCATGTACCATTTGTCCTTTGAAGAGGACGATCTCAAGCACACCTGCAATAGACATTTAAGTAACTAATTTTGGTACCCTTATTTTTTTGGTTCCATAGGGGTTAGTGCTTGACTCTCCCTTGACTTTCTAGACCTTCTTAATTCTAACATCATTGTTCTTAAAAGGATAGTCAAATTTTATGTGACCTAACTTCTTACATTTAAAACATGTAGTATACCTATAGGAGTCTTTAGATGGGACAAAAGATTTTGACTCACTCACAAAGTAGCCCATGTATAGATGTTTCTGTTTTAGGTTTTCCTTCCCATTAAAACCAAGATCTAGAGAATTTCTTTGAGCCCCAAGGAGTTTTTCAAAATTATTTTGCCCCTTTGTGAATTTATAAATAATCTTAGAGCTGTCCTCCAATTTTCTTTCTAACTTTTACAATTTTCAAATCCTTTTCTTTAATCAAAGAAGCATGAGACTTATTTTTTTTTTCCAACAACTTTGAAAAATCCTTTAATTTAGTTTTCAAATCAGAATTTTTCTTAGACATTTTCTTTTGCATTTTAAGAGCATACAAATATTCTTGTTGTAATTCATCATATGAAAGCATACTATTATCATTATCAGAATCACTAGAGTAATATGATGACGCGGAGCAAGATGATTGTGCCTAATGATCATCGTGTGTCATTAGGCACATATTAGCGACCTAATCGTCGCTAGATTCAGTGTCTGAGCTACTGGTACTATGTGTGTCCCAACTAACTTTCAGTGCTTTCTTCTTCTTTTTGGACACTTTCTTTAGTTGAGGATAGTCCAGTTGGATGTGCCCAACTTCTCTACAATTGTAGGAAATCGGAGGATTATCCGTTTGTTTCCTTTTGCTTGACTCTCCTTTTATTGTTTTCGATTCTCGGAATTTTCTGCCAAACTTCTTGTTCTTTTTTAGGAACTTCCCGAACTTTTTAGTTAGAAGAGCCATATCCTCTTCCGACTCCGAATTACTCTCTTCACTGGAGCCGTTGGTAGATGCTTTAAGGGCTGCTACTTTCTTTGCTTTGTTCAGCTCACTCATCCTTTCATTTATCGCCAATTCGTATGTGATGAGTGATTCAATCAGCTCATCCACTGTCATTGCCTTTAAGTTCCTTCCTTGCTTTTGCCTCCCAAACTGGTGGTAGACCCCTAAGAATTTTCGTGATCATTCATATGTAAGGTAAGGCCTACCAAAAGCATGCAAAAAGTTTGTGATGTGGGTGAACCTGGTGTACATAGATTGAATTGATTCATTAGGAGTCATTTTAAATGCTTTGTATTCATTGGTAAGCATGTCTATCCTACTTTCTTTTACATCCTTATGTGACTTCTAATTTTTCCCATATTTTCTTAGCAGTCTTAGAAGCCATGACTCTATTAAATTCATTTACATCTAATGCACAGTATAAAAGATTCATGGCAGTAGCATTTACTTGAACTACTTTCATGTCATCATTTGTATATTCGTCTTTAGTCTTAGGTACATTTTCTTTTTCTATAATTTTCATAGGGACATAATCTCCTTTGGAGACAACCCTCCACACCTTCCAATCAACATTTTGAAGAAAAATACACATTCTTGGTTTCCAGTAGATGTAATTAACACCACAAAAAATAGGAGGTCGTGTAGATGAATGTCCTTCACCAAAAGGGGTTACACGAATATGAGCCATTGTGATCTTTTACAAAAACGTTTAAGTCAAATGCGGCAAGGCTTTGATACCAAATGTGATTTTAGGTGTAATCCCAAGAGAGGGGGGTGAATTGGGTATTTTTAAAATTTTAGGTCTTTAAGTCTTAATTTTAAAAGGCCCAACCACACAAGCACAAGCTAGGAGATATACAGTTCTGTATTACACAACCTAGCAAACTCAAGTTATGAATTTGTCAAACAATCAATATTATCCAATCACTCTCAAATGCAATAAATATTTAAGACATACACAATAGGCGAATGTGAAATAAATAATCAAACGCAAGCTGAAATAAAATGAGATAAGAGAAGAGAGATGCAAACTCCAGATTTTATGAGGTTTGGCCGAACTCAGCCTACGTCCTCGCCTTGGGCAAACTACCCAAGGATTCCACTTTTCCGCTCCTTAAACTGGGACGGAGCTTCTTGTTACAATCTGATTCTTCCACCCGAGGCAAAGCTACCTCTTACAATCCGCTGCTTCCACACGAGGTGTAGCTACCTCTTCCCTAGTTCACAATCCGAACTGTAAATACAATAGATGAATAAATTTTTTGAATACACTCATACTTCTCAACAAGCTTATGTGTACAATGAAGTCCTAAACATACTCACAAGATATAACTTGAATCTCAATGGAGTAAATGTGTTTTCTCAATAAGATTTTTATAATAAAAGAGTATATGATCTTTGTATGAAAATATGTATAATGAGTTGCTCCAAAGTTCTATACCCTATTCAATATTTCTCCAAAAATGATTTCTCAAAAATATGTGTGTTGGAGATCCTAGGGTTTGCTTTCAAATAGCTTTTGCAAAAATAAGAGATTATGAAATCTTTGAATAAAAATATGAAAGTGAATGCTTCATAGATTCAAGTCCTAGTATGTTTTTTCCCAAAAGATTTTTCAAACAATGGGTATATGGAAAACTAGGGTTCTTGCTCCCAATAAAATGAGTAGGAGAGTAGATAGACTTAAAAAAGAAGATTGAATGCCTAAAATAAAAACTTATTTACCAAACCTCAAGATCAATATAGCTTTGCAAGATGATGTGAGTGAATGCTCTTGGATCTTGAAAATAGAAGAAGTGAATGCCCAAAAATGATTTGAGAGAGAGAGAATAGTGGCAAAAGGTGTAAAATAAGTTTTAGGGATGATATTTATAGGAATTTTCGGCATATAGCAGTTTTCTAATTGTTGGAGCATTAAAAAATATTTTATTTCAAAAAATTCTAACCGTTGAGCACTGGAGCGTCAGGTCTGCTCGATAGACTTGTCGACGAGTGGCACACTAGTCGACGAGTGTCCTTCACTCGCTCGTCGATGAGACCAAGGGATTAGTCGACGAGTCACCTGACTGAAATCGATATGGTCTCGGGATTTGCTTGTCGACGATGACAGGGCACTAGTCAACGAGTAGCCTTCATGTACTTGTCGACGAGACCAGGGCGTTAGTCAACTAGTGGACTGGATTGAAAAATGTTAAGCCTCGGTAATTACTCGTCGACGAGGCCAGGGCACTAGTCGACGAGTCCCTTGTTTTGCCTTGTTTTTCAGCTCTCTTAGCCTTCTTAAATGCTAAACCAACCTAGGACAAGTGTATGTAAATTTTCCATGAAATGCATTAGTCCTAGGGTCAATCTATTGGTCATTTGAGCTTCCTATCATATCTTATGAGACATGTAAATACAAATATGACTAAATTCAAATTAAAATTGAAAAACTAAATTAGCTTTATTCTTTTGCTTTTCTACTTCCATGGAATGAGCCAAGCCATATGTGTTTCAAGTTTCTCATGGCTTCCATAGCATCCTTGCCATCTGTGCGTGCTAAGTAATGATCCTGTTCAAAAGCTCAATGCACGGGTGAAATACTATGTGATTTTTCGTTATCAAAATGGGATTGGACTCATAGAGTCAACAAAAAGTAAAACCAAGAAGCAAGCAAAGAAGATCGAAAAAAAGAACTTTGCTAATTTCAATGTGACACTTGGCGCATGGTGATGAAGAAGGGATACAAGGCGGTATCAATTGAGAATGTTAGCTGTGTAGAAATCCAAGCAACATGTTTTGCAAACTAGGTTGATCCGTTGATGGGAAGAAGAAAGAGTTTTTATTGGTTGTTGGAACCATTAATGATCATAGATGGAAGATCCCCCCCTTTTAACATTTGGATTTTTATGCCCCAAGGAAGGGCGGGTGGTGGTGAGTAAATACATGATAAATCAGGGATGAATGTGGGAATTAAATTGTGAAACCATGTTTGGCATGGGAGTTCCTTTAAGTTGCGTGATTAGATTCTTTAACTTTTCACAAATCCTGTGTTTATTCAAAACAAAAAGGAATTGTGGCAGGGGGATAATGTTGCTACCTGAATTGGTTATCTTGCTATGTTGGTGCAAGATAGCGAATAAAATGGTGCGCATGAGCTTTATTATAATAATTTTAAATCCTTTAACTTTGGATTTTCCTAGGTTAATATTGGTTGGGACCTCATTAAATTTTCATTATCCAATGCATATGTTAAATTTTTATAAAAAATTAACTAAAATCATATTTGAGTGTGCAGATGTATGCTTGGTCAAATGAGAGAGTACCTTTATATCTTGTGACGAGGTTGGAATGAGTTTTTGAGGAAAATGGCATAAGGTGATTACATAAAGAAATATGAGAAGGGCAAAGCCACACAATTGATGGTTGGGATAGAAACTGAAGACGTGGGTGAGATAGCCAACAAAAGCTATTTTCAGGAAAAGTTGAGCATCTGGTGCAATTAGTGGACAAGTGACTTTCATTTATTGGACAATCTATGAATTCTTGCATTAATGCAAGATGTAAGGCAATAGATAGTGGAAATTCCCAAAATGTGGGAGCAAGGATGAGAAGATGAGTATCTCCAAGAAATTGGGAACTGGGCAACTTGGAGCCCAAGGAGTTGGTCTATAAAGGGAGACTTCCTGGAAGTTAGAAAAGACATGCAACTCTTCATTCATCAATTCAACAATTGAACACTTGATTTGTTGAACTTCTTGAACACTCATTTTTGGAGGTCTGTAAAGCACTATTTGGAGACATTTATCAATGGTTTATTTTTTAAAATTTATTGGTGCTCAATTGCCTTTAAATAGTTCCACGATTAATTTAGTACAAAGGTTAAAAATTATAATAAAATTATCTTTATCCCCATTGAGCTTCCTTATTGTGAAAACTATAGCATAGAAAGACTGGAGGAAACCATCCCATCGCCTGATTGATTGAATTAAGAAAATTAATTATTGAGCCTTAATTTAGTTTCTGGCATCTCTGCATCCTGTTTGTTTAAAAGGATTACCATTTAATGGCCAAGAGTGATCAAGTAAAGCACAATTTTTTGATATTACATTTATAAAGAAATTATATAAGATTAGCCTCATATATCTGAGCATTGTTTTTGAGTGGCAATCCTACTTCCATTTTGTTTTGGGACTAGGTGTTTTGAGGGGTCTGTGTGGTTAGAGTGGTAATTCTCCTTGTCTCTGATAATTTACTGAAAACTCTTTCCTTGTGTCTTGCATGGAGTTGGGTTTGGAAAAGGCTAGAACATCCTAAACCTAGCATGAAGCTTGATGGAGAGCTCCTTATATGCACAGAACTAAAAAAGACGCTTCAAGATAAAAAGAGTTTAATTAAACAGAGTTCAAGCTTGAATGTCGCTAACCTTATGCATTAAGGAACCCGAATTGGCAAACCTCTTTTTTCCATTTTAAAGTGGAGGAGGAGAGCAACATGAATATGAACCAAACCAGAGAGCAAAACATTTCAATTGGAAATGGTGCTCTCTCAATCGGCCAGCTTTTGCAGTATTTGGCTATCGGACCCCAGCTAAATTATCTCGACTGATATCTTCTGTCCTGGGTTCAAACTTTAGTCATAAGAGTTCTTATTAGTCAGCTCAACTTTAAATATGATCCACCTGTTATATTTTGCTTTTTCAAATTACCATAATCATTTATTTTTTCAGTTCCTAGGCCGTAGGTCTCTTCCTATCTAGTTTGTCTTGAGGTTACCTAGGTTGTTTAGCTTTTGGCCAGAACCCCAGTGGTCAGGGTCAGGCAAGGTTCTAAAAGTTGGGGGCATTCAGTGTAACAGTAATGGTTGCAGCATCATGGACGCCATATAATGGCCATCATCAACATCACCTAAAGAATTCCTTTCATGAGGGCATAATCTGTTACATTCTTTTGGCCTTCATTGATGTAAATTCTTTTAGTCAGGCTATAAATTGGCTGAAAATGTCTTTTGTTTTGTTTTTTCTTTTTTTATTCAATTGATTTGGCAATTGATTTACACTGTTCCATAAGTGCTTGCATGAAAGGATCTGATTTTGTAAGTTTGGTTGAAACTGGCCTTATGAGGTGCCCTCATGTTGATTAAAAAAGTTTATTTATACCTATTTTGGAACTTGGAAAATATTAAGAGAAGTCTCTTTTAATATTTGGTTGTCAAGGAAAGAGAGAAAATATTTTGCACATCAATAAATAAAATTTTGATTTTACATATCATTAACATTTGATTTTTCTTAATTTTTAATCAAATTAGAATAAATTTTTATTTTTCATAGTACTTTATATAGAAAAAATATAATGGAAGATAAATTTTCTTATATATTTTTTTTCTTTCTTCATTTAAAATTTTTTAGCAAAGGGTTTTTTTCCGCGGAAAATTTTGATCAACAGAAGAAACTTGGTGCCTGTAGGTGTGGCCGATCTTCTGCCTGACTGCTACCATGGTTAACAGTTCGAGCCTCATGTTGCTTTAATACCTAAAATGGGAAAACAGTGATCCTTTAAAACAAACTGGATGTGGGTGTGCAAGAGCCTTATTCAGGGTTGATGTGTAGTTAACTACCTTTATCTGAAAATAAATAAGCTAATCAGGTGATAGAATAGTTCCCTCCAGTCCAAGTGCATAGGCAGCCTATGCTGATAAATAGAACTTTATTAAGTTGGAGTCCTGTTATGAGTTTAAAATGCCATAAATCACATCCGTAGATCCATGATGCGAAAACAAAAATCTAAATGTTAGAAATTTTTTCATTAACTGCATCACAATTATGGAGGACAGAGAAGGATAAAATAATTTTTTCATTTTATTCTTTGTTGAAAATTGAAAAGAGCTTATGTAAATTTTTGAAAACCTGATATTTAAAGGTCAATAAAATTGGAAGATAACTGTCGGTATCTGATGATCGGATCCTGATACTTACGGTTGCTGTATCTGTGAAAGCTCTGATAGAATAAATGGACTCCTTGAGGGCTTGTTAAGGCACTATAGTGCAAACTGGGACTGGCCATATTTACATGGGAGGTACAAATGACAGTTTATCGCATTGAGTCCTAAAGCATTAATATTCAGGATATATTAAAAGGTCTATATGGATAAGAAAAAACAATCTATAAGAGTTCATCTAGCAAGAATATGCCTATGCTTTTCAGATCCAAAGGCAGGTTTTGTGGACCGCTTTTATGGCCTTTTCCTTGTCGATGGTGGAAGAAGACAGGTATCACTGTTAAGGATGGAGAATGGGTTTCTTACAATATTAATGTGATAGAAAAGAAGCACAACCTGCACCTTCATCTGCCAAGTTTCTTTCCAGTTATTATGGGGTACATTTAGGTCATAGGTTCATGTGTTCAACCATCACGACCGACATTGGTTAGGTCATAGGTTCATTTGTTCAACCATCACGGCGAGGATGCCAGGAGGGGTTGGTAGGTGCATTGGGTCTATCTTATATAATGCAGCAGAGCAATAATTGTTAGCCCTATATTTGGAGTGGTAAGTTTGAAAAGTAAAATCAGGAGTGCTGTATTTGTAACAGGAAAAAGGTTAAAAATGGACACTATCCCTGTAGGTACAAGATGCATGACAGTCGAACTTCTAAACCAAATTTAAGTTGGCATTAATTGAAATCAATCAACTACTAATAAACTGAGTACAATTTTTAAAGGGCAATTCATATTGCCAAATAGGGTTTCATTGACCTCCAAATGAATGCTCAAAAACCAAGTGGTCAAAAGATGTTGATTGGGTGTTGAATTGAAGCCAAAAGGTTTTTCACCAAAAAAAGACGGGAGTGAAGGATTGCGCGCTTAGGGGTGTTAAATCTTCCCCTTGTTTTGGCAATTTTGGATATTTTTCACATCTTGCTGTAAATACAAGCGTTGTAGTTGGTAGAAGTACAAGTAATTCCAACTTGGAATGGACTATCAAATGCTGGAAGCTTAAATAAAGAGTAAAGAGAGAGGGGGAATCATCCTGCAGTTAACTTTTTTGTTTTTGTGAATAAATGCAGGATATGGAAAGGCGCAGAGAGGAACTTGAACAGCTGCTTCATGAAAGAGTTTAGACACAAGTTAAGCTGTTCATGCTGACACTACACATGATGCTGAGAGATTTTTGACTTTTGGGAACTCAAAAAATATTGTGAATCGCATGCATGTCTGTATTTTCTAGTACTTCAGTTGAAGAGTGTTGCTTTTAGAATTTATAGTATTCTGCAAAAAAAAAAAAAGGGGGGGGGGGGGGGGGAGTGGGGGGCCATTTTTTTTTTTTAAATATTTTTTTGTTAAAAAAAAAGGTGCACGGTTTAGGCAAATAGGGAATTTTTTTATTTTTTTGGGTGTGTGTGGGTACACTATGTAATTAGGCTTGTATTTGATTCTTCTCAGATAAAACAACTATTGGCTGATTCGGTTTTCTTTTCACTCACCTATTGCACTATAACTTATTATAGATCGACCTTTCCTCGTCCAACGACTCTACTCAATAACACCTTGTTCTTTTATTTTAAAAAATGAATTAAAGGAGTGTTTATATCTTCTGTTTTGAATTTAAATTTATGCAGATTTTTAAAAAATAGTGTTGATAGTTATGCTTTGTTTAAATTTGTATTAGTGCAGATTTAAGGTTTGAATTTAGGGAGACTAGATGTGGGACAATGGTCCATTTAAGTTATAAAATTGATTTGCTAATACTCACTGTTGTATCTCAGCAGATGCTCACAAAATAATACAATTGTATAATTATGATTAGTTAAGAAGAAAATCAATTGCAATTGATAAATAAGATAGGACATTTGTACAAAGTATGCAGTGAAAAGTTAAATGACGTCGGATGAAATCAGCGCTCTGTGGTTATTATAAGGTAAGAGCAAATGTACAAACATGTTGATATTTTAGGACAAATTATTATATTTTTCCAATGGTCAATTGAAAATACTGAAGTTGAAGTGATGAAAATGAAAATGAAAATGAATCAAATACTAAGAATAGAATTTGATTTTTTTTTTCCAAAGTAGATGAGTAATGGAACCATATTGGAAATGACAAAAATAGGTATTAGGTATTAAAAAATATTACATTGTGTGTTGGATAATTAAGAAATGAGATTGTGAAAAGTTTTAATAGATATTCGAGAAAACTATCATAAGAAATATGCAAATAAAAAAAGGAAATTTTTAAAGAAAAGTTCAAGGCCGAGAAAATAATTTTTATTTTTTATTTTAGTTTTCAAAAACTACAAGGAAAGATAGTCAATTTTTTATTTTTAAAACTAAACCATCCTGCAAACCGTTTTCTCCCAACAGAAAACCCGATGACCCATCCAGCCCATGGATAGGCATCCGACGCCCAGATCCAAAACCAAAACCTTTATGGATCTACGATAGAGCCCTTGAAATTCTTCGAGAAGAAGGTCTCCTTCCTCCTGAAAAACCTGAACCAGAACCAGGATCGTCCAGAACTCATGAATTCCATGACGAGTCCGATACCACAGTCCCTATTGTGGAAGAACCCTCGAAAGCCACCTCGGCTCCTCCTCAATCGGCTCCTCATCATTCAACCAACAACTCATGGTTCTCTTTTGACGGATTACCTCCAACCAAGTGGAGAGACAGAATTGGTGAATTTGGTGCATGGATTGATCTCCAATTCTCAAAACCCGGGAACACATTACAATCAGTTCTTGTTGAATTTACATCCAGATTTACTGGTACACTAAGAGATTGGTTCCAAAGTCTTGGTGAATTCAGACAAGTTACATTCATTAATTCCCAGATTCCCTCCTTTGCATTGGGAACACTCTACAGAGAATTTGTTGGTGATCCAGAAAACCACTTCTTCCAAGATTACAAACCTAGTAGAATACTCGTACATTCCTGATTCTGCACAGATACAGGAAACCTCTCTCCCTCTTGTAAATCCTTACAACATATTCAGAAGAAAAAAGTCTTTAGCTAATCAAGTACGTACACTTCTCATTTCTCACAACCGACCACAAGTCAAAGAGTTTGTACAGACAACCGCTCTTGACAAGTGCCTTATTCCAGCCACAACTAAAGAACAGTATGTCGATCTTGAGCTCGATCAAGATCTCATCAACCAGTGGATTTGAGAAGGCTACACACATCTTCACTTTGGTGCTGTCAGACTCCTTCTGACACTCTATGGCAGAAAAGGTCTTCCAGTCACCGCCAGAATCACTTTGCTGAATACGACGTATACGCAGTATGAACATGCAGCAATCGGTACCTCGCTAACCACTCTCCAAGCTGGTAGCGTGTGTCTCACATTCTTTCCCAACTTCAACATTCCTCTCAGAGACAAGAACCTGAGGAACTGTATGAAGGTTCAACTGCAAATCACTGGCGCCCCACAAGTCTCATCAGCCTACATGGCTACTCTGCATCATCAACTAATCTACAGACTCCAAGATCACGCCGTTGATCTTCCTTTACCAGGACAGTCTGAAGATACCATCCTGATCACTGCGGAACGCGAAGATGACATTCCAACCATTCTGCAGATCCCACGGCAAATCCCTAGAGAAGAACTGAAAGATCTCATTCCTCTTGAATGGATCTCCAGCTATGAGCAGCTTCATCAACAGTCCTCACCGATCCATCTTTTAGATCCAAAATTCCAAAGACTTCCAGATGGTACGGTAAAGACGGTTTTCAACTCGAAAGACACGGCATCATCCAGTACACCTCCGGTGTTCCAGTCATTAATGATCAGACCTGTTACTTTCGAGGATGACATTCTAGTCAGTCATGTTGAAGCAGACGGATCTCCTATCTATACAGACAAAATTGAAGGTCACTTCATATGGGATGTTGACCCATCCATGTGCGATCCAGACTGCTTATGCTGTCAAAAACAACAAAGAGAAACTAAACCATCCTGCAAACCGTTTTCTCCCAACAGAAAACCCGATGACCCATCCAGCCCATGGATAGGCATCCGACGCCCAGATCCAAAACCAAAACCTTTATGGATCTACGATAGAGCCCTTGAAATTCTTCGAGAAGAAGGTCTCCTTCCTCCTGAAGAACCTGAACCAGAACCATATCAAACTGAACCCTACCAAACTCCAGTTTCCATACCTCCAGAAGCCCAGCCAATCCCTTGTTTCATGGCTTCTCCATATGACAAACAGTTTCCACCCTTGGAACCCAGATCATACGACTCCAACCTTCACTCTAGACCATTCATCCAACCCTCTGAAGTTCAACCAGACGGATCAAGGAAGCTTCCATCACAAGTTGAACAAGTTCTGAACTGGCAAACCCAGAATGCTAGAACATAGAACACGACGCTGAATGCCATTGACAACAAAGTTGACAGACTCATGAACCATGGCGCTCAGATGAATCAACGACTTGACACCCTTGATTCCAGAATTGAAGCATTATATGATGATCTTAAAAGAAGAATCGATGTTCTTAGTTCTGAACTCAGACATTTCATCTCTGAAGGATACTTTGGATCCTTATTCAGTGCTAAAGAAGAAGAAATCAGAAGACTCAGAGAAGAAGTATCACAGATTGAACGAGAATATCGTCCAGCTCCTCCTACACCAACCTACACACCAAAAGCATTTCCATATGCTCCATCATATTCCTTCATTCCTCAATCACCACCTACACCATCTTACAGACAGCCTGATTATTCCAAACACTTCAAATCTACTGCTGAAATCCTGAGAAAACACTCCCTTATTCCAGCAGTTCCTGTTGCTCGCAGATCTCCAATCCCAGCAAAACCTTTGCCACCTGAACCTATTCATCAACCACCTGAACATGTTGATCAGCAACTCAAAAATCCATTTGTTTCACCTGATCAATCTCCATCTTTCCTTGCTGATCCAATTCCTGAAATACCTACTGAAGACAACAGTGATGTTTCCACTGAAGCTGAAACATCTTCCTCTTCCTCAGAGCAAGAGATTACTGATCTCACCAACATGATGATGGCATCTCCCACAGAACCAGGATCGTCCAGAACTCATGAATTCCATGACGAGTCCGATACCACAGTCCCTATTGTGGAAGAACCCTCGGAAGCCACCTCGGCTCCTCCTCAATCGGCTCCTCATCATTCAACCAACAACTCATGGTTCTCTTTTGACGGATTACCTCCAACCAAGTGGAGAGACAGAATTGGTGAATTTGGTGCATGGATTGATCTCCAACTCTCAAAACCCGGGAACACATTACAATAAGTTCTTGTTGAATTTACATCCAGATTTACTGGTACACTAAGAGATTGGTTCCAAAGTCTTGGTGAATTCAGACAAGTTACATTCATTAATTCCCAGATTCCCTCCTTTGCATTGGGAACACTCTACAGAGAATTTGTCGGTGATCTAGACATACATGCCAATGTTGTTCGTCAAGAATATTTTGAGATGAGATGTTGCTCTCTAAAGAAGAAGGATCTTGATTTTCATTATCAAAGAATGTCTAAAAGGTATTATCTTCTTGGTGGATTTCATGATGATAATCTCAAACAAGTTTATATCAATTCATTACCAGAAGATATCCAGCCAGACTTACAGAGAAAGATCGCTTCACTCTCTCGGCCTCTCAAAGAAATCTCTCTTGGAGAAATTCATCAACTGGCACTCACAGCTCTTGAGAAGTTATGTGACACTCATCAACTATTCTCAAAGATGATCAAGCAGAACCATAAGTTCACGAAGCAATGCAAAAAGCCCTATTTACAGATCAAATGTAAAGAGAAGAATTGCATTTGTAGTCCCAAGAAGAAGAAGCATTTTAAAGACTACGGTTCTGAAAAACTTTCAAAGAAAGATCATAGAAAGAAGAAAAGATTCAGATTCTTCAAGAAGAAGAACAGAAGAGGATATGACAAATCTCCTCGCTGCTTCATTTGCAAGAAGAAAGGACACTATGCAAAACAGTGCCCGAAGAACAGGACAAAGTCTGCAAAGCTTGCTCAACAGTTACAAAATGAAGAATTAGATGCAGACGCAGAATCTATTCTCTCAGAACAAGAAGAGATGACAGAAGATACAGTTCTCCTCCTCACTGACTCAGAAACTTCTGATTCAGACAATGATTATCAGACAGATGAATCTCTTCAGATTCAACCAGTCCAGCCTGTTCTATTTTCCCAGAATCCTCAAATCAGTCCACATGTCCAGATCCAGCTCCTTCCTGAAAAACATGGTAAACCTATTCCTGCTGTTGCATTCATTGATACTGGATCTCATAAGACCATGATCAATCCTAAAGTCTTACCACCAGACTGTTGGTCTTCCCATACTCAGTTTTTCAGAGCAGCCAATGATCAAATCTTTACAACCTCATTGATTTCCAAGAACAAAATTGGAATTAAACTCCTTCCTAATTGCATCATTTGGATTCAGGTAATCGGTAGTCCACTCCCTCAAAAGGATGTTCTTTTAGGATGGGATGTTTATTTTCTTTCGAAATCATTAAGGATTCTTCCCACTGGAATTAAGTACAAAAGAGAATTCAAGCCTTTTACCCCGACAAACAAGATTTATTCTCTTTCGTATTCCTGTCCAGATTTCCAGTCCATCCAAAACAAACTTTTGAAATTATGTGCTGAAAGTCATGATCAGTTTATTCATGATCATCCACTTTGGAAAAACCCAGATTTCTTCATCCACATTCCCTTCAAGCTTAATGAAGATGTCAGTCCAACTAAAGCTACACATCCGGGAATGTCTCCTTCAGACCTTAAGTTAGCCAGAGAAGAATGTTATTCTTTACTAAGACAAGGTCTCATTGAACCAACCAATTCCTCTTGGGCATGTCAAGCATTCTATGTTGAAAAAAGATCAGAAAAGATCAGAGGAAAAAAGAGATTGGTTATTGATTACAAGCCTTTGAACGTGTTCATCAGGGATGACAAGTTTCCTATTCCAAAAGCAAGAACACAGTCCATCCATCTTGCTGAAGCACAGATATTTTCAAAGTTCGATCTTAAAGGTGCATTTTGGCAACTCGGTATTCACCCAGATGACAGATACAAGACAACGTTCTGTATACCGAATGAACAATTCCAATGGACAGTTTTACCCTTCGGTTTAAAGATCGCGCCGTCACTGTTTCAAAAAGCGATGACCAGGATCTTCAATCCTATTCTGCATAGTACATTGATCTACATCGATGATATATTATTGTTCTCAAAAAGTCATGCAGAACACCATCAGCTTCTTGAACATTTTCACCAGTTGGCATCACAGTACGGGATCATGTTATCAGAAAAGAAAAGCGTGATTGGACAAGAAGAAATTGATTTTCTGGGGATGAAAATTTCCCACGGTACTATCAGCCCAGGTCCACATCTCGCAGAACAATTATTGAAGTTTCCAGATATTGATCTTTCTGTCAAGGAAATTCAACAATTTCTTGGCATATTTAATTATATCAGAGACTTCATCCCGCACGCAAGCCATCACACCAGCTCCCTGTCACAGCTGTTGAAAAAGAAGCCTCCACCATGGGGCCCTGATCAGACAAATGCTGTCAGACATTTGAAAAAAGCTGCAAAGGATCCACCGCCTTTGACTATTCCAACTACCGGCAATCTCATCCTCCAGTCAGATGCAAGTGATCATTATTGGGGTGTATTATTACTTGAAGATGAAGACAACAGAAGAGCTTACTGTGGACATGCAAGCGGAGAATTCAAAGAATCGCAGAAACATTATCACACCGTATTCAAGGAAATAATTGCGGTGAAAAATGGAATCCAAAAGTTTGACTTTTATGTTAGATCAAAGCACTTCACTGTCGAAATGGAGAACTCATCCTTTCTGAAGATGCTTGAATTCCTCAATAAGATTCTCCCTGATCCGCAGATACTCAGATTGAAAGACTGGTTTTCCCGATATGACTTCTCCGTGAAGCGTATAAAAGGCGACCATAATGTTCTCGCAGACATGCTATCTCGCCCCAGGAAAACAGCCTTCCTCATTACCAGCCACCAAGCCATACCACTGATACTCATGGCTTCGTCGTCATCCTCTCCTCCTGACATACTCTACCTTAGTGCCTCTACCTATATCCACTTTCCTCCAGAAATGGACCCTGACCTCATTGAACTAGATAAAATCAAATCTTGTGCAAGAATCTCCCATTATCACTATGCCAAGAACATTGGTCATCACCAAGCCTTTCCAGCCTACCCATTTCTTAACCCATACGTCATCGAACCATCCTCCTTCCACAAACATGTATTATGGTATCTCTGGTATATTTCTGTTTTGCAGGTACATGCTGTATTCATCCCGCTACAGGAGACGTATACCCATCTTCATGATCCAGCTAACCAGAAATCACTATTCTGGACCTTCCTCCAATTGTTCGATCCACTATCTACCTAGAGAAAGAAGCTAACAGCTCTCATGGGAAACCACAACTTATGGAAGATAGACCCAGCGGAAGCAGAAGCCGTACACAGTATTTTCATACTCCATCGACCGTATTTCTACAATCCTACCAGAAAGCTGTTATGGTCCCAGAATCAAGCTTATGAATGGGATACTCTGTACAACCTTTCTACATGGCCAAGATACAAGTTCTCATTGCTAAACCACCTCTGTGAATTAAATGACCTAAAGTCCTGCTCCGAGCTCGTCGTCCTCATCCCTGACGAGATTCCTGCTCCAAAGCCACCAGACCCTCCAGATCCAGATGATCCAATGGACACAGATGATGAAGACAACCCATACAAGAAAATGACGTTCTACCATCCGATTCATGGACAGATAACGGATGAAGACTACGTCAACCTAAATCTCTCACCATCATGCAGAAGTCCAAAATGACAGGCTACGTCCGTGTCTACTTTATGTATTATTAGTGTCAAAGTCCACAATGGTGGGCCGTCCTATGTCTGTGTGCGATGTAAATTTGCTTAAAGTCCAAGCTTGTTGGCTTGATGTGTCAATAAGTCTTGCATAATTAAAGGTGGTGGGTCACTCCCGCACAAATGCAGCCGCCCATGTGCTGTCACCTTTATTATGTCAGTTGTCAGTTGTTGAGTCCTTTTGACAAAAGTTGCCAGCCGATGCCACAAAGTCTTTACTGACTTTGCTTTATGTCATCGTCCAACTTTATGTCTCCGTCTAGTTTGCTTTATGTCACTCTCATTGTTTGCTTATCATGTAAGTCTCGGGGTCTCAGACCTCTATATAAAGGGACTGCCTTCCCTTTTGTAAGGCAGAGCTAGATTGAGATTAGAGCAAGTTGAATTGAAATCAGAGTTAGTGTTTGCTTCCTTCCATGGCTTTCTAATCTCCTTCTTTCCCCTAAAGGCTAACTGCCCGAAGGACTTCTGTTCTCTTACTTCTATGGACTTGTAATGTCTATATGATGTTACGAGGGATATCTTTACAGTGGACACCCGTAACCTGCCGAGTCACTGAGGAGTGGCATAAGGCTAACTTCTGGTTTAACGAAACTGTAATGGGTTCCTTGCAACGATCGTATCATGGCGCCGAGTATGCTCTGTGCTTGCCTCTATGAGGATCCTGCACACCAGAAAGGTAGTACGGTCCCCGAAGACCTCCTCTGAGAAAGCAATTTGGTTGAAAGACCTGAGTTCTCCGTTGAGTGGCCGTGTGGAAGGCCTGTGTTGGAGATGTGGTCTAAGATTGGGTTGCTTTCCTTTGGAAGGTCTTGGGGCTCCCGACTCTCGTGTGGTATCAGAGCCATGTCCTTGCCTGGAGTCCAGGGAAAAGTTTAGGCCATAGAAGTAAATTATAGAAGCACCTCGGTGCAAATAGCTGAAAGGGGAAAATTCATTATCCATGGATTCTCATTCACAAAGCTCAGAAATTACACCTGCTCGACTCTCTTCTTCCATCTCTCTACCTTCCACTATCAAGACAAACCCACTCTTCCAAGATTACAAACTGGAAAATACTCGTACATTCCTGATTCCTTCTGGCAAATCAGGAACCTCTCTGTCTCCCTCTTGTAATCCTTCCAAACATATTCAGCAAGAAAAATCTTTAGCTAATCAAGTTCCGTACGTGCTCATTGCTCAACAACCGACCACAAGTGCACAGAGTTTGTACGACAACCCGCTCTTGACTCGTGCCTTATGCGCAAGCCACAACAAGACCATTAATGTCGATCTTAAGAGCCTGCGAATCCAGATCGCATCAACAGTGGATTCTAGAAGGGCTCAACCCATCTTTCCTTTGGTGCTGTTCATACTCCTTCTGACACTCCATGGCAGAAGTCTTCCATTCACCGCAAATCACTTTGCTGAATACGACGTAATACGCAGTATGACCATGCAGCAAGCGGTACCCCGGAAAGAGAACCAGGGGAACCTGAAAGATGAGGGAGGGAAGAGGTATGGGGCAGGGGATGGGAGACAAAGAGACTCCGCTACCACTGTCTCCAAGCTGGTAGCGTGTGTCCAAATTCTTCCCAACTTCAACATCCTCTCAAGACACAAGATCCTGAGGAACTGTAGGAAGGTTCACTGCAATCACTGGCCGCCACAATTCTCTTGCGCCTACATGACTACTCTGCATCTCACTGATCGCACAGACTCCAAGTCACGCGCCGTTGATCTTCCGTTACCAGGACAGTCTGAATATACCAGCCTGATCAACTCGATAGCGGAACTCGAAGATACATTCCAACCGTTCGTGTCAGATCCCAAATCCCCCGCCGGCAAATCCCTAGAGAAGAACTAAAAGATCTCATTCCTCGTGAATGGATCTCCAGCTAGGAGCAGCCTCATCAATATCCTCACCGATCCTCTGTCGATCCAAATTTCACAAAACTTCAGAATGGTACGGTACAGACGTTTTTCAACCCGAAGACACGGCATCAACCATTACACAACCCTCCCGGTTCCGTCATTAATGATCAGACCTGTTACACCTTTCCATGATGACCTTCCAGTCATCACTGTAAGCAGACGTATCTCCTATCTATACGACAAAATTGAAGGTCACTTCATAGGGGGATTTGACCCTCCTGTGCGATCCCGCTGCTCATCGCCGCCGCAAACCCAACAAAGAGAAACTAAACCATCCTCAAACCGTTTTCCTCTCCCAAAAGAAAACCCGATGACCCATCCACCCATGGCTAGCATCCGAAACGGCCCAGATCCAAAACCAAAACCGTTATGGAACCTACTATCGAGCCCGTGAAATTCTTTTTCGAAGAGGTCCCTTCCCGTGAAGAACCTTGACCAGACCATATCAAAGCTCACCCTAACCCAACTAACCCTCCAGTTGTCCATCCCATACCTCCATAATCCCACCAAAATCCCCTTGTTTCCATGGTCTTCTCCATGTGACAAACAGTTTCCCAAACCCTTGGAAAAACCCAGATATACATTCCAACCTTCACTCTAGATCGACCTTTCATCATTCAATCCACCCTCTAAAGTTCACCAACGATCAAGGAAGCTTCATCACAAGCTGAACACGTTCTGAACTGGCAACCCAGAAATGCTAGAACATAGAACACGACGCTTAATGCCTTGACAAACAAAGCTTGACAGAACTCCACATCAACTATGCGTCAATGACCAACGATTTGACAAACCCTGATTCCAGAATTGAAAAAGCAATTATATGATGATCTTAAACGAAGAAATGTGATGTTCTTAGTTCTGAACTCGCATTTCATCTCTTAAGGTTCTTTGATCCCTTATTCAGTGCTACAGAGAAGAAATCAGAAGACTCATGAGAAGAAGTCTCACAGTTGAACGAAGATATCGGCCAGCTTCGACACAACAAACAACCAACTTACACACCAAAGCATTTCCTTAATTCTCCATTTATTCCTTCATTCCCCAATCCCAGCCTACCCACTTACAGATTCCTGATTATTCCACTTAAATCCTACTGCGGAATCCTGAGAAACCTCCCTTATTCAGTACTTCCTGTTTTCGCCAGTCTTCAACTCCGCAACACCTTTCCACCTGAACCTATTCATCACCGCCTCACATGTTGATCAGAAACTCAAAAGTATCCATTTGTTTCACCTGATCAATCTCCATCATTTCTTGCTGATCCCATTCCGAAATTCCTATTTAATAAAACAGTGATGTTTTCCACGAACTGAAACATCTTCCTTCCTCATCCCCAAGATCAAAGGTCACTGATCTTACCATATGATGATGGCCTCTTCCCACCGAACCAGGATCTCCAGAACTCTGAGTTCCATGAGATCCGTACCACGTCCCTATTGTGGAAGCACCCCTCGAAGCCACCTCGGCTCCTCCTCATCGGCTCCTCATCATTCAAACAATCACTCATGTTCGCTGGTGACGGATTCCCTCCAACCAATGTAGAGCAGAATTGGTGAATTTGTGCCATGGATTGATCCTCCACTTTCAAAGCCCGAGGAATCACATTACATCAGTTCTTGTTGAATTGTACATCAGATTTACTGGTTACACTAACCAGATTGGTTCCAAAGTCTTGGTGAATTCAGACAATCACATTTATTATTCCTATATTTCCGCTTTGCCTGGGAAACACTCTACATAGAATTTTCGTGAGTCCAGACATACATGCCAATGTTGTTCGTCAAGAATATTTGAGATAGATGTCTGCTCTCTAAAGAAGAAGGATCTTTGATTTTATTAAGCAAGATGGCTAAAGGTATTAATCTTCTTGGTGGATTTCATGCATGATAATCTCAGACAATTTGATACTCATTAACCCAGAGATATCCAGCCAGACTTACAGAGAAGAAAATCTGCTTCACTCGCTCTCCTCTCTCTCTCGGCCTCTCAAAGAATCTCTTCCTTGGAGAAATTCCTCAACTGGCACTCACAGCTCTTGAGAGTTATTGAACACTCATCACCTATTCTTAAAGATGAATCAAGCCTACCATAGTTCACGAAGCCATGCAAAAGCCCGATTTACAGAATCAAATGTAAAGGACGAATTGCATGTGTAGTCCCAAAAGAAGAGCATTTAAAGACTTCTACTGTTCTGAAAAACTTTCAAAGAAAGATCATAGAAGATAAAAGATTCAGATTCTTCAAGAAGAAGAACAAAGAGGATATGACAAATCTCCTCGCGTGCTCTTCATTTGCAAGAAGAAAGGACACTATTCCAAAACAGTGCCCCGAAGAACAGGAACAAGGCCTGCAAAGCTTGCTCAACAGTTACAAAATGAGATTAGATTCAGACGCAGAATCTATTATCTTTCAGGCAAGAAAAGATGACAGAGAACAGTTCCTCGCCTTACTGATTCAGAACTTTTTTGATTCAGATAGATTATCAGACACTGAATCTCTTCAGATTCACCATCCGCCTGTTCTATTTTCCTAGAATCCTCATCATCCACATGTCCAGATCCTCTCCTTCCTGAAAAAACATGTAAACCTATTCCGTCCTGCTGTTGCATTCTTGATACGGACTCATACGACCATGATCCAGCCAAGTCTTACCTCTAACTGTTTGGTCTTCCCCCCACTCAATTGTTTCAGAGCAGACACTGATCAAATCTTTTCCAACCTCTTTTATTTCCAAAAACAAAATTGGGATTAAACTCCTTCCTAATTGCATCATTTGGACCTCAGGTGATCGGTAGTCCACTCCCCCTCAACAGGATTTTTCTTTTAGGATGGGATGGTTTATTCTTTCGAAATCATTAGGATTCTTCCCACTGGAATAAGTACAAAAGAGAATTCAAGCCTTTTACCACCCCGACAAACAAGATTTATTCTCTTTCGTATTCCTGTCCAGATTTCCAGTCCCTCCAAAACACACTTTCTGAAGTTCTGGGCTAAAGTCATGATCAGTTTGATTCAGGGATCATCCACTTTGGAAAAAAAAACCCAGATTTTCTTTCATCCACATTCCCTTCAGCTTAATGAAGATGTCATTCCAACTAAAATCCACATCCGGGAATGTCCCTTCATACCTTAATTAGCCAGAAAGAATGTTATTCTTTTCTAGACAAGTCTCTTGAACCAACCAATTCCTCTTGGCTGTCAAGCGTCTATGTTGAAAAAGATCAAGAAGATCAGAGGAAAAAAGAGATTGGTTAGTGATTATAGCCGTTGATGTGTTCATCAGGGATGACAAATTCCCTTTTCCGAAAAGCAAACCAGTTCTCCCTCTTCTGAAGCACAATCTTTTCAAAGTTCAAAAAACAAAAACTCTTAAGGTGCTTTTTGGCAACTCGATCACCCAGAATTATAATACAAAGACAAAAAAGCGTTCTGTTTCCTATGAACAATTCCAATGAACAGTTGTTAAATAACCCTCAGTTTAAAGATCCGCGCCGTCAATGTTTTCAAAAGCGATGACACAGGATCTTCAATCCTATGCTGGGCTAGTAACCTTGATATACAACGTATATATTATTGTTCTCAAAAAGTCATGCAGAACACCATCAGCTTCTTAACATTTCCCCAGTTGAGCATCAACATACGGGATCCTGTTATCAGAAAAGAAAAGCGTGATTGGACAAAAGAAATTGATTTCTGGGGATGAAAATTTCCCACGGAACCATCTGCCCAGGTCCACATCTCGGCAGAGGCAATTATTGAAGTTTCCCAGATACTAATCTTTCTGTCAAGAAGTGCAAATTTCTTGGCATATTAAATTATATCATAGACTTCATCCCGCACGCAAGCCACACAAAACACCAGCTCCCTGTCGCCAGCTGTTGAAGAGAAACCTCCCCCATGGGCCCCTGATCGACAAATGCTGTAGACATTTGAACAAAGCTGGCAAAGGATCCACCGTCCTCTGACTATCCACTACCCACCTGCAATCTCATCCTCCAGTCAGATCAGTAATCATTTTTTGGGGGTGCAACTGGTACTTTGAAGATGGGAAAACAGAAGAGCCTACTGTGACAGGCAGCGGAGAATTCAAAGAATCGCAAAACATTAGCACACCATTATTTTTTCAAGAAATATTGCGTTTACAAATGTGAAATCCAAAGTTTTGACTTTATGTCAGATCAAGAGCCCTTCACTGTCGACATGGATAACTCATCCTTTCCGAAGATGCTTGAATTCCACAATCAGATTCTCCGATCCGCCGATACTCCGATTGAAAGAATTGGTTTTCCCGATATACTTCTCCGTGAAGCATAAAAAAGGCCGCCATAATTTTCTTCCGCAGACATGTATCTCGCCCCATGAAAACACTTCCTCATTACCCAACCAGCCACCAAGCCATACCACTGGAGACTCATGGCCTCGTCCTCATCTCTCTCCTCCCTAATCTACTCTACCGAAGTGCCTCTACCCATATCCACTTTGTCCTCCAGATTGGACCTGACCCTCACTGATCCGCAGATAAATCAATCTTTGCAAAATCTTCTATTACCACTGCCAATACCATATCCAATACCTCCTCGACCCTTTCCGCAGCCTACCCAGTTTCTTAACCCATACGTCATCAAACCATCCTCCTTCTCATACAACCTGTATTATGGTACCTTTGGTAATTTCTGTTTTGTAGGTACATGCTGTATTCATATATTCCTCGACTACAGAGACGTATGCCCATCGTCATGATCCAGCTAACCCAGAAATTCTATTATGGACCTCCTCCAGTTGTTCGATCCACTATCTACATGGAGAAGACGGTTAACAAGCTCGCATGGGAAAACCACAACTACGGAAGATGGACCTGGCGGAGCGAAGCCGTCACAATATTTTCATACTACTCCATCGCCCGTATTTTTACATCCTACCAGAAAGCTGTTATGGTCCCGAATCAAGCGGATGATGTCTACACTGTAACAACCTTTCTACCCTACCTGGCCAAGATAAAGTTCTCACTGCTGAACCACCCCTCTGTGAATTTGAACTGACCGGAAGTCCCTGCTCCGAGCTTTGTCGTGCTCATCCCGGATGAGATTCCTGCTCCCAAGCCACCAGACCCTCCAGATAGCCGAGGAACACAGATGATGAAGACCAACCCATACAAGAAATGACGTTCTATAACTAATAACCTCCGATTCATGGACAAATACGATGAGAACTACGTCAACCTGATCTCTCACCACATGCAGAATCCCAGATGACAATGCCACTTCCGGATCTCTTTATTTTTTTGTGTCAAAGTCCACAAGGTGGCGCCGTCCTAATATGTCTGTTGCTATGTCAGTTTGCTTAAAGTCCAAGCTTGTTGGCTGATGTTTCAATAAGTCTTGCATAATAAAGGTGGTGGGTCCACTACCCTCCTCACAAATGCAAGGCAATCCGCCCATTTGCTGTCCACCTTTATTATTCATGTCCGTTGTTGAGCCTTTTGACACAAGTGTGCCACCGATGCCATCAAAGTCTTTACTGCCTTGCTTCTAGTCATCGTCCAACTTTATGTCTCCGTCTAGTTTGCTTTATGTCACTGTCGTTGTTTGCTTATCATGTAAGTCTCGGGGTCTCAGACCTCTATATAAAGGGACTGCCTTCCCTTTTGTAAGGCAGAGCTAGATTGAGATCAGAGCAAGTTGAATTGAAATCAGAGCTAGTTGGAAAGAAGTTAGAGCAAGTTGAATTGAAATCAGAGTTAGTGTTTGCTTCCTTCCATGGCTTTCTAATCTCCTTCTTTCCCCTAAAGGCTAACTGCCCAAACAAAATAAAGGACCTTTTTTCTCTTACTTCTAATGGCCTTGTAATGTCTATATGATTTTACGAGGGATATCTTACAGTGGATCCCGTAACTTGCACAAGTCACGAGGATGAAGTTAGCTAACTTCTGTTTAAACGAAACTGTAATGGGTTTCCTTTCCACGATCGTATCTGGCGGCCGAGTATGCTCCTGTGTTGCCTCTATGCTGATTACTCACACCAGAAAGGTAAGTACGGCCCCCAGAGGAACCTCCTCTGGGACCAGCATTTTTGGTTGAAGACCCGAGGTTCTCTGTGAGTGGGCCGTGTGGAAGCCTGTGTTGGATATGTGGTCTACTGATTGGGTTTTCTTTCCCTTTGGAAGGTCTTGGGGCTCCCCGCTCTCTTGTGTATCAAGCCATGTCCTTTGCCTGAGTCCAGAAAATTTTTAGGCCATAAAGTAAATTAAGAAGCAACCTCGGTGCAAATAGCTGAAGGGGAAAAGTCTTATCTGGATGCTCATTCACAAAGCTCAGAAATTCACCGGCTCGACTCTCTCTTTCCCATCTCTCTCTCCTTCCACTATCAAGAAAACCACTTCTTCCCAAATTACAAACCTAGTAGAATACTCGTACATTTCCGATTCTTTCTGCACATATACAGGCAACCTCTCTCCCTCTTGTAAAGCCTACAACAACATATTCAGAAGAAAAAGTCCTTTAGCTAATCAAGTTCGTACTTTGCTCATTTCTCACAACCGACCAACAAGTTTCAAAGAGTTTGGTACAGACAACCGCTCTTGCAAGGTGCCCTTATTCCACCACACGAAAGACCAGTATGTTGTCTTAAGCTCATCAAGATTCTCTTCACCATTGGATTCGAAGGCATACCATACTTCACGGTGGTGCTGTCATACTCTTCTGACACTCCAGGGGCAGAAAAGGTCTTCCAGTCACCGCAGAATCACCTTTGCTGATACGACGTATACCGTATGAACATGCATCCAATCGGTCCCCCCGCTCCAAACCCCCCGCTATACAAAAGGAAGGAGGTTCCCTCATAAAGGAAGAGGGGGGTAGAATGAATAGAGGGAATCGTGAACGGGTTGAAAGGATAGAGTAAGTGAGGAGAGAGACCAGGGGGAGCCGAGTACTACCACAATGATAAAAAGGGGCAACCAGGAAATGCGGTGGGGAAACGCCTGGGGAAGCAGCACAAAACTTACAGGGGAGCCGGACCAGCGTTCTCGCTAACCACTCTCCAAGTGGTAGCGTGTGGGTCCTCACATTCTTTCCCAACTTCAAACATTCCTCTCAGAGACAAGAACCCTGAGGAACTGTAGAAGGTTCAACTGCAATCACCTGGCGCTCACAAGTCTCTTCAGTCCTACAGCTACTCTGGCACATCACTGCTCTACAGACTCCACGATCACGCGGTGATCTTCCGTGCCAGGACATCTAAGATACCATCCGATCACTGCGGAACGCGAAGATGACATTTTCCAACCATTCGCAAACAAGAGATCCCACGCAAATCCCTAGAGAAAAGAACTGAAAGATCTCATTTCCTCTTGAATGGATCTCTCCATCTATGAGCCAGCTTCATCAACATCCTCAACCGATCCATCTTTCAGATCCAATTCCAAAGCTTCCCTATGGTACGTAAAGACGGTTTCACACCGAAAGCAAAACGGCTCCTAATCAGTACACCTCCTTTGTTCCAGTCATTAATGATCAGACCTTTTACTTTCGATGATGACATTCAGTGCAGTCATGTTTGAAGCAGACGGCTCTCTCCTATCTATAACAACAAAATTGAAGGTCACTCACATATGGGATGTTGCCCCATCCATGGCGGATCCAGCCTGCTCCTCCGTCAAACAACAACAATATAAACTAAAACCATCCTTCAAAAAACCGTTTTCTCTCCAACAGAAAACCCGATGACCCACCACGCCCATGGATAGGCAGCCTCGCCCAGATCCAAAACCACAACCTTTATGGATCTAACTATCAGAGCCTTGACATTCTTCGAGAAGAAGGTCTCTCCTCCTTAAGAACCTTAACCAGAACCAATATACAAACTGAACCCACACAAACGCCAGTTTCCCCTACCTCCAGAAGCCTGCCAATCCCTTGTTTTCATGGTTTCTTCCCTATACAAACAGTTTTTACACCCTTGAAACCAATATACGATTCCGACCTTCACTCGAGACCATTCATCCAACCCTCGGAAGTTCAACCAGACGGATCAAGGAAGCTTCCAACACAGCTGACGTTCTAACTGGCAGACCCAGAATGCTAGAACACAAAACATTACGCTGATGCCATTGACAACCAAAGGTTTGACAGACTCCTCAACGCATGGCGCTCAGATGAATCCACGATTTGACACCCTTGATTCCAGAATTGAAGCATTATATGATGATCTTAAAGAAAATCGATGTTTCTCTTAGTTCTGAACTCAGACATGTCATCCTGAAGATACTTTGGATCCTTATCAGTGCGAAAGAAGAAGAAATCAGAAGACGCGAGAAGAAGTATCACAGATTTAACGAAATATCGGCCAGCCTTTACACCACTTACACACCAAAACATTTCCGTATTCTCCATCATATTCCTTCAGGCCACAGCACCACCAACACCATCTTACATACAGCCTGATTATTCAACACTTCAATCTACTACTATCTAAACGGCTGAATTCCTGAGAAAACTTGCCCTCATTCCATCAGCTAGCTCCTGTTTGTTCGCAATCTCCAATCCCAGCAACAACCTTGCCACCTGAACCTATTCATCAGCCTCCCGAACAATGTTTGATCAGCAACGCAAAGTCATTTGTTTTCCCGGATCAATCTCCATCATTTCTTGCTGCCAATTCCTGAAATTCCCTATTGAAGAAACATGATTGTTTCCTCCACTGAAGTGAAACTCTTCCTCATCCACAGATCAAGAGATCACGATCTTACCCTATGAATGATGGCATCCTCCCACAGAACCAGGATCGTCCAGACTCAATGAATCCATGACAGTCCTATACCAGCTCCCTATTGTGGAAGAACCCTCGGAGCCAACCTCGCTCCTCCTCAATCGCTCCGCATCATTCAACCAACAACTCATGGTTCTCCTTTTGACGTATTACCTCAACCAATTGAGAGAACAGAATTGGTGGAATTTTGGGGCATGGATTGATCTCCACTCGCAAACCCGGGAACACTTACACATCACGGTCTTGTTGAATTTACAAACATCCAGAGTTACTAGTACCTTAAGAGATTGGTTCCAATTCTTGGTGACTTCAGACCGTTCTTCATTCATTCTCAGATTTTCCTCCTTTGCAATTGGGAACCCTCTACAGAGAATTTGGGTTGGTGCTCCAGACATAATTGCCCATGTTTTGTTCGTCAAGATTTTTTGAGATGAATGTTGTTCTAAAGAAGAGGATCTTGTTTTCATTTCACGAATGTCTAAAACAGGTATTTATCTTCTTGGTGGATTCGTGATGATCCTCTCAGACCAGTGTATAAATCAATTCTTACCAGAAGATACCAATCCACCAGCCAACTTACAGAGAAGATCGCTTAGCTCTCTCGTCCTCTCAAAGAAAGCCTCTTGGAGATTCATCAACTGGCACTCACACGCTCTTGTAAGTTATGTGCACTCCATCAACTATTCTCAAAGATTATCAAGCCGAACCATAGTTTCCTCAGCAATGCAAAAGCCCATTTACACAGATCAATGCAAAGAGAAGATTGCATCTGTATTCCCCAAGAAGAAGAAGCATTTTAAGCCTACGGTTCTGAAAAACTTTCAAAGAAGATCTAGAAAAAGAAACGATTCAGATTCTTCGAGAAGAAACATAAGAGATCTGGACAATCTCCTCGCTGTTTCATTTTGCAATAAGAAGGACAACTATGCAACACTGCCCGAAAACAGACAAAGTCTGGCAAGCTTGCTCAACATTTCCAAACTGAAGAATTAGATGCGACCAGCATCTATCTCTCAGAACAAGAAGAGATACATAAGATCAACAGTTCTCGTCTCCCGACTCAGCAACTCTGATTCAACAATATTATCAGACAATGAAATCCTTCAATTCAACGCAGTCCAGCTTTTCTATTTCCCAGAATCCATCCTCAAATCAGTCCACATGTCCAATCCACTCTTTCCTGAAAACCAGGTACCTAGTCCCGCTGTTTGCATTCATTGATACTCTGGATCTCATAAGACCCATGATCAATCCTCAAGGTCTTACCACCAGACTGTTGGTCTTCCCATACTCAGTTTTTTCAACAGCACCACGTGCTCAAATCTTTAACAATCATTATTTTCCCCAAGAACAAAACTTGGAAATTAAACGTCATTCTAATTGGCATCTTTGGACTTCAGTAATCGGTAGTCCACTCCTAAAAGGATGTTCTTTAGGAGGGGATGTTTTGTCTTTTCGAATCCATTAAAATTCTTCGCACTGGAATTAAGTACAAAAGAGAATTCAAACGCCTTTTACCACCTTTCCCCCCGACAAACAAGATTTATTCTCTTTTCGTATTCCTGTCCAGATTTCCAGTCCATTCCCAAAACAAACTCGAGGTTATGTCTGAAAGTCATGATCAGTTTATTCATGATCATCCACTTTGAAAAACCCAGATTTCTTCATCCACATTCCCTTCACAGGCGTAATGAGATGTCAGTCCAACTAAAGCACACATCCGGAATGTTCCTTCATACCTTAATTGCCAAGAGAATGTTATTCTTTCTAAGCAAGGTCTCATTGAACCAACCAATTCCTTTCCTCTTGGTCATTCAAAACATATCTATTTGAAAAAAGATCAGAGAAGATCAGAGTAAAAAAGAGATTGGTTATTGATTATAAGCCGTTTAATGTGTTCATCATGGATGACAATTCCCTATTCCAAAGCCAGAAAAACAGTTCATTCCTCTTTCTGAGGCAAGATATTTTCAAAGTTCGATCTTAAAGTGTCATTTTGGCACTCGGTATCACCCCAGATGATAGATACAAGACAACGTTCTGTATACCGACTGAACAATTCCAATGGACAGTTTTACCCTTCGGTTTTAAAGATCGCGTCGTCCACTGTTTCCAAAAAGCGATGCCATGATCCTTCATCCTATTCGCTATCATCTTGATCTACATCATTATATTTATTGTTCTCAATAGTCATGCAGAACATCATACTTCTTGACATTTTTCAATCTCACCAGTTGGCATCACAGTACGGGATCATGTTATCAGAAAGAAAAGCGTGCTTTGGACAAGAAGAAATTGATTTTCTGGGATGAAAATTTCCCACGGTACTATCCAGCCCAGGTCCACATTCTCGCCGAACATTTTATGAAGTTTCAGATCTATCTTTCCTGTCAAGAAATTTCAACATTTTCTTGGCATAACATTAATATAAGACTTCACATCCCGCCACGCAAGCCTCATACAGCTCCCTGTCCACTTTTTGAGAGAACCCTCCCCATGGGGCCCCGGATCAGACAAGTCTAAGCAAACATTTGAAAAAAGCTCCAAGGATCCACCGCCTCTTGACTATTCCATCACGTCAGCTCATCCTCGCAGTCCAGAATGCAAGTTAAAAAATCAAAACAATCACAGAATTCCTTTTGTTGTGCATGTTACTTGAATATACGACACCATAACGAGGCCACTGTGGACACTCAAGTCGGAGAATTCAAGGATTCACACAAAACATTATCACACCACCCGTTTCAAGGAGTATTGCAGTGAAAAAGGAATCCAAAAGTTTGACTTTTATGTCAGATCAAAGCACTTCACTGTCGAAATGGATAACTCATCCTTTCCGAAGATGCTTGAATTCCACAATAAGATTCTCCCTGATCCGCAGATACTCAGATTGAAAGATTGGTTTTCCCGATATGACTTCTCCGTGAAGCATATAAAAGGCGACCATAATGTTCTCGCAGACATGTTATCTCGCCCCAGGAAAACAGCCTTCCTCATAACCAGCCATCAAGCCATACCACTGATACTCATGGCCTCGTCCTCATCCTCTCCTCCTGATATACTCTACCTAAGTGCCTCTACCCATATCCACTTTCCTCCAGATATGGAACCTGACCTCACTGATCCAGATAAAATCAAATCTTGTGCAAGAATCTTCTATTACCACTATGCCAAGACCATAGGCCAATACCCGACCTTTCCAGCCTACCCATTTCTTAACCCATACGTCATCGAACCATCCTCCTTCCACAAACATGTATTATGGTATCTCTGGTATATTTCTGTTTTGCAGGTACATGCTGTATTCATCCCGCTACAGGAGACGTATACCCATCTTCATGATCCAGCTAACCAGAAATCACTATTCTGGACCTTCCTCCAATTGTTCGATCCACTATCTACCTGGAGAAAGACGCTAACAGCTCTCATGGGAAACCACAACTTATGGAAGATGGACCCAGCAGAAGCAGAAGCCGTACACAGTATTTTCATACTCCATCGACCGTATTTCTACAATCCTACCAGAAAGCTGTTATGGTCCTAGAATCAAGCTTATGAATGGGATACTCTGTACAACCTTTCTACATGGCCAAGATACAAGTTCTCATTGCTAAACCACCTCTGTGAATTAAATGACCTAAAGTCCTGCTCCGAGCTCGTCGTCCTCATCCCTGACGAGATTCCTGCTCCAAAGCCACCAGACCCTCCAGATCCAGATAATCCAATGGACACAGATGATGAAGACAACCCATACAAGAAAATGACGTTCTACCATCCGATTCATGGACAGATAACGGATGAAGACTACGTCAACCTGAATCTCTCACCATCATGCAGAAGTCCAAAATGACAGGCTACGTCCGTGTCTACTTTATGTATTATTAGTGTTAAAGTCCACAATGGTGGGCCGTCCTATGTCTGTGTGCGATGTAAGTTTGCTTAAGGTCCAAGTTTGTTGGCTTGATGTGTCAATAAGTCTTGCATAATTAAAGGTGGTGGGTCACTCCCGCACAAATGCAGCCGCCCATGTGCTGTCACCTTTACTTATGTCAGTTGTCAGTTGTTGAGTCCTTTTGACAAAAGTTGCCAGCCGATGCCATAAAGTCTTTACTGACTTTGCTTTATGTCATCGTCCAACTTTATGTCTTTGTCTAGTTTGCTTTATGTCACTCTCGTTGTTTGCTTATCATGTAAGTCTCGGGGTTTCAGACCTCTATATAAAGGGACTGCCTTCCCTTTTGTAAGGCAGAGCTAGATTGAGATCAGAGCAAGTTGAATTGAAATCAGAGCTAGTGTTTGCCTTCCTTCCATGGCTTTCTAATCTCCTTCTTTCCCCTAAAGGCTAACTGCCCGAAGGACTTCTGTTCTCTTACTTCTATGGACTTGTAATGTCTATATGATGTTACGAGGGATATCTTTACAGTGGATACCCGTAACCTACCGAGTCACTGAGGAGTGGCATAAGGCTAACTTCTGGTTTAACGAAACTGTAATGGGTTCCTTGCAACGATGGTATCATGGCGCCGAGTATGCTCTGTGCTTGCCTCTATGAGGATCCTGCACACCAGAAAGGTAGTACGGTCCCCGAAGACCTCCTCTGAGAAAGCATTTTGGTTGAAAGACCCGAGTTCTTCGTTGAGTGGCCGTGTGGAAGGCCTGTGTTGGAGATGTGGTCTAAGATTGGGTTGCTTTCCTTTGGAAGGTCTTGGGGCTCCCGACTCTCGTGTGGTATCAGAGCCATGTCCTTGCCTAGAGTCCAAGGAAAAGTTTATGCCATAGAAGTAAATTATAGAAGTACTGAGGTGCAAATAGCTGAAAGGGGAAAATTCATTATCCATGGATTCTCATTCACAAAGCTCAGAAATTACACCTGCTCGACTCTCTTCTTCCATCTCTCTACCTTCCAGTATCAAGAAAACCACTTCTTCCAAGATTACAAACCTAGTAGAATACTCGTAGATTCCTGACTCTGCACAGATACAGGAAACCTCTCTCCCTCTTGTAAATCCTTACAATATATTTAGAAGAAAAAAGTCCTTAGCTAATCAAGTTCGTACTTTGCTCATTTCTCACAACCGACCACAAGTCAAAGAGTTTGTACGGACAACCGCTCTTGACAAGTGCCTTATTCCAGCCACAACGAAAGAACAATATGTCGATCTTGAGCTCGATCAAGATCTCATCAACCAGTGGATTCGAGAAGGCTACACACATCTTCACTTTGGTGCTGTCAGACTCCTTCTGACACTCAATGGCAGAAAAGGTCTTCCAGTCACCGCCAGAATCACTTTGCTGAATACGACGTATACGCAGTATGAACATGCAGCAATCGGTACCTCGCTAACCACTCTCCAAGCTGGTAGCGTGTGTCTCACATTCTTTCCCAACTTCAACATTCCTCTCAGAGACAAGAACCTGAGGAACTGTATGAAGGTTCAACTGCAAATCACTGGCGCCCCACAAGTCTCATCAGCCTACATGGCTACTCTGCATCATCAACTGATCTACAGACTCCAAGATCACGCCGTTGATCTTCCTTTACCAGGACAGTCTGAAGATACCATCCTGATCACTGCGGAACGCGAAGATGACATTCCAACCATTCTGCAGATCCCACGGCAAATCCCTAGAGAAGAACTGAAAGATCTCATTCCTCTTGAATGGATCTCCAGCTATGAGTAGCTTCATCAACAGTCCTCACCGATCCATCTTTCAGATCCAAAATTCCAAAGACTTCCAGATGGTACGGTAAAGACGATTTTCAACCTGAAAGACACGGCATCATCCAGTACACCTCCGGTGTTCCAGTCATTAATGATCAGACCTGTTACTTTCGAGGATGACATTCCAGTCAATCATGTTGAAGCAGACGGATCTCCTATCTATACAGACAAAATTGAAGGTCACTTCATATGGGATGTTAACCCATCCATGTGCGATCCAGACTGCTTATGCCGTCAAAAACAACAAAGAGAAACTAAACCATCCTGCAAACCGTTTTCTCCCAACAGAAAACCCGATGACCCATCCAGCCCATGGATAGGCATCCGACGCCCAGATCCAAAACCAAAACCTTTATGGATCTACGATAGAGCCCTTGAAATTCTTCGAGAAGAAGGTCTCCTTCCTCCTGAAGAACCTGAACCAGAACCATATCAAACTGAACCCTACCAAAGGAAAGCAACCCAATCTTAGACCACATCTCCAACACAGGCCTTCCACACGGCCACTCAACGGAGAACTCGGGTCTTTCAACCAAAATGCTTTCTTAGAGGAGGTCTTCGGGGACCGTACTACCTTTCTGGTGTGCAGGATCCTCATAGAGGCAAGCACAGAGCATACTCGGCGCCATGATACGATCGTTGCAAGGAACCCATTACAGTTTCGTTAAACCAGAAGTTAGCCTTATGCCACTCCTCAGTGACTCGGCAGGTTACGGGTATCCACTGTAAAGATATCCCTCGTAACATCATATAGACATTACAAGTCCATAGAAGTAAGAGAACAGAAGTCCTTCGGGCAGTTAGCCTTTAGGGGAAAGAAGGAGATTAGAAAGCCATGGAAGGAAGCAAACACTAACTCTGATTTCAATTCAACTTGCTCTAACTTCTTTCCAACTAGCTCTGCCTTACAAAAGGGAAGGCAGTCCCTTTATATAGAGGTCTGAGACCTCAAAAACTTACATGATACGCAAACAACGAGAGTGACATAAAGCAGACTCGACTGAGACATAAAGTTGGACGATGACATAAAGCAAAGCCGGTGAAGACTTTGTGGCATCGACTGACAACTTTGTCAAAAGGACTTAACAACTGACAACTGACATAAGTAAAGGTGACAGCATATGGGCGGCTGCATTTGTGGGGGAGTGACCCACCACCTTTAATTATGCAAGACTTATTGACACATCAAGCCAACAAGCTTGGACTTTAAGCAAACTTACATCGCACACAGACATAGGACGGCCCACCATTGTGGACTTTGACACTAATAATACATAAAGTAGACACGGACGTGGCCTGTCACCTTGGACTTCTGCATGATGGTGAGAGATTCAGGTTGACGTAGTCTTCATCCATTATCTGTCCATGAATCGGATGGTAGAACGTCATTTTCTTGTATGGGTTGTCTTCATCATCTGTGTCCATCGGATCATCTGGAGGGTCTGGTGGCTTTGGAGCAGGAATCTCGTCAGGGATGAGCACGACGAGCTCGGAGCAGGACTTCAGGTCATTCAATTCACAGAGGTGGTTCAGCAGTGAGAACTTGTATCTTGGCCAGGTAGAAAGGTTGTACAGTGTTTCCCATTGATACGCTTGATTCTGGGACCATAACAGCTTTCTGGTAGGATTGTAAAAATACGGTCGATGGAGTATGAAAATACTGTGTACGGCTTCTGCTTCCGCCGGGTCCATCTTCCATAAGTTGTGGTTTCCCATGAGAGCTGTTAACCTCTTTCTCCAGGTAGATAGTCGATCGAACAATTGGAGGAAGGTTTGGAATAGTGATTTCTGGTTAGCTGGATCATGAAGATGGGCATACGTCTCCTGTAGAGGGATGAATACAGCATGTACCTGCAAAACATAAATATACCAAAGGTACCATAACACATGTGTATAGAAGGAGGATGGTTTGATGACGTATGGGTTAAGAAATGGGTAGGCTGGAAAGGTCGGGTATTGGCCTATGGTCTTGGCATAGTGGTAATAGAAGATTCTTGCACAAGATTTGATTTTATCTGGATCAGTGAGGTCAGGTTCCATATCTGGAGGAAAGTGGATATGGGTAGAGGCACTTAGGTAGAGTATATCAGGAGGAGAGGATGAGGACGAGGCCATGAGTATCAGTGGTATGGCTTGGTGGCTGGTAATGAGGAAGGCTGTTTTCCTGGGGCGAGATAACATGTCTGCGAGAACATTATGGTCGCCTTTTTTATGCTTCACGGAGAAGTCATATCGGGAAAACCAATCTTTCAATCTGAGTATCTGCGGATCAGGGAGAATCTTATTGTGGAATTCAAGCATCTTCGGAAAGGATGAGTTATCCATTTCGACAGTGAAGTGCTTTGATCTGACATAAAAGTCAAACTTTTGGATTCCATTTTTCACTGCAATTATCTCCTTGAAAACGGTGTGATAATGTTTCTGTGAATCCTTGAATTCTCCGCTTGCGTGTCCACAGTAGGCTGTTCTGTTGTCCTTATCTTCAAGTAACAGTGCACCCCAAAAATGATCACTTGCATCTGACTGGAGGATGAGATTGACGGTAGATGGAATAGTCAGAGGCGGTGGATCCTTGGCAGCTTTTTTCAAATGTTTGATAGCACTTGTCTGATCAGGGCCCCATGGGGGAGGTTTCTTCTTCAACAGCTGCGACAGGGAGCTGGTATGATGGCTTGCGTGCGGGATGAAGTCTCTTATATAATTGATTATGCCAAGAAATTGTTGAATTTCCTTGACAGAAAGATCAGTATCTGGAAACTTCAATAAATGTTCTGCGAGATGTGGACCTGGGCTGATAGTACCGTGGGAAATTTTCATCCCCAGAAAATCAATTTCTTCTTGTCCAATCACGCTTTTCTTTTCTGATAACATGATCCCGTACTGTGATGCCAACTGGTGAAAATGTTCAAGAAGCTGATGATGTTCTGCATGACTATTTGAGAACAATAATATATCATCGATGTAGATCAATGTACTATGCAGAATAGGATTGAAGATCCTGGTCATCGCTTTTTGAAACAGTGACGACGCGATCTTTAAACCGAAGGGTAAAACTGTCCATTGGAATTGTTCATTCGGTATACAGAACGCTGTCTTGTATCTGTCATCTGGGTGAATACCGAGTTGCCAAAATGCACCTTTAAGATCGAACTTTGAAAATATCTGTGCTTCAGCAAGATGGATGAACTGTGTTCTGGCTTTTGGAATAGGGAATTTGTCATCCCTGATGAACACATTCAACGGCTTATAATCAATAACCAATCTCTTTTTTCCTCTGATCTTCTCTGATCTTTTTTCAACATAGAATGCTTGACATGCCCAAGAGGAATTGGTTGGTTCAATGAGACCTTGTCTTAGTAAAGAATAACATTCTTCTCTGGCTAACTTAAGGTCTGAAGGAGACATTCCCGGATGTGTAGCTTTAGTTGGACTGACATCTTCATTAAGCTTGAAGGGAATGTGGATGAAGAAATCTGGGTTTTTCCAAAGTGGATGATCATGAATAAACTGATCATGACTTTCAGCACATAACTTCAGAAGTTTGTTTTGGATGGACTGGAAATCTGGACAGGAATACGAAAGAGAATAAATCTTGTTTGTCGGGGTAAAAGGCTTGAATTCTCTTTTGTACTTAATTCCAGTGGGAAGAATCCTTAATGATTTCGAAAGACAATAAACATCCCATCCTAAAAGAACATCCTTTTGAGGGAGTGGACTACCGATTACCTGAGTCAAAATGATGCAATTAGGAAGGAGTTTAATCCCAATTTTGTTCTTGGAAATCAAAGAGGTTGAAAAGATTTGATCATTGGCTGCTCTGAAAAACTGAGTGTGGGAAGACCAACAGTCTAGAGGTAAGACTTTAGGATTGATCATGGTCTTATGAGATCCTGTATCAATGAATGCAACAACAGGAATAGGTTTACCATGTTTTTCTGGAAGGAGCTGGATCTGGACATGAGGACTGATTTGAGAATTTTGAGAAAATAGAACAGGCTGGACTGGTTGAATCTGAAGAGATTCATCTGTCTGATAATCATTGTCTGAATCAGAAGTTGCTGAGTCAGTGAGGACGAGAACTGTATCTTCTGTCATCTCTTCTTGTTCTGAGAGAATAGATTCTGCGTCTGCATCTAATTCTTCATTTTGTAACTGTTGAGCAAGCTTTGCAGACTTTGTCCTGTTCTTCGGGCACTGTTTTGCATAGTGTCCTTTCTTCTTGCAAATGAAACAGCGAGGAGATTTGTCATATCCTCTTCTGTTCTTCTTCTTGAAGAATCTGAATCTTTTCTTCTTTCTATGATCTTTCTTTGAAAGTTTTTCAGAACCGTAGTCTTTAAAATGCTTCTTCTTCTTGGGACTACAGATGCAATTCTTCTCTTTGCATTTGATCTGTAAATAGGGCTTTTTGCATTGCTTCGTGAACTTATGGTTCTGCTTGATCATCTTTGAGAATAGTTGATGAGTGTCACATAACTTCTCAAGAGCTGTGAGTGCCAGTTGATGAATTTCTCCAAGAGAGATTTCTTTGAGAGGCCGAGAGAGTGAAGCGATCTTTCTCTGTAAGTCTGGCTGGATATCTTCTGGTAATGAATTGATATAAACTTGTCTGAGATTATCATCATGAAATCCACCAAGAAGATAATACCTTTTAGACATTCTTTGATAATGAAAATCAAGATCCTTCTTCTTTAGAGAGCAACATCTCATCTCAAAATATTCTTGACGAACAACATTGGCATGTATGTCTGGATCACCAACAAATTCTCTGTAGAGTGTTCCCAATGCAAAGGAGGGAATCTGGGAATTAATGAATGTAACTTGTCTGAATTCACCAAGACTTTGGAACCAATCTCTTAGTGTACCAGTAAATCTGGATGTAAATTCAACAAGAACTGATTGTAATGTGTTCCCGGGCTTTGAAAGTTGGAGATCAATCCATGCACCAAATTCACCAATTCTGTCTCTCCACTTGGTTGGAGGTAATCCGTCAAAAGAGAACCATGAGTTGTTGGTTGAATGATGAGGAGCCGATTGAGGAGGAGCCGAGGTGGCTTCCGAGGGTTCTTCCACAATAGGGACTGTGGTATCGGACTCGTCATGGAATTCATGAGTTCTGGACGATCCTGGTTCTATGGGAGATGCCATCATCATGTTGGTGAGATCAGTAATCTCTTGCTCTGAGGAAGAGGAAGATGTTTCAGCTTCAGTGGAAACATCACTGTTGTCTTCAGTAGGTATTTCAGGAATTGGATCAGCAAGGAAAGATGGAGATTGATCAGGTGAAACAAATGGACTTTTGAGTTGCTGATCAACATGTTCAGGTGGTTGATGAATAGGTTCAGGTGGCAAAGGTTTTGCTGGGATTGGAGATCTACGAGCAACAGGAGCTGCTGGAATAAGGGAGTGTTTTCTCAGGATTTCAGCAGTAGATTTAAAGTGTTTGGAATAATCAGGCTGTCTGTAAGATGGTGTAGGTGGTGATTGAGGAATGAAGGAATATGATGGAGCATATGGAAATGCTTTTGGTGTGTAGGTTGGTGTAGGAGGAGCTGGACGATATTCTCGTTCAATCTGTGATACTTCTTCTCTGAGTCTTCTGATTTCTTCTTCTTTAGCACTGAATAAGGATCCAAAGTATCCTTCAGAGATGAAATGTCTGAGTTCAGAACTAAGAACATCGATTCTTCTTTTAAGATCATCATATAATGCTTCAATTCTGGAATCAAGGGTGTCAAATCGTTGATTCATCTGAGCGCCATGGTTGATGAGTCTGTCAACTTTGTTGTCAATGGCATTCAGCGTCATGTTTTGTGTTCTAGCATTCTGGGTTTGCCAGTTCAGAACTTGTTCAGCTTGTGATGGAAGCTTCCTTGATCCGTCTGGTTGAACTTCAGAGGGTTGGATGAATGGTCTAGAGTGAAGGTTGGAATCGTATGATCTGGTTTCCAAGGGTGGAAACTGTTTGTCATATGGAGAAACCATGAAACAAGGGATTGGCTAGGCTTCTGGAGGTATGGAAACTGGAGTTTGGTAGGGTTCAGTTTGATATGGTTCTGGTTCAGGTTCTTCAGGAGGAAGGAGACCTTCTTCTCGAAGAATTTCAAGGGCTCTATCGTAGATCCACAAGGGTTTCGGTTTTGGATCTGGGCGTCGGATGCCTATCCATGGGCTGGATGGGTCATCGGGTTTTCTGTTGGGAGAAAACGGTTTGCAGGATGGTTTAGTTTCTCTTTGTTGTTTTTGACGGCATGAGCAGTCTGGATCGCACATGGATGGGTCAACATCCCATATGAAGTGACCTTCAATTTTGTCTGTATAGATAGGAGATCCGTCTGCTTCAACATGACTGACTGGAATGTCATCCTCGAAAGTAACAGGTCTGATCATTAATGACTGGAACACCGGAGGTGTACTGGATGATGCCGTGTCTTTCGGGTTGAAAACCGTCTTTACCGTACCATCTGGAAGTCTTTGGAATTTTGGATCTGAAAGATGGATCGGTGAGGACTGTTGATGAAGCTGCTCATAGCTGGAGATCCATTCAAGAGGAATGAGATCTTTCAGTTCTTCTCTAGGGATTTGCCGTGGGATCTGCAGAATGGTTGGAATGTCATCTTCGCGTTCCGCAGTGATCAGGATGGTATCTTCAGACTGTCCTGGTAAAGGAAGATCAACGGCGTGATCTTGGAGTCTGTAGATCAGTTGATGATGCAGAGTAGCCATGTAGGCTCAAGAGACTTGTGGAGCGCCAGTGATTTGCAGTTGAACCTTCATACAGTTCCTCAGGTTCTTGTCTCTGAGAGGAATGTTGAAGTTGGGAAAGAATGTGAGACACACGCTACCAGCTTGGAGAGTGGTTAGCGAGGTACCGATTGCTGCATGTTCATACTGCGTATACGTCGTATTCAGCAAAGTGATTCTGGCGGTGACTGGAAGACCTTTTCTGCCATGGAGTGTCAGAAGGAGTCTGACAGCACCAAAGTGAAGATGTGTGTAGCCTTCTCGAATCCACTGGTTGATGAGATCTTGATCGAGCTCAAGATCGACATACTGTTCTTTAGTTGTGGCTGGAATAAGGCACTTGTCAAGAGCGGTTGTCTGTACAAACTCTTTGACTTGTGGTCGGTTGTGAGAAATGAGCAAAGTACGAACTTGATTAGCTAAAGACTTTTTTCTTCTGAATATGTTGTAAGGATTTACAAGAGGGAGAGAGGTTTCCTGTATCTGTGCAGAATCAGGAATGTACGAGTATTCTACTAGGTTTGTAATCTTGGAAGAAGTGGTTTTCTTGATAGTGGAAGGTAGAGAGATGGAAGAAGAGAGTCGAGCAGGTGTAATTTCTGAGCTTTGTGAATGAGAATCCATGGATAATGAATTTTCCCCTTTCAGCTATTTGCACCGAGGTGCTTCTATAATTTACTTCTATGGCCTAAACTTTTCCCTGGACTCCAGGCAAGGACATGGCTCTGATACCACACGAGAGTCGGGAGCCCCAAGACCTTCCAAAGGAAAGCAACCCAATCTTAGACCACATCTCCAACACAGGCCTTCCACACGGCCACTCAACGGAGAACTCGGGTCTTTCAACCAAAATGCTTTCTCAGAGGAGGTCTTCGGGGACCGTACTACCTTTCTGGTGTGCAGGATCCTCATAGAGGCAAGCACAGAGCATACTCAGCGCCATGATACGATCGTTGCAAGGAACCCATTACAGTTTCGTTAAACCAGAAGTTAGCCTTATGCCACTCCTCAGTGACTCGGCAGGTTACGGGTATCCACTGTAAAGATATCTCTCGTAACATCATATAGACATTACAAGTCCATAGAAGTAAGAGAACAGAAGTCCTTCGGGCAGTTAGCCTTTAGGGGAAAGAAGGAGATTAGAAAGCCATGGAAGGAAGGCAAACACTAGCTCTGATCTCAATCTAGCTCTGCCTTACAAAAGGGAAGGCAGTCCCTTTATATAGAGGTCTGAGACCTCGAAAACTTACATGATACGCAAACAACGAGAGTGACATATAGCAGACTCGACTGAGACATAAAGTTGGACGATGACATAAAGCAAAGCCAGTGAAGACTTTGTGGCATCGACTGACAACTTTGTCAAAAGGACTTAACAACTGACAACTGACATAATTAAAGGTGACAGCACATAGGCGGCTGCATTTGTGCGGGAGTGACCCACCACCTTTAATTATGCAAGACTTATTGACACATCAAGCCAACAAGCTTGGACTTTAAGCAAACTTACATCGCACACAGACATAGGACGGCCCACCATTGTGGACTTTGACACTAATAATACATAAAGTTGACACGGACGTGGCCTGTCAGCTTGGACTTCTGCATGATGGTGAGAGATTCAGGTTGACGTAGTCTTCATCCGTTATCTGTCCATGAATCGGATGGTAGAACGTCATTTTCTTGTATGGGTTGTCTTCATCATCTGTGTCCATCGGATCATCTGGAGGGTCTGGTGGCTTTGGAGCAGGAATCTCATCAGGGATGAGCACGACAAGCTCGGAGCAGGACTTCAGGTCATTCAATTCACAGAGGTGGTTCAGCAGTGAGAACTTGTATCTTGGCCAGGTAGAAAGGTTGTACAGTGTATCCCATTCATACGCTTGATTCTGGGACCATAACAGCTTTCTGGTAGGATTGTAAAAATACGGTCGATGGAGTATGAAAATACTGTGTACGGCTTCTGCTTCCGCCGGGTCCATCTTCCATAAGTTGTGGTTTCCCATGAGAGCTGTTAGCTTCTTTCTCCAGGTAGATAGTGGATCGAACAATTGGAGGAAGGTTTGGAATAGTGATTTCTGGTTAGCTGGATCATGAAGATGGGTATACGTCTCCTGTAGCGGGATGAATACAGCATGTACCCGCAAAACAGAAATATACCAAAGATACCATAATACATGTTTGTGGAAGGAGGATGGTTCGATGACGTATGGGTTAAGAAATGGGTAGGCTGGAAAGGTTTGGTGATGACCAATGTTCTTGGCATAGTGATAATGGGAGATTCTTGCACAAGATTTGATTTTATCTGGTTCAATGAGGTCAGGGTCCATTTCTGGAGGAAAGTGGATATGGGTAGAGGCACTAAGGTAGAGTATGTCAGGAGGAGAGGATGAGGACGAAGCCATGAGTATCAGTGGTATGGCTTGGTGGCTGGTAATGAGGAAGGTTGTTTTCCTGGGGCGAGATAGCATGTCTGCGAGAACATTATGGTCGCCTTTTATATGCTTCACGGAGAAGTCATATCGGGAAAACCAGTCTTTCAATCTGAGTATCTGCTGATCAGGGAGAATCTTATTGTGGAATTCAAGCATCTTCGGAAAGGAAGAGTTATCCATTTCGACAGTGAAGTGCTTTGATCTGACATAAAAGTCAAACTTTTGGATTCCATTTTTCACCGCAATTATTTCCTTGAATATGGTGTGATAATGTTTCTGCGATTCTTTGAATTCTCCGCTTGCATGTCCACAGTAGGCTCTTCTGTTGTCCTTATCTTCAAGTAACAGTGCACCCCAAAAATGATTACTTGCATCTGACTGGAGGATGAGATTGCCGGTAGATGGAATAGTCAGAGGCGGTGGATCCTTGGCAGCTTTTTTCAAATGTCTGACAGCATTTGTCTGATCAGGGCCCCATGGGGGAGGTTTCTTCTTCAACAGCTGCGACAGGGAGCTGGTGTGATGGCTTGCGTGCGGGATGAAGTCTCTGATATAATTAATTATGCCAAGAAATTGTTGAACTTCTTTGACAGAAAGATTAGTATCTGGAAACTTCAATAATTGCTCTGCGAGATGTGGACCTGGGCAGATGGTTCCGTGGGAAATTTTCATCCCCAAGAAATCAATTTCTTTTTGTCCAATCACGCTTTTCTTTTCTGATAACATGATCCCGTACTGTGATGCCAACTGGTGGAAATGTTCAAGAAGCTGATGGTGTTCTGCATGACTTTTTGAGAACAATAATATATCATCGATGTATATCAAGGTACTATGCAGAATAGGATTGAAGATCCTGGTCATCGCTTTTTGAAACAGTGACGGCGCGATCTTTAAACCGAAGGGTAAAACTGTCCATTGGAATTGTTCATTCGGTATACAGAACGCTGTCTTGTATCTGTCATCTGGGTGAATACCGAGTTGCCAAAATGCACCTTTAAGATCGAACTTTGAAAATATTTGTGCTTCAGCAAGATGGATGGACTGTGTTCTTGCTTTTGGAATAGGGAACTTGTCATCCCTGATGAACACGTTCAAAGGCTTGTAATCAATAACCAATCTCTTTTTTCCTCTGATCTTTTCTGATCTTTTTTCAACATAGAATGCTTGACATGCCCAAGAGGAATTAGTTGGTTCAATGAGACCTTGTCTTAATAAAGAATAACATTCTTCTCTGGCGAGCTTAAGGTCTGAAGGAGACATTCCTGGATGTGTAAATTTAGTTGGACTAACATCTTCATTGAGTTTGAAGGGAATGTGAATGAAGAAATCTGAGTTTTTCCAAAGTGGATGATCATGAATAAACTGATCATGACTTTCAGCACATAACCTCAGAAGCTTGTTTTGGATGGACTGGAAATCTGGATAGGAATACGAAAGAGAATAAATCTTGTTTGTCTGGGTAAAAGGCTTGAATTCTCTTTTGTACTTAATTCCAGTGGGAAGAATTCTTAATGATTTCGAAAGACAATAAACATCCCATCCTAAAAGAACATCATTTTGAGGGAGTGGACTACCGATTACCTGAGTCCAAATGATGCAATTAGGAAGGAGTTTAATTCCAATTTTGTTCTTGGAAATCAATGAGGTTGTAAAGATTTGATCATTGGCTGCTCTGAAAAACTGAGTATGGGAAGACCAACAGTCTGGTGGTAAGACTTTAGGATTGATCATGGTCTTATGAGATCCAGTATCAATGAATGCAACAGCAGGAATAGGTTTACCATGTTTTTCAGGAAGGAGCTGGATCTGGACATGTGGACTGATTTGAGGATTCTAGGAAAATAGAACAGGCTGGACTGGTTGAATCTGAAGAGATTCATCTGTCTGATAATCATTATCTGAATCAGAAGTTTCTGAATCAGTAAGGACGAGAACTGTTTCTTCTGTCATCTTTTCTTGCTCTGAAAGAATAGATTCTGCGTCTGCATCTAATTCTTCATTTTGTAACTGTTGAGCAAGCTTTGCAGACTTTGTCCTGTTCTTCGGGCACTGTTTTGCATAGTGTCCTTTTTTCTTGCAAATGAAGCAGCGAGGAGATTTGTCATATCCTCTTCTGTTCTTCTTCTTGAAGAATCTGAATCTTTTCTTCTTTCTATGATCTTTCTTTGAAAGTTTGTCAGAACCGTAGTCTTTGAAATGCTTCTTCTTCTTGGGACTACAGATGCAATTCTTCTCTTTGCATTTGATCTGTAGGTAGGGCTTCTTGCATTGCTTCGTGAATTTATGGTTCTGCTTGATCATCTTTGAGAATAGTTGATGAGTGTCACACAACTTCTCAAGAGCAGTGAGTGCCAGTTGATGAATTTCTCCAAGAGAGATTTCTTTGAGAGGTCGAGAGAGTGAAGCGATCTTTCTCTGTAAGTCTGGCTGGATATCTTCTGGTAATGAATTAATATAGACTTGTCTAAGATTATCATCATGAAATCCACCAAGAAGATAATACCGTTTAGACATTCTTTGATAATGAAAATCAAGATCCTTCTTCTTTAAAGAGCAACATCTCATTTCAAAATATTCTTGTCGGACAACATTGGCATGAATGTCTGGATCACCGACAAATTCTCTGTAGAGTGTTCCCAAGGCAAAGGAGGGAATCTGGGAATTAATAAATATGACTTGTCTGAATTCACCAAGACTTTGGAACCAATCTCTTAGTGTACCAGTAAATTTGGATGTAAATTCAACAAGAACTGATTGTAATGTGTTCCCGGGTTTTGAGAGTTGGAGATCAATCCATGCACCAAATTCACCAATTCTGTCTCTCCACTTGGTTGGAGGTAATCCGTCAAAAGAGAACCATGAGTTGTTGGTTGAATGATGAGGAGCCGATTGAGGAGGAGCCGAGGTGGCTTCCGAGGGTTCTTCCACAATAGGGACTGTGGTATCGGACTCGTCATGGAATTCATGAGTCTGGACGATCCTGGTTCTGTGGGAGATGCCATCATCATATTGGTAAGATCAGTGATCTCTTGATCTGTGGATGAGGAAGATGTTTCAGCTTCAGTGGAAACATCACTGTTTTCTTCAATAGGAATTTCAGGAATTGGATCAGCAAGAAATGATGGAGATTGATCAGGTGAAACAAATGGACTTTTGAGTTTCTGATCAACATGTTCAGGAGGCTGATGAATAGGTTCAGGTGGCAAAGGTGTTGCTGGGATTGAAGATCTGCGAACAACAGGAGCTGCTGGAATAAGGGAGTGTTTTCTCAGGATTTCAGCAGTAGATTTGAAGTGTTTGGAATAATCAGGCTGTCTGTAAGATGGTGTAGGTGGTGATTGTGGAATGAAGGAATATAATGGAGAATACGGAAATGCTTTTGGTGTGTAAGTTGGTGTAGAAGCTGGCCGATATTCTCGTTCAATCTGTGATACTTCTTCTCTGAGTCTTCTGATTTCTTCTTCTTTAGCACTGAATAAGGATCCAAAGTATCCTTCAGAGATGAAATGTCTGAGTTCAGAACTAAGAACATCAATTCTTCTTTTAAGATCATCATATAATGCTTCAATTCTGGAATCAAGGGTGTCAAATCGTTGATTCATCTGAGCGCCATGGTTGATGAGTCTGTCAACTTTGTTGTCAATGGCATTCAGCGTCGTGTTCTGTGTTCTAGCATTCTGGGTTTGCCAGTTCAGAACTTGTTCAGCTTGTGATGGAAGCTTCCTTGATCCGTCTGGTTGAACTTCAAAGGGTTGGATGAATGGTCTAGAGTGAAGGTTGGAATCGTATGATCTGGGTTCCAAGGGTGGAAACTTGTCATATGGAGAAGCCATGAAACAAAGGATTGGCTGGGCTTCTGGAGGTATGGAAACTGGAGTTTGGTAGGGTTCAGTTTGATATGGTTCTGGTTCAGGTTCTTCAGGAGGAAGGAGACCTTCTTCTCGAAGAATTTCAAGGGCTCTATCGTAGATCCATAAAGGTTTTGGTTTTGGATCTGGGCGTCGGATGCCTATCCATGGGCTGGATGGGTCATCGGGTTTTCTGTTGGGAGAAAACGGTTTGCAGGATGGTTTAGTTTCTCTTTGTTGTTTTTGAAGGCATGAGCAGTCTGGATCGCACATGGATGGGTCAACATCCCATATGAAGTGACCTTCAATTTTGTCTGTATAGATAGGAGATCCGTCTGCTTCAACATGACTGACTGGAATGTCATCCTCGAAAGTAACAGGTCTGATCATTAATGACTGGAACACCGGAGGTGTACTGGATGATGCCGTGTCTTTCGGGTTGAAAACCGTCTTTACCGTACCATCTGGAAGTCTTTGGAATTTTGGATCTGAAAGATGGATAGGTGAGGACTGCTGATGAAGCTGCTCATAGCTGGAGATCCATTCAAGAGGAATGAGATCTTTCAGTTCTTCTCTAGGGATTTGACGTGGGATCTGCAGAATGGTTGGAACGTCATCTTCTCGTTCCGCAGTGATCAGGATGGTATCTTCAGACTGTCCTGGTAAAGGAAGATCAACGGCGTGATCTTGGAGTCTGTAGATCAGTTGATGATGCAGAGTAGCCATGTAGGCTGATGAGACTTGTGGAGCGCCAGTGATTTGTAGTTGAACCTTCATACAGTTCCTCAGGTTCTTGTTTCTGAGAGGAATGTTGAAGTTGGGAAAGAATGTGAGACACACGCTACCAGCTTGGAGAGTGGTTAGCGAGGTACCGATTGCTGCATGTTCATACTGCGTATACGTCGTATTCAGCAAAGTGATTCTGGCGGTGACTGGAAGACCTTTTCTGCCATGGAGTGTCAGAAGGAGTCTGACAGCACCAAAGTGAAGATGTGTATAGCCTTCTCGAATCCACTGGTTGATGAGATCTTGATTGAGCTCAAGATCGACATACTGTTCTTTCGTTGTGGCTGGAATAAGGTACTTGTCAAGAGCGGTTGTCTGTACAAACTCTTTGACTTGTGGTCGGTTGTGAGAAATAAGCAAAGTACGAACTTGATTAGCTAAAGACTTTTTTCTTCTGAATATGTTGTAAGGATTTACAAGAGGGAGAGAGGTTTCCTGTATCTGTGCAGAATCAGGAATGTACGAGTATTCCACAGAAACCCAAATTCAAGCCCCGGAAATCATAATTTCAAATATTACATTACATAATTTTTAGAAGATAAAAAAAAAGTTCTCTTTTTTCGGAATTATTTTGAAATCTATAAATAAATTTTTTTGCACATTTAAATAAACTCTTTATTTCCTACGTTTTAAATAAAAATCTTGAAAAAATAAAAATAAGTTAAAATTATCAAATTTATTTAAAAAATTTTAAAAATAAGACATAAAATGTATTGTAAAACTAAAGGGGCTGCATATTTTCGGGACGAAAAGAGTAATTAGAAGTGTGGCGAGGTTTGGCATAATTAGTAAAATGAAATAGCAGTGTTGTATAAAATATAGTATGTTACACTGCCGCCTAATAATGATCATCATATTGTTATATTTTTTTCTTTGTCAATTTTATTTTATCCATCTTAGTATATAGATTTAAAATGGTGTTTGTTACGTGATTATTGTATAGGTGTTATCCCCTATTATAAATAAATAAATTAAATTGAGTAATATTCTATTCTTAAAACATTACCTGAAAAACTCTTGTTCTGGCTAAGCATAAATCCATAATATTAAATTTTCATTAAATTTTTTTAAGTTAATGTTTGTCTAAGTTATTTTTACAATTACTCTCCACATCCTTCCCCTTTAAACCCATATAATGACTTTAGAAGAGCCTCTTGCCATCATCAACACTCCATTTTATTTGGGACATCATATAGAAGGCTTGACTTTTTTTTTTTTGGACCACTTGTTTTCTGTTTTAAGTTTCAAGAAAATCATAACAATTAATAGTTAAAAGATTTCATGTTTAATTTTTTTTTAAATCTTCAAAATGAGTATGTTAGGGGTTTAGCATTTTTTTTTCCTGAAATGCAAAATGAAAATTTTCACCTAAAGTCTTTCCTATCACATGGTAAGCATTTTTTTTTTTTTGCGTCCTTCTCTAGCCTCAAAAAGCTTTTGTGTACCTTATCCTCCCAACTAATCAAGTTCTCATGCACCACTAGGTTTGGTTTGCATTCTCTTAATGTTGGCCTCTTGCATTTTTGGGGCTCTCAAACTCTTTTCTTCCATTTCACTTGAGTGTTTACACTCATAGTTTCTTATTCGAGCTTTTATTCATATGTTTGTAAATTGAGGAAAGTCTTGAAAGTGAAGTCATTATAGCCTAAATTGTTAGGTGGTCTTGGGTCTTCTCAACCCCAAAATCTAGCTTATGCGGTGAGACTTTCCCTTATACTTAATAACCGACCACCAGTCCCTTTCATAACCGATGTGGGATAATCCCAACAATCTCCCCCTCACGCGTCGGGTTTCAAATCGGCGGCCCCATGTACTCGGCATCCCGGGGAGAATGTTGAACCATGACTCTAACAACAGTGTTAGGAAACCAGGACAAAAACAGAGATAAAAACATACACAAAAGAACATTGAGATATACGTGGTTCGACTAAATTCAGTCTCTTGTAACCATGACCCACCATGAATGAGTCAAACTTTTTATACCATTGTCTCGGCGCTTGTTTGAGGCCATATATACTCTTTTCCAACTTGTAGATTATATGCTCCTTCCTTGAAACTTCAAAACCTTTAGGTTGTTCCATATAGATTTCTTCCTGTAAATCTCCATGGAGAAAGGCTGTCTTAACATCCAACTATTCAAGCTCCAAGTCCAAACTTGCTGTCAATCCAAGTATCACTTGTATTGAATTCATCTTCACCATTGGTGAGAAAATCTCATCAAAGTCGATACCCTTCTTCTGTTGAAAACCTTTGACAACCAACCCAACTTTATGTCTGATGATCTTTCTATTGCAATCTTTCTTCAACTTGCACACCCATTTATTTCTCAGTGCTTTCTTTCCTTTAGGAAGTCTTACCAATTTATATGTCTTGTTCTTTTGTAAAGAGTTCATCTCTTCCAGTATTGCTTGCAACCATTTACCTTTTTATAGATGATTTTAAGTTTCTTGAAAACTCTCTAGCTCTCCCTCATCAATAAGGAGAATATACTGAGCACTGGAACTAGAACTAGTAGGCAGTTTAGCCAAATTGTGCATGCTTCTAACTCTTTCCATGATGGTCCGGTTCATTCTCTCGGCTATACCAATTTGTTGTGGGGTTCATGGGACCATTTTCTCATGTCGGATACCGTGAACAACATAGTATGCTTTGAACTCTCTGGGAATGTACTCGCCTCCGTTGTCTAATCAGAGATACTTCAACTTCTTTCCTATTTCTCTTTCCACCATGGCATGAAACATCTTGAAGTTGTCAAATACCTGGTCTTTTGTTCTAAAAAAATATACCTGTACCTTTCGCGAAACATCATCAATAAATGTTAAAAAATATTTGTTACCGCCTAAAGTTTCTACTTCCATGGGACTACAAACATCAGAATGTATTAAACTCAACAACTCTGATCTTCTCTTTGTAAAGAAATTAAACGAGACTCTATGTTGTTTTCCAAATAAACAATGATCACAAGGTTTTAATGGTATACCTTTACGCACATTGATGAGTGTCTTCCTTGCTAATGTGAACAATCCTTTCTCTCCCATGTGTTCGAGTCTTTTGTGCCACAGATTTGGTGATGCCCCGTCTTCAGTTGCATTGAGGTTGTCTGTCATCACTTTCACATAGGTCTTGTACAGGGTACCGTAGATGTGTCCCCGAGTGACAACCATGACTCCCTTTTCTAATTTCCAATTGCCATTTTTGAATTGGTTATCGTAGCCCTGTCGATCAAGGGCTGCTCCAGAAATAAGATTAAGACAAAGGTCAGGGATGTACCGAACATCCTTTAGAGTCATTGTGCAACCAAAATTTGTTTTGATTTGAATATCTCCAATACCCACGATCTCCGAAAAATTGGTATTTCCCATCATCACAGTGCCAAAGTCTCCTGCTTTGTATGAAGTGAAGAAATTACCACGGGGAGTGGCGTGATATAAAGCCTATGTGTCTATCACCCACTCAGTATCTTGACTTTCTATGTGAAGGCACATCTCTTCATCAGCTGAGAGAAGTGATACATCCTCCGTATGGGTGACCACAGATTCACCCCCTTCCTTTTTCAGCTGGCTACTGCTTTGACCTTGATCTCTTTGAAATTGGCGGCAATTCCTTTTAACATGTCCTGCAATGCCACAATAAAAAAAACCATATTTACCTTGTTGATTTTTGCCATCACATGTCTGATACTATCATCTACTTCTGCCTCTGCTCCTACCTCTACTCCTACTTCTCACATTTGCTTGAGGTCTTCCTCTGTTTTTGGTGACAAGAGCATGTGTTTGATCCATGCCTGCTTCCTTTCGCCTGACTTCTTCATTGAGTAAAGCATCCTTGACCAATGACATGGTAAGTTTGCCTCCAGGAGCTGAATTTCGTAGGGATACTACCAATGTCTCCCAATTGTCTAGCAAAGAACTAAACAGTAATAAAGCTTGAACTTCATAATCAAGCTTCAACTCTACGTTGACGAGCTGGTTCACCAGGTTTTGAAACTCACCGGTGTGCTTAGCTATGGAAGTTCCGTTTTTTAGTTTCATGCTTGTAAATCGTCTCATAAGAAGGGCTTTATTTCTAGTTGTCTTAGCATAATACATATCCTCCCAACTTTTTCCAGAGGGTATAGGCTTCCGTCTCCTAGGCAACATGATGGAATACACTATGGTCTATCCATTGTCTAATAAAACCAATAGTTTTCCTATTCATTTTATTCCAATTTTGAATAGAAATTGATTCGGGTCTCTTACCGTCATTTTCTAATGGATTTGCTAGATCCTTGCAATTCAAGAAATCCTCCATCCTCAGTCTCTATAGAGTATAATTTGATGCCGTCAATTTGACCATGGCTCTAGATCCTAAATTCTCCATAGAATGGACTTGAGTTTTTGGTTCTTGCTCGCTCAATTGATATAATTGAAGCAAAATCACACAAAATCGACTGCACGCTTATGTCTAGAACAGCCCAAAATCTTAGAAACAAGTTAGACCTTGTCAAAAATAGACCTGAAATGGGCTGACTTGGCCCAAAAAACTCGTTTTGGAGTGAGTTGACTCAGTACGAAATGTTCCCTAACTGACGGAATATTCCCTAGCCGTTATGATGCCGTTTGCTTAGGTGGCGTTGATGATGTGGCAGTGGGGTCCAATGATGATTGTACTAAATTACACCAAGTAAATTCACAGGGAAGTAGAGGGTCACAATGGACCGCTTAAGTCCCACTTTCCTAAACATAATTTTCCTTAGACACGTAATTAGCACAATATATCACTACAAATGTGATGACGTGGCACTAGGGCCTAGTGATAGTGTGGCAGTGGGACCCAGTGATGACGTGGCAGTGGGGCCTAGTGATGATGTGGCAGGGGTGATATGGCAACTTCTTCTTCAACCTCCAGCTAAAAAACAGAGTATGATTTTAGATTTTGTGGCGGCCCGTGTGACTTCATTTGGAGTCCATTTTTTACGCCGTTTTCACTATTGTGACCGTATCATCGTGAACTACACGATGATATGACCCAATCGAGGTTATGGAAAAATTTGTCGCACACCTTTCAAATTACACTAGCATTGTTGAGCTTCTTTAGAATACTTGAGGTGCCCTTTAGTCATCAATGGAATATGTGCCCAGTTGGTAGCACGGTAGTAGCCATAGGAACTACCATGTGGCAGCAAGGACAACTAATGCATCTCTCTCTCTCTCTCTCTCTCTCTCTCTCATACATACACATGGAAAGTCTTTGCCAAAGAACAAGACTGCCCCAAGCACTAAAAGAAGCCAATTTCAAAACAAGGGGATATAAGTGGAATGCCAAAATTACCTAACAAACTTCACATTAAAGGGGCAATATGGGAATGAGAAAACCATAGCACATAAGAACTGCACAAGAGAGGCGAATTGAAATTGATCTAATTCACAAAAAAGTTCCATGCACATTCCACACCACCTACACCCTCAAGACCTCACAATGCATCGCTCCTTCCCTAAAAAATCCACTTTACATGTGAGCCCCTCCCTCAAAAACACATCTCACATATGAGGTCCATGCTCTCCTCCTAAAAGAAAGCCCACTTCACACAGGAGGGCACAAGCATTTCCTATAAAAGCTCCTCCTCAACTGTTTGGCTATATGAATAATCATGAAATAGATAAGAAAAAAATAAATAAATTTCCCCAATTATATGTGAAAATTGCCTTTAAAAGGAGAGCTTTAGGGAGAATGCAGAAGAAGAAAAGGAGATAGAGATAGAAGAGTGGAAACTTGAGAGCTAAGAGCTGTTAGGAAGAGGAGGAGAAGGAAAGAAAGAATTTCTTATTATCATTGAGAATTTTGTTGTCTCACAAAGTTTGGAATCCATTTTTCTTGGACTAATTCAGTCCCTTAGGGTTTGATCATTTAACATGTTACTTGGCAAACTTTAGTTCCTATATGTACCATATCCAATGGGTATTCTAATTTATATCCTAGCTTTTGAAGCTTAAAACATGCGTATTTCTTGACATCCTATACCAATTTTAATTGTTCCTTACAACATGTATTTGGCTTAAAATGTCCTAAGACAATAATTATGAGTATGAACATTGGAAATAGCACGAGCACATACGTATACTTTGATGTTTAAGTATTGATCAAAGGAGGAATGATATATAATTTCATGAATAGTTGCATTTAGTTTTGTGTTTTAAAACAATGAATTTGATTCAAGCACGTAGTGTTTATTGTAGAAGTAAAATTCTATTTTTGAGGATTTGTACTAAATATTTTTTGTCACCAAATAGAAGTCACTTAACTTAGAAAATGCCTAAATTGATATGGATTATGTTTTCATAGTCAAATTTGGTATAGTGTACAGTAGAGATATGATGAGAATTTCAAAGAACAATATAAGTGCAAAAATAGCTTGATTTTCAAAACTAGTGCAAGTGATAAAACAATATCTCTTAAGAGTATGAGTTTGAGATTCCATGAGAGGAAGGTAGAATTTACAAAGCTAAAACCAAGGTATCGATTTCCACACCCATTTTGGGTTGACCTAAGTAACGAGGTTAAATTGACCTTGCGTAAGGATGTGTTGGAATAGAGTTGACATACTTAGTGAATCGGGCTTAGGGTCCATATTCATTTGGGTTAGCCCTATTGGGAATTGTAGTTTGCCCTATTTTGAGGCCCTTAGGAGTTTAGATCAACCCAATTTATTGATTTGGTTCGATCCATCTTCAATCGAATAAAGCTTGTTTATTTGGTAGGAAAGGAAAAAAAAAAAAAAAAAAAGGAAATAGGAAAAAAAAGTAGCCATGAACAAAACCCCTAAACCAAACTCTAGGAATTCATAAACCTAAAAGCTTAGGGAAACCATATAAGCCTTTGAACCTAGATCTTAGAAATCCTAGACTCCAAAGCCAAAATCAAAGGAAATCCTAACCCTAACCAAAGGAACATGAACTAGAGATGTCCATATTTGAACCCAAATCTAGTGAACCAAGAAGCGGCCATATCAATTCTATCCTTAGGGAGCTTAGCTACAAACTCAAAAAGCCTTGAACTTGAGAACCATAAGAGGAACCCCCCAACCCTTGGAGGGATTGAATGGAATCTTGGAGACTAAGGATAAAAAATCTAAACCGAAGGGAAAAAACAGAGGATCCCATTTTTTAAAGGATTTATGGATCAAGAAGGATCTTTGACCAAAACATTCGAGAGAAATACCTTTGCACACCTAAGAATTGAAGCCATGGTGTCATAACGATTGCATGCTACGATGGAGCTCAAACCAACAACTATTGAAGGAGCTTAAAGTGCCTAGGGTTTCTATGGTGAAGTGAGGAAACAAAGAGTGAGGAAAGAAATTGAAAACAGTCCCTCTATTTTGTGTTATTTTCTAAGCTAATTGACTAAATTGGACATGATCGTCTTGAGTAGTTCATCGTTAGATGCTTAACATTTGTTGCCCATCACCATCTTCCTATATAAGTTGTGGATGCCTTTGCCAGCCTTTGCCATGCCTCCCATCGAGCAACTTCTCATGTATACGTGACATTAGTGGATGATCTCACCACTTATTCTCTCTCAACTATTTGCATTAACATGACATCAAATGTGATGGCGATCAACACACCTTACCCATTACCTTTGCTGACATGGTGACACGTGAACGACCTCCTGATATCCACCCCTTTGCCAACATGGTGACATGTGGAAAACCTCCAGATGTCTACTATCATTAAATCTATTTTGTAGGTACATGTGAGATTTACCCGAAGACCATCTATTTTGATGGAAGACTTTTTGTGTGGAAGACTTGGATATTTTGGATTTGTATTTACTTGGACATTTCATTAAAAGATTATTAGGTGCTTGAAGACCCAAGGAAGTATTAAAGCAAGATCCATCTCAATACTTATGTGGGCCCCATACGGCTCCAATGGGCCCCATATAAATTGGGCGTCCCTATGACTTATGTTTATATTTAATTTGTAATCTTGAAAGACACTTAAGCTTAACTTGCATGTGTGAGTGTTTAATGTGTGAGTTTAGTAAGTTGTGTTAAGTATTTAATTTGTTAGTAAGTTGTGTTTATTAATTAGCTACGTCCCCCATGCTTGTGTGTGAATTATTAGCTAAGTTAATGTCTTGTCCCCCCTTATATATTTCCATTTTAAGACCTGAAAATTTAGCTAAGATTTAATTATTGAATATTGAGAAAATTCTCTTTGCTAAAGCTTGAAAGCTTTGTTCAATCATTTTAATTGTGTAGTGTGAGGCTATGCGTTCTCTCCGGAGATTAGGTGATGAGAGACCACTATTCTATTTAGCGACTCCATCATCATCTTCCTCACACACCACACGACTACCTTCCATCCAACACCCACACGGCCACTTTTCCTTACCTCCACTGTTGCGTTCGTCTTGGTGATTCAAAGCTTGCACGAAGGACTTCGACTTGGTCTAACTTGTGTTGAACAACGTCAAGTCATCCAAACAATTCTCTTGGTAATTTTAACACTTGTGTTTGAATCCTTACAATATTTTGTGAACCCTTGCTAGTAGATTAAATCACATCTTTGAATAACCCTGTTGAATCCATAGATTGCAACATGGGTACTTCCTAACTTAAATCCATTGCATGAATATTAGATTGCTAACATATAACTTATATTCTTGAATATATGAAATAACAACTTTTCAGCATTTAACTTGATTCCTTTGTGAAAGAACCAATTGAGACTTATTTCATAACAACATCATACACCTTCTCAAAATTCCAACAACATATGAAATATAAAATGATTTATGGTATCTATGTCCGGATAATTAAATTCTTAATTTAAAGTGTTTTGAGTGTATGTGCTTGTGTGAAGGTTGAACCGTAGGATTAGGTCAATCCATCATGTCCTACATCAAAATGGTGATATCACTCTTGTGCCACTGTCTTGTTTATGATTTGCCAATGTGTTTGGATCAACTAGATTTGACTTGACTTGATCTAGTAAATAATTTTTTTCAAATAAAAAATTCAACATAATAGTTGAGAATTGTTGAAAATTCCTAAAAGTACAAGAAAATTCATGAAAAATTGAGACAAAAATCAAGGAAATTAGATAAATTTATGGAAAATTCCTTAGCCTCCCAGGGACCTTTCTTCTGTGCATGCTAAGTTTAGTTAGTTTGTTTTTTCGCAACGCTTCTTGTGAATTTTACATATTTCTCATGTGTTTGTGCATGTGCATGTGTTGTCCTATAGGACGGGGAAAAAAGGACGAGGTACTTAGAACTCAGTTGGTTATTCGTTAGTATGGTAGAATCATTACTTGGCAGTCCTATTAGATTTTCTAATTTGTGTGCAATTTTCATGTTTATTTTGTTTGTCCCTTTTGAAAAAGAGTTTTAGCATGCACATATAATAAATTTGATGATGCATCCCTAAAGTTGTCTTTCCATGCTTTTGGGCTTTTTAAAGCTTGGACAATCTCTATTTATGCAAAGCTATCCATTACTAAAACATGGTGGTTGGTGAATAAAATGAATGGACCAAAATCTTAATTAGTTGAATTCAAAGGTAATCCTCAACTAATCAAGTGCAGTTCTCAAGATGATTGTGTTGGAATGTTAAAATCTTTCTTTTACTTAATCATTTTATTTTATTTTTATTTTTTTGATTACATAGGAACTTCAACCACCAACAAGCCCTTCGGGCCCCCCTAGTACGACACCAAACTTACGGATCAGCATCCTCCCCTTAGGTCTCGCTGATTAGGTAAAGTCCGGAATGCGGACACGACTTTTGTGCATCAGTTGGATGTTCGGCCAACCCGACCCCCGGGACACATCTCCATTACCATCCACGGTCTCCGCTGACTTACAGAAAACTCTCACCATCCACGGTCTCCGTTGGCTCATAAAGCGAATTCTCACCATTCAAGGTCCCCGTTGGCTCACAGAGTATTTTCTCACAATCCACAGGTACTGTTGGTGTTTCTACTTGAAATTGAACCCCCGATGCTCTTTCTTATATGCTGATACCTTTCCACCGCGCCATGCCCGTGGGGGCTACATAATCATTTTATTAAACTTAGGCCTGTTTGCATAGCTCATGACCTACATGTTTCTTGTAATTAACTAGAAGACCAATTAAGTGATAATAATTAATTAAGTGATTCAATTGAATCTAGAATAAAATATGCTAATGAGTTATCTTTAATAATAAAATAGGTCCTCATGCCTTTCTTTCTTATATTATATAATAATATAATCAAACAAGAGGCTACCTTAGGCCTCCGATGGTAATTTATATATTAGTACTAATATTAATTGCTTGAATTTCTCAAAGTCTATCAATATATTCACGATGTAACTCCTATAATATATTTATCAAAAATATAATTTTAAATTTTTAGATTAGAAAAAAGTTGATTTTTTAATGCCAAAATAGTCAAAGGTCTTTTTATTCTATTAACGCACTTGTCTAAATTTAGCAATTTAGCAACAATTTAATATTTTTAAATTGAGAGAAACTCATATCTTATTTTAGTCATCGAGTTGCAGAGCACATTTAGTTCGAACATCTTGCAAGTTAGCTTAACTTATTTATTATATTAAAAAAATTGTCAGCCTCTTGGTTAATATAAATCTTCATTATACTACAAATCAAAAAGAGCACTCTATTACTTTTGTGATGCTAATATTCTTTTCTTTTAGATAATCTATTATTGTATTTAATATAATGAAAATAAGAAAGAACAAAGAGATATCGATGAATAAAATCAAATAATAATACAAAAAAAAGAATGGGCATTTCAACTCCTTTCTCAAGACCAAATTTTTCGAAAGAGAAAAAAAATGGAAAAAGTTGTCTATTGTTTCGACTAATAAATATTTTTTATTTAAATATTTAAATTCAACAAAACAACGAAGGGATGGGAGAGCAATTTCTTTTTTTCCCTCTTCTATTTTTATTCTATCTTTTTTTTTTTCTCCTTCTTGACGGATATATTAATAAAATTAAGTATGAGAATTGATCACTAACATAGCGTTTAAGACCACAAATTTTGAAAATTAAAAATCTATATTTACGAATTAACTTCTTAATAATTAGAAAGTATTGAAAACAAGTTTGATTTATTGAATTAGTTAAAAATTTTGAAGCCAATTTAATAAGAAGTAATTATATTCGGAATACAAAAAGAGCAATGTAATTTCTCTTTCCATCCAATAAACTTTTGACAAAATTGGACGACACGTGTTGCAACATAAACCGGTGGTAAAAGTAAATAAATAAATAAATAAAGACCAGTGGCAAGTCATACGGTGTCGTTTTGCAGTCGAAAGCAAAACCCCAGCATGGCGCTGGAGGATTTCATTTTTCAAATCTGCGAAGGGAAACAGAACCTCCCGCGTCAGTCAGTATCAGCTCTCTCTCTCTCTCTCTCTCTCCATTGAAGTTTTGACCTGTTTGGAAGCCGAGAAAAGGAAGAAGCTCCAGTTAATTGATCTTTGAAATATAACTGTTCGGCTTAGCCGAGGTAAGTATTTCCGTTCTTTATTTGTTTGAGAAACAGCATATAATGGCCTATTAATTCATTTGTTTCACGCACAAGCACGGGATTTCCTCAGTTTTTTGGAAAGCCTAAACGGACTGTTTATGATGATTCATTTCGTCAGTTTCTTTGATTTGATTTGGAATTTTGATACTCCTTTTATTTTGGATATAACTTTTATGGATTTAGGGCCTGTGAAATTAAACTTCAACTAAAAAAAAAAAAAAACTTTTGGCATGAAACAACCAAAATGTTAGGATTTTTATACAAATATGCAACCAACCGCGCTCCTAGTTAGGATTATAGTGACTATTTCTGTTCATTTTTCTCCAATTTCTTATTTATTTTTGTTTCATCCATTTGCAATTGTTTCACTGGCCGGCAATACCCTAAGTCCAATGATTTGGTTTTTCTTTGATTGCTGAGAAAAGGATGGGGAGAAAAGAAGCAAAATGTTGAATTATGACTTCTGCATAAAAGAGATATCAAGAAGACAAGAACAAAACCAGGCCTCATATAACAACCTGTGTACGTAGTCGGATTGAGGTGATTAGCCCTAAGAAATAGAATCAATTGAAAACATACTCTGTAGGTTGTTTTCTTTTCCTTCTGTTTTCTGGGCAGTCAATTGGAGAGTTGAGGATCGTTTTGGGGTGTTTTAAATTGGGGAGTTGTGTCCAATTTGAGATTTAGAAGAATCACTTGTGAAATTCAGTGATTGCTGCTTAGAAAAAGTATCCTTGCAACCAAGGGAAGCTGGTTATGAAGTTTTTTGAAGATTATACTAAACTTTACAGTAAGCTTTGCTAGGAAGATCCAGTCAATTTGTTTGTTTGTTTTTGTTTTGTTTTGTTTTTTCTTTTTTTGTTTATGTTTATGCTGTTTTTTTCCTACATTGACTTGTACTGACATACTATGTACTTGATGGGGGCTTCTTTTTTTTCTTGGTGGGGGTTGGGGTATTTGTTTTATTTCTAGTCATTGCCTCACTTTTACCTTACTGCATCAGGCTTTTAATCAGTATTGAGTAACAGGGGAAATGGATGGACTACATAGAGAACTGGATGAGATTAAAGTGGAGAGGGAAAAGCTAAAGGCTGAATACATAGTGAAAGCAGAAATTTGTGAGAGATTGAGAAAAGCTCATAGTGAGCAACTAGATAAATTTCGAAACGTAGATTTGGTTATAGAGAAACAGGCCAAAGAGCTAGGCGCCAAGTCAGAGGAGATTTTTGAAATGAGGAAAAAATATGAAGACCTCAAATCTAGTCTCTGTGAAAAAGAGTCATCTCTGAAGCATCTGATTTCTATGAATGAAAAACTCACAGTTGATTGTAGTGAGAAGCTGCAAAAACTGGAAGGAGAAAACAGAGAGTTGGAGAAGAAGGTCCGTGCTAGTGATCAGGAAATTGAAGGTCTCAAAAGATTCTTACTAAATTCAGAAAGAAAGCAATTAGAAGCAGGGGTGAATGCTCAAGCAGCCGAAGAACTGACATTGAGAGATGGCATTATCATTAAATTGGAAGAGGAAAATAGGGAAGTCCAATATCAGTTGAAATGGAAAAATGAACAGTTTAAACATCTAGAAGAAGTGCTCAAAATGGTTAAAGATCAGTTCAGTTCAAGTAAGAAGGGGTGGGAAAGGGAAAAATCAGCACTGCTTGAAGAGATCTCAATACTGCAGAAAAGCTTGAACTCTCAAAGCAGGATCTCAGAAGGTTTGAAAACCCAATTAATGATGTGCAACCAAGCCTTGTCTCATGAGGAAAGCAGAAGGAAGCTTCTGGAAGTTCAAGTGTCTGAATTTAGTTTGCATTTTGAGAATGTTTATGTGGAGTATCTGCCAGAAGCCAAATCAAAGACTGATTGCTTGACTAGTCAGAGGAATGAAGAAATTGCAAGTTTAAGGAATTCAATGGGAACAAAGGACACTTGTATCAAAGATATGGAATTCAGAATTATGCACCTTGAGCAAGTGAATCAGGAATTGCGGCGATCTCTTAAAGAACTTAAAGAAGAAGTTCAGACTAACAAAGCTGGAGCTGATTCTTCTCTGATGAAGCTGCATAACAAATTTCAATGTTTGGAGGAGGTGCACAACAACTGCTCTTTGAATCTCAAAGCAACAGAAGCTGAATGGAGTTTTCGGCTCAAACAATTGGAGGAAGCTATGAACTGCCATATTTCTGAGGTGAAGCAAAAAAGTAAACAAGTACAAGAACTCCAGAGTGAGTTGGAAAGTTGTCATGCTTCAATAGAGGTTCTAAATGAAGAGATCTCTTTAGTACTTGTGGTGTTGAAGTCTGAATCTTCTGAGGCTTATGCGAAGCTATTAAATGCCAAGGCTGAGGTAGAACTGCGCAACAAAGAGAAGAAGGCGACAAATTTGCTTTTAACAAAGCAATTAAAGATGAAGAACAGCAATTTAAATGAAGCTCTTGTTGACCTTGTGCAGGAACCTCGGGAACTACCTCTGGCAGGAAAGAGAGTTCAGTCCTTTAATTACATAGAACAGCCGCAAATGTTTCTGAAGGAAGACCCTCAGAGGCATCAAATATTGCTTGAGGACTCAACAGGATGTCAGCTTCACCTGAAAGAACCAAATTTGGAACGTGCCCAGATGAAAGATAGAAGGGATTTTTCTAAGGTTTTAGAAACATCAAACAGTGAATTACCTGAAAAAGCTCTTGGGAAAGCTGAAATAGAGATTGGATTGCAGAAATGCAAATTAACCCCTGCAAGTGTTAAAGATTCCCTCAAAGAAAAAGAGGAAATCATCAAACAAGTGGGGATTTTCCGTCTTGCACAAGAGGAGATTGTGAGAACCCTTGAGCAAGAGAAAGAGAACCTTATTCACACTGGAAAAGAGCATGAGAAGAAAATTAGTGATCTTGAGCAACAAATTGTTTTCCTCGAAACTGCAATTGCGGAAAAAGTGCAGTTAATTGAAGTCGTTCAACGAGAGAAAGAGACTTATCTCCAAATTGCAGAAGAAAAGGATGACACCATAAAAGACCTTCATAGAGAGATTGATAGGTTGAAGCAAGAATCCATGAGAAGGGAGCTACATGCGGATAATATTTTTGATCCAGAGAAAGAAAAGCTTCTAGATGTAATAAAAGATAAAGAACAGAGCATAGTGCATCTTCAGACACTGGTTACATTACTGGAAAAGGACTTGACAAATGCAGTAATCTGTGCTTTTTCCGAAGTTACAGAGAAGCAGGTTGAGATTAAAGTGCTTAGTGATGCTTTGGAGAAGGTTGAGTATGAGGCCAATTTAGAGGTTCAAGAAAAGAACAAAAAAGTAGTTGAGTTGGAGAGGGAAGTCAATGATTTGGGTCATAAACTGAAATTTCAAAAGGAATCCTTGTCACATTCAAAACCACGTGCTGAGCAGCTTGAAGCATCTCTGGAAACAAATATGTTGAAAACAAAGCAACTTGAGGATCAAATTGTGAATGAACGGAGGCACTTGGAGGGCCTACTTAAGAAGCTTGAGCTTGAGAAAAGAGCGCTGATTGAAGACATTGCAAAGCTCAGATCAGAAAGAGATAATATGCTGTTTCATGCGGAGAGTATCTGTGACTGGATTAGTGATTTTTCCTGTGATGATGTTAAAATGATGGAAATGTTAGAGAAAATATTAAAAATTTCTGAGGAAGGGAAGGGGCTGACAGATTTGGCGGACAGTGATGGGCTCTGCGATTCCACCAGAGAGGATGCAAACATATCTTCTCCTGCAAGGAAGAAACTTGAAGAGAGTAGAGAAGAAAGATGGCCACTGAAAGAGCTCAACCATTACCAGCTTCAATAAGGAGAAATGATTTTCTTCACTGAAGAGTGCAGTAAGGTAATTCATCAGTTCACAATTTTCAACATGTCAAATATGATAGGGCATAGAGGACTTTTGGTTTGTCCTTTTGCTTGTACAATAATTATTTAATGCGCGTGAGAGCAAGTGGTTTCTGCAGAGATGCTAACTGCTGGAATCCAACTTTCAAGTTTGTAATTGGTAAATCGAAGTATGCTTGAGTGACAGGAATATATGAAACTCTTTTGCATCTCTTGCTTTGTTCTTAGCTTGCATGCTAAATATTTAATGTGTGCACAAGCAAATGGTTTCCGCAGGGATGCTAAAGCCTGAAATCAAACTTAAATTTATCCATCCTGAAAGAGATTGAAGTATGCTCACATGAACAATTTACTTTTGGATAATTGTTTTGTCGATATTTCTTACCAGCTATGTGAGTAATATTATGAAAAAAACAAGCCACAACAACCGGTTGTATGGTAATTTCAAGAAAGCAGATTCAGAATAAAATTCCCTTTTGAGTCTCTTGTTTTCTCAACATCAACAAATACATTTCTTTCAGAGCATAACCACGGAACATTAGCACACTGCAAAACAAAAGCATAATCCTCTTGGTTTGCACAACATTTTCCTTCTGTACTACCTACTGATACAAGAAGTTATACTGTATTCTTGAATGATATGAGATAATTGTCAGAATATAATCCTGGATACAGGAACAAATTTGCAATCATTTCAAAGGGGATATAAAAGGGGAAGCTCATTTCTGCTTGTTTTTCCTCGAAGGACGTGAATACTGAGAGAAAATTGCGAGCCCTTGCCTCAATGCTCCAAGATTCACCCCGTTACCGACCAAAACACTCGCAACTCCCATCTTAGAAACCTGCCATGGCAAAGCCAATACAGATTTTATATATAGTTGCCCAATAAAAGTTAATATTTTGGATTGTTTGCTCCTTAGAGATCCAAATATTTAAATGAGTTGAAACATTTCAATATTCAGCCCCTCTAAGCAAAAGACAAAGTGAATTGTATTAAAAAACGGCAAAAGACAAAATGAATTGTATTAAAAAACCAAAAAAAGACGATCCATCCAATTTTGGCACTTCAAAAAACAATCCTCATCATAAAAAAAGCAGTGTAAAATCAGAAAGGAAGAAAATTCCGTAAGAAAACAAGAGGAAAAAAAAATTGTTCATCCGCTTTTACCGCTTCAATGTTTCTGTCCTCATCATCGAAAAAGAGCATGGAGTCATAGGACACCCCGGTCCTCCTATGAATTCTCTGGAAATGCTCTGTTTTGTGTGTCCAACTGGAAAAAATTTCCTGGGTAATGAGAAGAAGAATTAGGTAGAGAGGTACAGGAACAAATTTGTATAAGAAACTATCAACTGCCTTAAAACTAGAGGCTCACCAAAATAATCAAAAGGGGGACAAGGAGGAAGCAAATAATTCAACCTCTTCATACCTCAACTAATAGTTCACAAAAGGTAATGGAAGCATAAATCTAGTCATGCAGCTAAAAACCATAAAGACACAGGTGCCTGTTGGTAGACCAATGCTAGAATGTATGGTAGTTGGAGGCACTGACAGCTCATGGGGGAGAATTTTCACTTGACAGCATGGTTGGTAAGCAAAAAATACCAAAGTCTAAGAAAATTGAATTTCTTTTCCTTGCTCATTTTTTCTTTTCTTTTGTTCTTGTTTTTATCTTGTTTTGTTTTGGGTTTGGGGCAGGGGTGGGTGGAAGATCAACTACCCTGGGATTCTTCTTCAAATTTATATCATGATGTATGGTTTTTATTCTCAGGTTCCTAAGCTTGTTTGGTGTAGCTCTGTATCCTCAACCTTCTATCAATCAATGATTAGTGAGTTGAAAACATGTCCCATCAACATGTCCCCATGTGGCAGGCTTCTTGAACAATAGATTGGACACTGTTACAAGTAAATTTTGTTTTTGCTCTAACAATAGTTCCTTTTGTTCAAGCCAACATATAAGTATTGCCACTTTTTATTTCCAAGCTTTGCACACAAACAAATAAATCAAAGATACAATGATATATACATTAATGGTGGATGCTTAGTAACTACTTGGGACATGCGTGTTTTTTAATTAGAACACACACTCATGGAAGATACTAAGAATCTTTCTTGTCAAATTTCACCTCAGTAACACAGCAATGTCCGCATTTCAGCTTCACACAACCAATTAGAACTACATAAAATGGAGAATTAATCAGTTACTCTATCCTTCCTTGACGTCAAATTTATCATGTCTATGCCCCCTTGCCCCCCTTTCTTTTTTCCTTGAGAGGAGATCAAGAAGACATCACATTTATCATGTCTATGCCTCCTTGCCCCCCTTTTCTTTTTCCTTGAGAGGAGATCAAGAAGACTTGACAGATATATATATATTTTGGATAAAAACACTCCACAGATATAAAGAAGGGAGAGTAGAATAAATCAATAAATATTCCACTGATCACCTGGGCTACAAACATTGACTTGATATCCAATTTTTCAAGAAACGTCTTTGCTATATCTGGTGCTGGTGATCTGGAGGCAATGGCGACATCAACTCCCTTGTCTTTCAGAGCATATAATATTCCCTTTGCATGTGGATACAAAGATGGCATTTCACGTTTGGAGCGACATTCACTGTTAAGGAATGTGATATAAAGTAATACCCATAAAAATTGTTTAGATAGATGAGAATGAATTTATTAATACTAATAAAATGTATCCTAAGCATAGTAAGAGAAATATATAGGCTGCTGTTCTGGTGAATGGAAACTCCTCGTGTCGTCACTTGAGTGACAAATAATAGTGCTACTAAAGTATAATAAAAACCTGTAAAAGAGGAATAACAGTGCCAAACTCATGGTTATGAGGCATTGATAGTATGGTCATTATCATTATTAGAGCCACAAAATGCAAAGAAACACACTTGTTTTTTAATAGGATAAGGATAATTACTTCGTCATATGAAAACTTTAGAATGCATCAAACATGTGGACACCTATTTGAAATTTTTTTAAAGAAGTCGGCAAAACTCAACCCTCTCACCATGAAGCCACAAGGAACCCCAGCGACTATAACTTCGGCTGTTTGGAGCTAGAGTCCCAACCATACCGGGGGCTCAAGGTGCTCAACCTAGCTTGGATAAATTTCTAAGGATAAATAATTACAACTTGACTGTTTTAACCTTTTGCAGCTTTTTTTCATAATGTCCAATGAAATTTAAGTTGAAAGCATATTTAACAAAGTGAAAAATCAACGAGGGACTTGAAAGTTTGGACCAACTAGAAAATGTTTAAAAAAAATTGAACAAGTAACAATTAGAATTACTTAGGCAAACAATTAGAATTAGAAACTTTTATTTAATTTTTAGGATTTCACAACAAAAACTATAATTATCTTATTCATGTAAATGTAATGCTTTGCAGCAATTATCCACAGAATAATTTTAAACAATCATAATTGTTTTTTTTTGATTGGGGAGAGAGGGGGTGGGGGAAGATGAGTTCAAAGACAGGCATGGGGTGCCACTCAGCACCCTGACTGCAAGCTGCCCCCCACTCATCATAATTGTTCATTAGATAAAGGTTTGGACACAATTGTTAATTGTGTAGCGTATCAATGAAATAAATACTATCCTTTATTTTCCTCATTGCACAATTCACTTGAAGAAAACATTTTATGAGTAGCAGTTAATTATTTCTGCTTTTTCTGATGGTCCATTGTGCAGCGTAGCGTGCATTTCATTTAGCAGTTTGAAAAGTTTTTGGAGGTTGTAGTTAGCATTTTAGAAATTTAAGCATTTGGTAATCCTTAGCTATTAGCTAATGCTACATTGTGCTCTTTTCTAGGCCTGGTTTTTCCAAGGATTATGCTCTAGCGGTTAAATTACAATGCTATAATAGTAGAGTTGGGCTTCTAGAGGGGGATTGAGTGCCATAGAATATCAGCCTAAGAAGAAACTTGTTTGGTTGGGAACAACAACAGTGAAGACGCTGTGGCAAACCATATTCCCTGCCATACTTTGGTCTCCATGTCATCTTTGAGTGATCTTTTATTTAATAACCAAGATTTGATTTGGAATGATGATTATTAGTGAAAATTTTAGCTAAATGTCAGGTGCGGAGCAGTCTCCTACTGGACACCTCCAGAAGGTTGTGTACAACTTCAAGATGGACATCTCTTCTTTGGTGAAGCCTGGGCCTGCGGCTTTGGAGGTGCTTAGAGACAATAGGGGGCATTTTCTCTGCATTTTTTATGAAGTCTACTGGGTGTGCAGATTCTAATGCGGCTGAACATGGCTATCCAACAAGATTTTGATACACTAGTTCCTCTCAGAGTAGGCAAGTTTAAACACATCATAGACAGTCACTCTTCCAGTGCTATTTTATGGGTGTCAAAAACAGATGTCTACCAAGGAAATTGAAAAGGACCCCCAATTCAATTTCAAAGGTGCAGCAATTTATTCCGAGAGTGGAGTTCAAACACATTTTAAGGGAGAGCAATCATCTGGACACAATTCATGAATTACTGCATAAAGATAGAATAAATGCAAAAGGAAGTGTTTCTCATGCTAGCTCGTTCCCTCGTGACAATTACATAATTGAATAGTTGGGAACTCCATTATATAATTTACAATTTATATTTCCCTAAAGCCATTTTTGAAGATACAGATTTCACACAAGGAATCCCGAGAATGATAGCAAACCGGTGTTCAATACAGAAGAATTCAACCGCCTAATCCTAAAGCAAAGAACAGGAACAACATCACTAAACGAGAAACCAAATCAGCTGAAGAAGTAAGAGCAAATTCAATTCCAAAGCCGCGACCGAAAACCCTAAAACTAAGAAAGAAATGCAGAAGAGAAGAATGAAACCAGTAAAAAGGCCAGAGGGTGTAATCGAGATCGAAGACGACCAATCGAGGCAGAACTTGGAAGAGCCCCAATATCTGCAGTGCGTCGTCCTTCACTTTTTCGTCCCCCATCTCTCTCTCTCTCTCTCTCTCTCCGGTCCAATTATGTAAGAGGAGAGAAATTTTTGGGCTTCTAGCTGCTAAATATAAAAATTTTCTGTTAAAATTTCACGGATTAGTTGTAAATTTGGTCACTGAGCTTACTATTTAAATTTAATTTAATAAACAAATTGTAATTTGATGTAACTTGTGCACCAAATTTAAGAATATTGTGAAATCCATAAAATACTTACAAGGTAGTGATTATTTTACTTCCATGTTCTTCAATTTTACTAGAATATGTTTTGGAATAGTTAAATAAAAGAGATGAAAATAAGGAAATTCATAACCCAAACATGAAAGTTGTTTTAGAAAAAGAATTGTTTTGCCCCTTAGTTACACTAAAAGTGTGCTTTTTACCTAGAAAATTTTTTTATTATAGAATAAGGTTTAAAAACCCTAAACTTTATTTTGATGGATAATTTAATTCATTTCCATGTTTAAAAACAAATTGTTTGCTTGTGTGTATTACATAATGTATTTCGTCATTATAATGTTGTTCATTTGGCTTGGCAATGATGTTGAGTATTTTAGTTTGGAGCTTTACCATTGTTGGTAAGGTGTTTTTTTTTTTTTTTGAATAGTGAAAATTTGTATAGCAGTGATGCTGTTGATATTTATGATTAGTTTAATAGGGATAAATATATCGGTCCTGAATATTGAAGACATGATTGAAGAATTATTCCCTAACAATCCTCCAACAATAATTTATTGGGGAACGACAAAGAAGGCTTTAGATTGGGGTTTCAAAACTCTAAAACCAATTGAGAATGTTAGAGATGTACTCAAAATGGTACAAATTGTTACTTAGGATGATAGTGAGTCAGATTATGCTTCCTTAGATGGACTTCACAATGCTTCTAACTTTAAGTCTTGACTTTGGCTCTTACTCTAGGGGTGATGACCATTTTAAGAGGTTTCCTGAATTCAATGCTAATGTAGACATGGAAGCATCCAATGCAAGCTTGGGACGTTATTTAGATTATTTGAGACAATACTCTTTGTTGACCCCAAGGGTCATATCCTGTTTTAATTATGACAAATACTCCGGTATTTAACATTTGCCAAATTTGTGTGCAGGACCATAGTAGGAAAATCATATTGATGGAACATGACAACTTGAAGAAAATGAAGACCCAGAATGTTTATTAATTGTTGTAATGTTATTGGGTCTGTAATAGTAATTAGGATATGGTCTGTAATAATCTCTGCATGTCATGCATGTAGGTTTCTGTAAGCTAAAAAATGTCATAGATTGACCATAGAGACCGAATGACCTTAGGGCACCCTTCGGTCGACCTTTGGTCAACCGATGCTAGGTTTTTGGGTGTATTTGAAAAGACCCTAGGTTCCTACACATTGTGCACAAAGTCCCCATAATCACTTACATTATTAGGCGAAAGAATTGAAATAAAATTGGACAAAATAGGGTAAGTATGTAAGAGGTCAGGCGATCGAATTGCTAGAAAGTCAGCAGTTTGACCATGCTTCGCGCGACCGAACCCAAAATGACCATATTGCCCTCGGGCGCCCGAACCCTTAGAAGGTTACTTTTCACCAACTCGGGCTGCCGAACCTTCACGTTCAAATCAAACACTGAGCGACCGAACACACGAGTTCGGGCTACCGAACCTATGACCAGACACCCGAAGTTACGAAGAAATGTTTTTGACTTTTGTTCGAGCGACCAAATTGAGACTCGGGCTTCCAAATTGATTTAAATGGCTTTTATGATTGTGTCTGTTCGGGTGACCAAACCTAGGTTCAGCCACCCGAACCTCAGCAGGTTAAAAAATAATTTAACTGCGGTAAATTGAGTTAATTTGGGTTAATACTCCCTAAGCATTTTAGAACTTTTCTAAGAATACCCAACAAGTCCTAAACGGTTATAATTTTACCCTAGTCTATAAATATGAGTTTATTTGTGAGGATTAGCAAGAGATTAAGAAATATCATTAGCCAAAATTCTCTCAAACCCAAAATCCCATTTTGTTTATAATTCTTCCAAACACTCTCATACCTTCATTCCATTGATTAATATTTGCCTTGTGAGAGTTCTTGCTTGGGTTATTGCTTAGTGTTAGTGCTTATACTCCCATTGTTTTTTATTGATTGATTGTTATTGTTTTTGGGGGGTCAAGCAAGAGTTTTCCCACATTTTTATTTGATAAATCTAGTGTTGGGAAAAACTCATTAGCTTAAGGATCTTTGCATTGTCATTGCAAAGATTCCTATAACTTGATTTTGTTGTGCAAAAATATTTTCCTACAAGTTATATTATTCTTTTAAGCAACTCTTGAGCATATTACATTGAAGAAAATATTTTGAGTTGTTTTGAATATTTACAGCATCTTTGAAACCCTGATTATTATTGAGATTTGATATATACTGTTTCAAAGAAATAGCTTGATTAAACAACTCTTGAGCATATTAACGATCATATCTTGTTGAGTATAACTTGCACAAAAATGCACATCACTGAGCTTACATCTACCTACATTGTTGATGTGTATGTGATTGATTAAGTATATTATGCGTATTGGGTACATATCTGCTTTACATGAAAGCACAATCACTGTACCGGCTACTTTGTGAAAAATACTGTTGTATTTCCAGGCGTGGCCTGAGGGGGTTTGATCTAACCCGGAAGGATCAGGTTGGGATTAGCCCTGTGAATTTGACCTAGGGCCTTCTCCGCCCCGCAAGGAGAGTTTGTAAAGGTTGAGGTCAGCCTTGTGCTAATTGACCTTGTTGTATTAGGTGCCACTCCACCCGTTAAGTGAGCCATTAGTGGAATCCTTGGGTTTGTGAGCTAGAGGCGGGGATGTAGGCACAGTTGGCCGAACCTCGATAACATATCGTGTGTCTGTTTATATTTCTGCATCTTTTATTTACCGCACGTGTATGTTATGGTGTGAATGATGCATATGATTTAATTTTCACATCATATTTATCTGCGCATTTGGAAATTGCATAGACAGACCCTAGGTTGTGAATGTACTGTTGCTAAACTAGTTTAACCTAGGAGAAAAAGTTTTAAATTCCAATTCACCCCCCTCTTGGGAATATACCAAAACTAACAATTGGTATTAGAGCCTCGTGGCATTGATTTAAATGTTTTTGCTAAAAGATCGAGATGACTCTCATTGGTGTATCCCCATTCGGAGAGGGACAGTCACCTACTAGTCCTCCATTGTTTTGTGGTGTCGATTACACCACCTGGAAAATTAGAATGAGTGTATTTTTAAAATCTATGAGTTGGAGGGCCTGTCAGGTGATTGTAAAAGGAATTTGCACGCCAGTAGAAAATGATATTAATTTGATGCATGCAAATTTATATGCCATGGACATGTTATATCTTGCATTAGATTCTGATACTTTTATTGAGTTTGTGGCATGTCAGACTACAAAGGATATCTGGGATGAACTCAAAAGGAAATATGGAGAGTCCCAGGAAAATGAGACCACCATTCAGGAAGTGGTAAATAATAGGGCTATTGTATTAACAGACAGTGAGGTATATGTTCCTATCTTAGCCTCCGTAGATGATTCTTTTGCTGAATGTTGTGTTGTATCACATGATGAATCATCTGTTGAATTTCATAATAGTTCTGTTGTTGATGCATGCGATGATTCTTATGAAAAATTTTGTGATATATCTTATAATGAGTCATCAATTGGTTCTGATAATGATACTGTATGCATTGATTCATATGATAGTTATAGAGATAAATCTTGTATTGAATCGTGCTATGAGTTTTATGATGAAAACATGTCATTGAACAGACAACTAGAAAAAGAATCATTTAAAATTCATAAGTCTCTAGTTGGAATGTCTTATCATAAAACATTTCTGAAAATTCAAAACAAAAGGTTGGCTAAACAATTAGAGGAATTAAAAGACTATCATGCCACCTTAGAGAAGAAAAGCATGAAGAAAATATTGAAAATAATATGCCAGGAGGAAGAAATGGGAGATGGTAAACCCTCGGGTCGTAAAAAGAAAAATCTTTTCAAAAAGGGTTCAAAATCACTTAATAAATCCCATACAAACTTTTATGCCTCATCGAGCAAACATAAGATTAGTAAGCATAGTCTTTCACGAACATTCAAAACTTGCTTAAAACATAAAAGAAAAGGGCACGTGTGGTTTAACTTTCTATTTAGGAGTGCCAGAGGCTTAAGTATAGAGATGATATGGGTTATCATGATAGCAAACCCTATAGGTCCTAAGGAAAAAGGGATTTAAATTAATATTAATTAATTATTTAATGCTTCCTTAGATCCTAGGTTTAGTTTAGTGGGTTGCAATGACTGTATGTTTGGGAAGTGATTGTTGCTTAAAATGAAAATCTTAGTATACACACTCACTAAATTATCTTATTATACTAAGACTCTCTATCCACTTCCAAATGGACATGACATGTATGCCTGGTATTTAATTCAAAATGCTTAACCCATGCTAACATGAAAATCACAAGTTTAAGCATACTTTTGTCCATTGCATAGAATTGAGCTTTAGGGACCTTGTCTTACATTATATCTTTTTACCCTAATCTCATTAGTCAAGACCTGGTCATCGCTCTAGGTATAAGCAATGATAATAAATTCCATATCTATCTTGTGCTAATAAATAAGACATCCCTCACACAATCAAAATTAGAGGCATCCACTTGGGAATTCGTATTTTATTGTTGAATCAAATTATTCCCTTTGAGCTTAATATTTAAATCCTCTAATCTTGATTCACCTATCCCCTTCATAGGAAATCCTTACCAAACCATGATCATATTCGGTAAGGTTTCACCTATCTACTTGTATCCATGCTTTAGATTGTAATTATATTTATAGGATACTTTCCATTTTTCGAAAAGCATTGTTCACAACATTCACATATCCTATATGCTCTTTGCCCAAGCATGGACATGATTACTAAGCACGAAAACATTTTTGAAAATGTCCACTCATTCTAAATACTCTTCTGAACTAAATGATAATTTGATTGTCAGGAGTATTTACTCATTTTCACTTCACACGCATAGCTCTCAAAACGTTAAGTCATGTCCTTTAGAGCTTCATATACTTAGAGATGTGTTGAATGACTAATATGATGGCCTAGGTCTCAATCTAGATGAATGTATAAAATTCAAGTAGTCCTATGCATGTGCAACTTTAAGTCAAAAGCCATTCTAGCTCGTGTGTCTCTCTCACGTATTGAAATGTTATAAGAAAAGAGGCAAACATAGGCTTATCACCTTAATGAATATTCTCTGTGACTGTTGGTCCAATAAGCCTAAAGCATTCACACCAAGATTAAACCATTGAAAATCTTATAAATCTTGGCTCAAAAAATTAGAAAATGGAAAAGGCATTAAATGTGTTGAGTGTAGAACTCAGGGGGAGCTTTTATTCTTCATATCTATATAAATTAAAATGCTCTCATATCCATATATTGGTTATGCCTTTATGCTTTTCTGTGTATCGCATTGCAGCACTATTCATGATTTAATTAATGGTTATAATCTCTTTAATGGATAGTTTATATTTTTCTAACACGAACTTCTATTGAGCTATATTGAATATCTTGAGTTGATTATACTACTGGAATGCATGCTTAGTATAGAATGCCTCTTGCATGGCGGATGCAATTGATGAGAATTGCATGCTGGTAGTGGATTATAGGTTCTCGCATGCTCAAATTGATTTATTTTAAATTGATTTCTTGAATCTATAAGGTTTTGGTACATGAAAATTTGGGAAATGTCCGATTTACAGACGACATGCTGTCGAAATTTCGACAGGATTTTTCCCAAACCAAAACCTTGTGTTAAAGATGATTATGATAATAAAAATGTTAAAATGTTTTTGAAAGGATGAGTGAAAACTTAAATAGAAATATCACACTTTCATCCTTGCATAATCATCACATACTTAGGGGAGCTCAGCTCCATCCTTATAAGAAGCTCATAAATGACTTATATGAATCACTTCACTTTTGAAATATTAAGGTTCTTCTGAAAATCTCTGAACATTATATCCTACACTTGAAGTTCTATAATTTGATATGGAATGTTCTTGGGTCATGAACTACATAGCATGCCTTAATATATATTCTTAGATGCATCTTTGGTCTATAGGGACAACTATACTTATAGGGGTAAATAGAGATGATTAATATTCAGTATAGTTGATTTTAAAGTGTCAAAATGAATGACTTATACTACTGAGCAAAATGAAATTAATCTTTGGATAGTATAAGTTGTTAAAGAATCTAAGCACGTACTCAAATTGATAGGGGGAGCATCTAAACATAAATTCCTATTTTGTTTTGTTCACAAACTTTTTAGCTTAGATATGGTGTTGAATCAAATGTGGAATGTGCTTGAACAAAAGGGTTATATTGAAAATGTTTAAGTTGAAATATGTTGTTTTGCCACTATCAGTTATGTAGCCATATGATCCTTGTTTTGAATTGCTTGATATCTTTAGGATCTTTATGGTTGTAGTTTTCTAGTTATATTATGAATTATACTTAAATGCTAAAACTAGAAAAATGTTGCTTGCTTGCATGAAATTCCTTTTGGCATGCAACCCCTAGTATTTTAAGAAAACATCATAAGGAGGATATATATTTATATATATACATATATATATATATATATATATATTTAGTGTAATACTTTATGGCAAGAACTAATTTCAAAACTAAAACATTCTCTCTTGCCTCATTATTACTATATACATATATGTTTTTAAGTCATATAACTGGTTTAGTAACTAAACATGAAAATGCATGCGAACTAGTTAGACTGTTTTTATGCTTAAACCTTCTATTTGGTATCACATGCCATGTGATTTTAACTCAAATCTTTCACGGGTCTTATGATATGATTTAAACTACTATGGTTTGTGGATAATTCTGGTCTAATTACTTTTGTTATGTCATTTAAATCATTTAAATGACCAGTTATAGAGTTTATATGCTTACTTGTTAAACCTCTCCTTGCTTCATACTCTATGAATTTGTTTTTGATATGAAATACATAACTATCATATCTCTTGAATGTTGATAGTTATATTTATGTTTTGAGAATGCTGAACCATTTGAGTTGATTGTTGTGAATATGTTATAAATTTAAAACTCAATCAGATCATTTTTATACAGGTATTTTTGGGAAAATGTTTAATTTCCAAATGGCATGCTGTCGAAATTCTTAAAATTTCCCAAACTTATCTTGTGTATAAATGCGTTATACTCAAATGCCTTGCTTACATGCTTTATATTTATAGCCCTTTTTGCTGTTGCCAAAAGGGGGAGAAGTAGGCAAGTATTTGTCATCATAAAAAAGGGGGAGATAGTTGACCCCATGGGTCATATCCTGTTTTAATTATGACAAATACTCCGGTATTTAACGTTTGCCAAGTCTGTGTACAGGACCATAGTAGAAAAATCATATTGATGGAACATGTCAACTTGAAGAAAATGAAGACCCAGAATGTTTATTAATTGTTGTAATGTTATTGGGTCTATAATAGTAACTAGGATATGATTTGTAATAATCTCTGCATGTCATGCATGTAGGTTTCTGTAAGCTCAGAAATGCCATAGATTGACCATAGAGACGGAATGACGTTAGGGCACCCTTCGGTCGACCGATGCCAGGTTTTTGGGCGTATTTGAAAAGACCCTAGGTTCCTACACATTGTGCACAAAGTCCCCATAATCACTTACATTATCAAGGGAAAGAATTGAAATAAAATTGGACAAAATAGGGTAAGTATGTAAGAGGTCGGGCAACCAAACCTCAGGAGTTCAAAACTCCTCGGGCGCCCGAACTGCTGGAAAGTTAGCAGTTTGACCATGCTTAGGGCGACCGAACCCAAAATGACCATATTGCCCTTAGGCGCCCGAACCCTTAGAAGGTTACTTTTCACCAACTCGGGCTGCCGGACCTTTGCGTTCAAATCAGACCCCGGGTGACCGAACACACGAGTTCGGGCTACCGAACCTATGACCGGGCACCTGAAGTTATAAAGAAATGCTTTTGACTTTTGTTCGGGCCACCGAATTGAGACTCGGGTTTCTGAATTGATTTAAATGACTTTTATAATTGTGTTTGTTCGGGCTACCGAACCTAGGTTCAGCCACCTGAACCTCGGCGGGTTAAAAAATAATTTAACTGTGGTAAATTGAGTTAATTTGGGTTAATACTCCCTAAGCATTTTAGAACTTTTCTAAGAATACCCAACAAGTCTTAAACGGTAGCAAGAGATTAAGAAATATCATTAGCCAAAATTCTCTCAAACCCAAAATCACATTTTGGTTATAATTCTTCCAAACACTCTCATACCTTCATTCCATTGATTAATCTTTGCCTTGTGAGAGTTCTTGCTTGGGTTATTGCTCAGTGTTAGTGCTTATACTCCCATTGTTTTTATTGATTGATTGTTATTGTTATTAGGGGTTCAAGCAAGAGTTTTCCCACAGATTTTTATTTGATAAATCTAGTGTTGGGAAAAACTTATTAGCTTAAGGATCTTTGCATTGTCATTGCAAAGATTCCTATAGCTTGATTTTGTTGTGCAAAATTATTTTTCTACAAGCTATATTATTCTTTCAAGCAACTCTTGAGCATATTACATTGAAGAAAATATTTTGAGTTGTTTTGAATATTTACAGCATCTTTGAAACCCTGATTATTATTGAGATTTGATATATACTATTTCAAAGAAATTGCTTGATTAAAAAACTCTTGAGCATATTAACGATCATATCTTGTTGAGTATAACTTGCACAAAAATGCACATCACTGAGCTTACATCTACCTACATTGTTGATGTGTATGTGATTGATTAAATATACTGTGCGTATTAGGTGCATATCTACTTTACATGAAAGCACATTCACTGTACCGGCTACTTTGTGAAAAATACTGTTGTATTTCTAGGTATAGCCTGAGGGGGTTTGATTTAGCCCTGGAAGGATCAGGTTGGGGTCAGCCCTGTGAATTTGACCTAGGGCCTTTTCAGCCCCGCAAGGGGAGTTTGTAAAGGTTGAGGTCAGCCCTGTGCTAATTGACCTGGTTGTATTAGGTGTCACTCCACCCGTTAAGTGAGCCATTAGTGGAATCCTCGGGCTTGTGAGCTAGAGGCGGGGACGTAGGCACAGTTGGCCGAACCCCGATAACATATCGTGTGTCTATTTATATTTCTACATCTTCTATTTACCGCACGTGTATGTTATGGTGTGAATGATGCATATGATTTAATTTCCACATCATATTTATCTGCGCATTTGGAAATTACATAGACAGACCCTAGGTTGTGAATGTACTGTTGCTAAACTAGTTTAACCTAGGAGAAAAAGTTTTAAATTCCAATTCACCCCCCTCTTGGGAATACACCAAAGCTAACACTTTTGTAAGAATAGGTTTCCATAAAATTCAAGAGAAATGATGAAACTTGGGGGAAGCTTGTTTGCAAACAAGGATGTCCATGGAATATATGAGTTTCATATGTAAGATATTATCCTATTTTGCAAATCAAGCCAATCAATAACACCCACACAAGTGGTAAGGAATTCAACATATGATTCACATTAGTGAAATGAACAGTAAAGAGGTATCTTGAGACTTTTAGGGAAGGGTAGGTTATATAGGTTGAGAAATGACTATAGCATCAATATATTTGCAACCAAGGCAAGGAGAGCCAAAAACATAGCTTTGAAAATTATTCAAAGGTGTGAGGAGGAGAAATATGCATAGTGTTAGCGAGTGACAATGTAATGGGGTAAATTGGGAAGGGGGGGGGGGGGGGGCATGGGAGATATTGACTTTATATGTACTCTCCAAGGATTTATATTGGCTATTGATAGTCATTTTTTACCTCTTAAAATAAGGTCTTTTGGATATGTGAAAAGTGGGAAGCAAATGAAAAAGAGAAGAGAAAATAAACTAGAGGTGGTCGACCAACCCTCTCCAAAAATAGCCGTTCGTAGAACTCTAGGGCAGTTGATCGGCCCTTCAAGGTGGTCGACCAACTTGCCCCTAAATTTGATTTTTTGACATGTTTTCAGCGATTGGTTGGAGATCCTGGGTTAACCGCGTGTCCTTTTAATGCCAAATGTCAACCTCAAATATTGGAAATTAAGATGTGATGGCTATTTTCAAATTTGAAATTTGAAATTAAAACTTGAAAATTGATTTCCCTTCACTCCCAAAAGGTCTATAGAAGACCCTTTGGGGCAAAGTTTAGGGTAGATAGAAGTGGGGGCAAAGTGAATATTTTTCTATAAAGGAAAAGGGATTGCAAGAAAGGAATCTTCAAGAGGAGGAGATAATGAAATTTCAAATCCTTCAATCATTGGAGGGGCATTTGGAAAAGTGATTTCTTTGCCTAGTGACCTTCACTTGTCAATAAAGAGGATTAACATTCAGAGGTTAGTGCCCTTCTCCTCTTCTCATGTTATTTTCTTACATTTGCCATGCATGATATGCCATGGTCCAAGAAGCATGTTCTAAGATTCACATGCATTCTATCTTATTTCTCTTAGATTTATATGGTGTTCTTTATGTAATTTTGTAGTGTTATTCTCATGAAAATGAGAAATTTCAGTGTAGGTAGATGACTTGCCTATGTAGGAGATTGATAAGCCAGTGCTGATTTGAAAAAGTAGCCATTTAGGCTACACGTGGTCAACCTATCCTTTGAAATTTTTGTAGGCGCCTAACCTCCAAATCCCAAGAGGTGCAAATTTAGCATTTTTTTTTTTTCATTTTTCTTTGGGATTTTGCCTTCATTTGACTTTCTACACTTTCCTAAGTGTGGACCACTATGTCTAATTGTAACGACCCGAAAAATATCTAACATACAATATACTATCTCTAATACCACATCTGTAATGACTTGGAACCCAGTGGGGTCCAAGGTATGCATTTCCATAACTAAATTTAAAACAAGCAGCAAAAAATAATCTAAACCTCAAATACCATACCAGAGTACTAAATCCCCAAAAAATTCATAAATATCTCCTAGTATCATTATTACATCACGTAAAACATAAAACATATGTCATTGGTTTTACACAAACACTTACTTTCAACTATACTATCTAAGTCCTGCCTAGAAGCTCGTTAAGCTTGATTCCTTGAATGACCTAAAATATAAAATGGATATTGGAGTGAGACACCTTTCAGTAAGACAAAATAGATTATTATCAGTGTGCGGCTAACATGAGTTTTAGTGTGACAAAATACATTTATTAATTTACCCGTAAATGAAATAGTACTTGTAAACTGTACTCACACATATATAATTGAAAATACATATTTTCTTCTCAAAACATACTTCTGTTCAATAAAAAGCTCTGTTTACATAAATCTACATATATACATAGAAGAACCTCTTTTTTTTTTTTTTTACAACATAGAGTCCACAATTCTCATTTCACAACATAGAGTTCACAGCTCCTTTTGACAACATATATTTTCACATTTCTCATTTCACAACACAGAATTCACAACTCTCTTTTCACAACACATATTTCACATTTCTCATTTCACAACACAGAGTTCACAACTCCCTTTTCATAACACATATTTCACATCTCTCATTTCACAACATGGAGTTCACAACTCCCTTTTTTATAACAATATTTCTCATTTCTCATTTCACAACATGGAGTTCACAACTCCCTTTTCATAACACATATTTCACATTTCTCATTTCACAACACGAAGTTCACAACTCCCTTTTCATAACACATATTTCACATTTCTCATTTCACAACACGGAGTTCACAACTCCCTTTTCATAACACATAGTTCGAAATAATCTTTCCACATCATTCTCCGCAGTCAATTTCTTAACAATAAGTTTCTCATTAGTCACGTGATCAGTATATCACCGTGAAATTCACAATATTTGCATTATTCTCAGCAATACAAAAAACCAATATAATACCATAATATTCCCACTACAACACCATAAAAAAACTCAATAGGTTTAATTATACAATAAACTAAAATAGTCTCATGCTACACGAGTTGAGTGTTAAATCATACTTTAAATAAATTACCAATATACTTGGTATATTTTGTTGAAAACAAAGGTATGATCACCTCCAATGTTTAATTCAACTGAAATATATATTTTACAGAAAAAGAAAGGAGATGATCACCCTACTCACATTAATTTTCCCCAAAAATATGTATAATACCAAAATCATCCATGTACACAAATTTAATTGGGTTAATTTTCAAAACAAACTGACATAATCTATTCCCTTTACCTATTCCTTATGATAAGCTTGCTACATTCCCTGGAACGAACCCTAACTTCCTTAACCCTTGACGAAGAAAGAGGAGTCGGAAAGCTGAGAGGAGAGAGAGACGATCAGAGAGTGAGAGAGAGCTTGGGAGGGCTTTAGAGAGGGAGTGACACGGGAAAATGAAGAGAGAGAGAGAGAGAGAGAGAGAGAGAGAGAGAGAGAGAGAGAGAGAGGCACCGAAACCCTAAGAGAGAGAGAAACATTCTAGAAAAAAATGAGCTCATTCTAATTTATAGGTTGCCGGCTCGCACGAAACCGTCAACGATTTGGTCTCATACCAAACCAATTTCTTCCGTGTTCTTACATATGGGCTCTTGGTTGTGTGTAACATTCGGCAATTTCCCTGAGATTTCAAAAACCATCGATAGTTTGGTCTTACCAAACCATTGCCCAACAAAAACCATCAACGGTTTTTCCTAAGGTTCCTAAAACCGTCGATGGTTTGGTATTGTATCGAACTAGGTTCTTACATCCTCCTCTCCTTATAAAAAATTTCGTCCTTGAAATTTGCTAACCAACACTTATCACAACCTTTGGAATTACTAAAATGATTACCCAACTTTAGAAAGAGCCGGCAACCACCCAAATAGCAGTCCTGTCCCAAATTTATTAATAACCCTCACTTATGGCGGAGGTAGCACTATCTTGTAAGCAACTTGACCAATCCTTTTCTGTATCTCAACTGGTCTAATATACCTAGGGCTTAGCTTACCCTTCTTTCCAAACCTCATAACTCCCTTCATTGAAGCAATCCTCAGAAATATCCTATTCCCTACATCAAACTCTAGCTCTCATTGGTGAGTATCAACATAACTCTTCTATCAACTCTGAGCTGTTCTGATTCTATCCCGGATGAGTTTGATTTTCTCATAATTCTACTATATAATTTTTTGGCCCCAAAATTCACCGTTCACCAATCTTATCCCAATACAATGGAGATCGAAACCTCCAACTATATAATGCTTTATACGGTGCCATCTCGATACTGACCTGGTAACTATTATTGTAGGCGAACTCAACTAATGGTAGATACTGAATCCAACTTCCTCTGAAATCCAGCACACATGCCTATAACATATCCTCCAATATCTGAATAGTTCTCTTTGATTGTCTATCAATCTGGGGGTGAAATGTTGTGCGACCTTAATTTTCCCTAGTAAGGTCGATTGTGTTACCAAATTGGAAATGAAATCTTGCTCCACTATTTCCACACCAAATCTTTTAATATCCATCCTGATTTGATGTTGGTTACCACTTCTAAGATTGATGCATTCAATGACTTTCGACTTAACGCATCAGCTAACACATTGGCTTCCCCTGGATGGTAGTTGATGGTACAATTATAGTCCTTTATCAGTTCTAGCCATCTTCTTTGGCTCATATTCAGTTCCTTTTGCATAAAAAAATACTTGAGGCTTTTATGGTCTGTAAAAATCTCGCATCTTTCACCTTATAGGTAGTGTCTCTAGATTTTCAATGCATATACCACTACTGCCAATTCTATATCGTGCATAGGATAATTCTTCTCGTACTCCTTGAGTTGATGAGAAGCATATGCAATGACTTTCCCCTATTGCATTAATAAGCACCCAAACCCTTTCTAAGACGCATCACTAAAAATCACAAAAATACCATCTCTCGACGGAATGGTCAAGACCAGAGCAGTGACAAGTCGTTGTTTCAATTCTTAGAAGCTTTACTCACAATCATCAGTCCACTCATACTTCACATTCTTCCTTGTCAATCATGTTAGAGGTCTTGATAATTTAGAAAACCCTTCCATGAATCGACGATAATACCCTACCAGACCCAAGAAACTCCTGACCTCATGAACGTTCTTCGGTCTCATCCAATTCACTACCGCCTCTATTTTACTTAGGTCTACTGAATATCTTATGACTTAACTTTCATCGGATGATACCCTGATCGGAGATCGATCTTAGAGAAGACTTGTGTTCCCTGAAATTGGTCAAACAAGTAATCTATACGGGATAGTAGGTACTTGTTCATAACTGTCAGCTTATTTATTTCCTGGTAATCGATACACATCCTCATCGACCCGTCTTTATTTTTAACAAATAGAACCGGTGCTCCCCATGGTGACACACTGGTCCGATGAATCCTTTATCCAGTAACTCCTGTAACTATTCCTTCAATTCTTTCAATTCTACTGGAGCCATTCTGTATGGAGCCTTAGAAATTGGTGTCGTCCCTGAAAGTAGGTCAATGGAAAACTCAATTTCATGGTCGGGAGGCAACCCAGGTAAATCCCTTAGGAATACATCATAGAATTCCCTCACTATTGGGATATCCTCAAACTTTAATTTTCTTTCTGGTACTTCCTTGACACAAGCTAGGTACCCCTGACATCCATCCAAGAGTAGTCTTTTTGCCTAAATAGTTGACAATATTTGTGGTGAGGAGTGCACGGACGACCCAACAAACTTGTACTCCTGCTCCCCAAGAGGTCTTAACACTACCTCTTCTTATAATAGTTAATACTGGCGTAATTGGAGGCTAACAAGTCCATTCCTAGAATCACATCAAATCCCTACATGTTAAACACTACCAAATTGGCGGGAAGCATTCTTCCTTAAATACCCACTGGATAATCTCAAAGTACTTTTCTACACATCACTAAGGTTCCTATTGGTGTTACCACAGATTAGTCAGCATCAAATGATTGAGTTCCTACCCCACACATTTTAATATACTCCATAGATATAAATGAAAGAGTTGTTTCATAATCAAACAATACAACAACTTTATTTGCAAATATAAAGATACTATCTGTAACGACCTGAAAATCTATACCATTTTTTTATATATAAAATAAAATGCAAAATATAACATTATATCACTCTTGTATAATCTACTATAAAATCTTAGGCCCCAAGTGAGCACTAAGCAAAGTTGGTTATATTACACACCTATGCAATGGAAAAACGTAAAACTGTCTATCCATATAAACATTACTAGAATTTTAGTAACTCATCCCAACTGTTGACCCTATGGGTCACACCCGGTTTTGATAATGACAAATACTGGTAATTGATGACTATCAAGTTTGTGTGCAGGTTTATATTCGCAAATACTTTGATGGCACATGAAGTAGAGCATGAAGACCCTGAAGATCATTTATGTTGTAATTCGTTATTATTCATTTGGGTATGTAATAGTAATATAGGAAAGGTCCGTAATATTTAATGCATATCATGCATGTAGGAATTACAAGCTCAAAGGCCTTAGAACGACTTTAGGTCCCTACACATCACTTGAAAATCAAATAACCGTAGACAAGACTTGGTCGATCGATGCCAGATTTTTGAGGTTATCTCTCAAAGACCATAGGTTGACTTTAGGACCCCAAAATATCACATGTAAAGTCCCTCATAACTTAAAATTTATACCTATATGAACAGGGGTGACTTCTGATACAGACTAGGATCGAAACTGTGCATTGAACAGCGCTTCGGTCGACCAAACTTTCACAGTGTAAATCACTCAGTCAACCGAACCAGTCAAAAGGTCAGTAGTTTGACCATAGCTCACTCGATCGTGCCATGCCAAGTTCATATAACTTGGTCGATTGAACTCCCACAGAGTCAACAATTTGACTCTTTGGTTGATCGACTAGAAATATACGGGCAACTCCCTGGTCGACCGAACACCCATGTGGGAGAATCCAACTTCCCAGTCGACAGAACTTCATACTTCAAAATCACTTGGTCAACCGAACCACGCGAAAATGGAAAAATCGCCCTTAGGACCCTTAGTCTGGTCGACCAAACTCTCAGTTCAAATTTCTCTCGGTCGACCGAACTTTGTCACTTGCTGAATTGAACCTCAAGTCCGATTGACCGGTGCTCTTGGGTTGGAAATTTTTTTACCGAGGTTAAATTTTTTAAACGGGGTTAACTTTGCTAAAACTTTTTAAAACAATCCTAATAATACCCTATAAGTCCCCAACGACTATAATTCTTCCCATTTCTATATATAGCCTTTCATTTGCAAAATTAAGGGGTGATTAGGGTTTTAGATTAGCAAAAACTTCTTTGAAAATTTTACTGACCAAAATCTTCCCTACTTCCATATTCTTCATACTCAAAGCCATATACTCTTCCATTGATTATTCTATTGTAAAATCCTTTTGAGAAAGAGTATCTTAAGTTATTCCATATAGTTCCTACGTGCGTATACTCTCATATAAGTGTATTGATTTTTGATTTTAGTGAGAGTAAACCTAGAGGTCTTCCCAGTGATTTAATTCATAAATTCATTTGTAGGAAACCTTCTTAAGCTAGCGAGTCTTTGCATTCTCATTGCAAGACTCAAAAGCTTGTCTTGTGTTGTGAAGAAAAGTATTTTTGACAAACTTGTTTTTTAGAAATATCTCGTGGTTGAACTTTTGAAAATCTTATTTGAGATATATGATTGAGCTATTGAAATCTTTGAAACTATATTTGTGGTTGAAATTAGTATATGTATAGTGTTTCAAAGATAGATTGCCAACACATACACTCTCACACTTTGATTGTATATTGACATAATACTGAGAGTAGATACACATATCTGCACTGAGCTTATAGTTCTTACTATGTTTGATGTGCATTGATTAGTACTTGTGCATATTGGTACATAATTTGCTTAGTTGAGAAGCATATTTGTTGTACGCAAATTTTATTGAGAAATCTGCCGTATTCCGTGCGTGGCTTGAGGGGGCTGTAATCTAGCCCAGAAGGATTGTGTAGGTTGAGGTCAGCCCTGTGTTAATTGACCTGGTTGTAAAAGTTGAGGTCAACCCTGTGCTAATTGACGTGATTGTTTAGGTGCCGTTCCACCCGTTAAGTAAGCTTATAGTGGTAATCCTTGTGCTTGTTAGCCAAGGTGGGAATGTAGGTAGTATTGGCCGAACCCAGATAACATATCATGGGTGTTCTTATATTTCTGCAAATTTATTTTCCGCACTTCTATTTTTAGCACATGTATGTTGTATGTTTGATTCATTATATGTAGTACATGTGTTGATTGGATTTATAATTGCATGGACAGACCCTGGGTTGCGTAATACTGCTAATTTGGTAAACCTAGGTAGGACAAAATTTTAAATACCCATTTCATTCCCCTCTTGGGAATACACGAAAGCTAACAATTGGTATCGGAGCCTTGTTGCAATAGACTTAAATGTTTTTTGCAAAAAGATCTCAATGGCTCAATTTGGTGTATCCCCATTCGGAGAGGGACAATCACCTACTAGTCCTCCATTGTTTTGTGGTGTTAACTACACCGCCTAGAAAATTAGGATGAGCATATTTATAAAATCAATGGACTAGAGGGCCTAGCAGGTGATTGTCAAAGGAATTTTTATGTCTGTAAACAAAAATGATATTACTTTGATGCATGCAAATTCATATACCATGGATATGTTATATCTTGCATTAGATTCTAATATTTTTGTTGAGTTTATGGCATGTACAAGTGCTAAGGATATCTGGGATGAACTCAAAAGGAAATATGGAGAATCTTGGGAGAATAAAACCACCACTCAGGAAGTGGTAAATGATAGAGTAATTGCATTAACCAAAAGAGAGGAATATGTTCCTATCTCAGCCTTTGTAGATGATTCTGTTGCTGAATGCTATGATTTTTCAAATGTTGAATCATCTGTTGAATTTCATGATAATTCTGTTAATGATGCATGTGATGATTCTCGTGGAAAATATTGCAATATATTGTATGTTGAATCGTTTGTCAAACTTTGTGATAATACTGCAAATGATTCATGCGATGTTTATTGTGATATAACTTATGATGAATCATCCATTGTTTCTGCTGATGTTGCTATGAATGCATGTAATGATTCATGTGATACTTACGGTGATAAATCTTACAATGTTGAATCATGTGCATCTTGTTTTGGAAGTATGACATCTTATGAGAAATTGCATAAGGAATTCATTAGTGCTCATAAGTTCATTGTTAGGATGCATAAAAAGAAAATATTTTTGAAAAATGAAAATAGACGGTTGGCTAAACAATTAGAGAAATTAAAAGATTATCATGTCACCTTAGAGGAGAAAAAGATGAAGAAAATATTGAAAATAATTTGCCAGGAGGGAGAAATGGGAGATAATAAACCCTCAAGACTTAAAAAGGAAAATATTTTCAAAAAGGGTTCAAAATCATTTAATAAATCTCATACAAATTTTCATGCCTCATCTCGAAAACACAAGATTAGTAAGCATGGCTCTTCATGAAAATTTAAAACTTACTTTTGTCATAAAATTAAATGGCACACTCTATCCACTGGTCCATCCAGAAGTGCCAGAGACTTAGGAAAAGAAATGAAATGGATAGTTAGGAAAGCAAACCCCGTAGGCTTAAATTAAAATTATCAAATTAGTTAATTTTTTCCTTAGACCCTAGGATTAGATTTAGGGGTTGATAGTGTTGACTGTAGGCTTGGGAAGTGGTTGGTGCTTAAAATGAAAACTTTTAGTAGATATTGAATACTAAGATTCCTATAAAACTAAGCCAATATGAAAAGTCAAGTAAAATATCCAGTCTACTCACTTAATGAAGAAATATCATAATGATTGGATAAAATATGAAAACATTGGCTATAACATAATTGAATGAAATTCACTTCCAAATGGACAAAGCATTATTTGCTTGATAAATAAGTCAAATTGCTTAACTCACACTTAAATATGATCATATAAAGTTAAGCTTACTCTGTCCATTGCACAAGCTTGAGTTTTAGGAAATGAAGTCAAAAATCTTGTCCTAAACTCATCTTGAAAGCCTAAAATGCCTAATAAAATGTTTAGTCATCACTCTAGACTTGAAGCTCTATTGGTCATAAATGACTAATATATATTGAGTGCTCATCATAAGACATCCCTTCTACTCACCAGCCGTATTCTTGCTTCATATCATAATCATACCTAAAGGATACATTCCATTGTCCAAAGAGCTATATTCAAAAATTCATATTCTCCTTGTTGCTCTTTGTCAAAATGGTTTGGACATATGCACTATCATAAAACTATTTTAATACTGTCCACATGTGATCACTTCTGAATACTCTTCTGAACTTAAATAAAATTTTAATCCTTAAGAGAGTTCAATTTTCCTACAAGCTCTCAAACTTTACATCAAATCTTTTAGAGCTTCACCTTATCAGAATAAGTTAAATGGATAATATGATGGCCATAGGTTTCAACAGATATGAAAATGCAATAACTAAGAAACCTATGCATGAATGTTAAGACGGAAAAGCCATTTGAACTTGGGCCTCTATCATATATTGAAATTCATAAGTAAAGAGGCATACGTTGGCTTATGACCCTGAAGAAGTATTGCATGTGAATCTTTGGTCCTCTAAGCCTAAGCATGTTTAACCAAGATTAAATCATGAAAAATCTAAACACTTGGCTAAGTAATTAGAAAATGAAAAAGGCATAAAATGGATTAGTGCATAACTCAGGGGGAGCTTTTCACTTTCATGGAGATAACAAATTAAATGCTCCCGTAATTATATTTTGTGTCTACATACCTTACGATCCATTGTCATTTATTGTTCATGTTATCTTAATGGATGGTATATATATGTATTGTTGATTATACTACTGGATTGCATGCTTGTGTTGAAAGCCTTCTGTATGGCGGATGCAGTTGATGTGTATTATATGTTGGTAGTAGTTTTAGGTTCTCGTGTGCCTTGGACTGAATTAAAAATTGCTTATTTGAACCTATTAGGTATAGGTTTTATGGAAAAATATCCGATTTATAGACGGCATGCTGCCGAAATTTCGACAGGAATTTTCTCAACTTAAAACCCTGTACATAGATGATTATGATAAAATTAATGTTAAAATATTTTTGAAAGGATGAGTGAAAACTGATGATATTAAACTTCATCTTAGTATAATCATCAAACGTTTAGAAAGGCTCAGATCCATCCCTATAGGAAGCGCATAAATGACTCGTATGCATCACTTTCGTCTACTGAAATATTAAGGCTCTTCTTATATCCTTGAACATTATATCCTGCACTTTAAGTTCTATGATTTGATATAGAATGTTCTTAGGTCACGCACTACATAGCATGCCTTAGTATATATTATTTGATGCATCTATGGTCTATAGGGACAACTATACTGATAAGGCTAAATATAATTGATTAATAATCTGTATGGTCTGTTTAAAAGGTTCAAAATGATGGCTTATACTACCAGGCATAATGAAATAGTTCTCTATCTAGTATAAGCTATTTATTGCATCTAAGCTATAACTCAAATTGATAGGGGGAGCATCTTAAATTAAAATGCTTATCTTATTATGCTCTCAAATACTTCTAGCTTAGATTTGTTATTGAATCAAGTGTGGCATGTGTTTGAATGAAATGCTTTATTGAAAATCTTAAGCTGAAATATGTTAATTTGTCACAGTAATTTGTATTTGCCATATGATCTTGCTTGTTAAATCCTTAGAATCATTATGGTTGTGGTTTTCTAGTTATATCTTAGTATATGCTTAATTGACAAACTAGAAAATTTGTGCTTACTTGTTTTAAATTAAAGCTTCTTTTTTAGCAAGCAACCCCCAGCACCATTTTGCAAACATTATAAGGGGGATATATTATTATTATTATTATTATTATTATTATTATTATTATTATTATTATTATTATTATATACATATATATTTATTTACATGTACTTTTGGCGAGAACAAATTTCAAAACTAAACTTTTTATCCCTTGCCTTCTTATTATTATTATATACTATATGTTTTAAATTGCATAACTGGTTTGGTAACTTTACATAAAAATGCATGCGAACTAGTTAGGCTGTTTTATGCTCAAACCTTCTATCTTTTATCATATGTCGTGTGTTTTTAAAATCATATCTTCCATGGGTCTTATGATATATTTCAATTGAAATGGTTTGTGTATATTTATGGTCTAATTCTATTTTCATGTCATTTAAATCTTTAAATGACCCGTTATATAGTTTGTGTGCTTAATTGCTAAACCTGTCATTACTTTATATGTTATGAATTTTTCTTATTGGTATGAAATGCACAACTATCATATCTCTTGCAAATTAATAATTATATTTATTTTTTTGAATACTGGTCTGTTTGAGTAAGTAGTTGTGGATATATTGTCAATATATTACTCAATCAGGTCACTTGTATACAGAGATTTTTGGGAAATGTTCTATTTTCAAATGACATGCTGCCGATTTTTCTGAAAACCTTTTCCTAGACATATCTTGTATTTAGATGATTATTTGCCTATATGCTTAAATGTTTATTTGAGCCATTTTTACTGTTGCCAAAAGGGGGAGAAGTAGGCAAATATTTGTCATCATTAAAAAGGGGGAGATGGTTGACCCTATGGGTCACACTCGGTTTTGATAATGACAAATAATGGCAATTGATGACTATCAAGTTTGTATGTAGGTTTATATTCGAAAATACTTTGATGACACATGAAGTAGAGCATGAAGACCCTGAAGATCATTTATGTTGTAATTCGTTATTATTCATTTGGGTCTGTAATAGTGATATAGGAAAGGTCTATAATATTTAATGCATATCATGCATATAGGAATTACAAGCTTAAAGGCCTTCGAACGACTTTAGTTCCCTACACATCACTTGAAAATCAAATGACCTTAGACAAGATTTCGATCGATCGACGCCAAATTTTTGGGGTTATCTCTCAAAGACCATAGGTTGACTTCAGGACCCCAAAATATCACATTCAAAGTCCCTTATAACTTAAAACTTATACCTATATGAACAGGGGTGACTTCTGATAAAGACTAGGACCGAAATTGTGCATTGAATAGTGCTTCGATCGACCGAACTTTCACAGTATAAATCACTTGGTCAACTGAAACGATCAAGAGGTCAACAGTTTGACCATAGCTCGATCGATCGTGCCATGCCAAGTTCATATAGCTTGGTCGACCGAACTCCCACCGAGTCAACATTTGACTCCTAGGTCGACCGACCAGAAATATACGAGTAACGCTGTGGTCAACTGAATCCCCACTTGGGAGAATCCAGCTTCCCAGTCGACCAAACTTCATAGTTCAAAATCACTTAGTCGACCGAATCATGCGGAAATGGAAAAATCGCCTTTGGAACCCTTAGTCTGGTCGGCTGAACTCTCAGTTCAAATTTCTCTCGGTCGACTGAACTTTGTCACTTTGTCAACCGAACCTCAAGCTCAGTCAACTAGTGTTCTCCGGTTGGAAATTTTTTTTACCGAGGTTAAATTTTTTAAACAGGGTTAACTATGCTAAAACATTTTAAAACAATCCTAATAATATCCTATATGTCCCTAACGACTATAATTCTTCCTATTTTTATATATAGCTTTTCATTTGCAAAGTTAAGGGGTGATTAGGGTTTTAGATTAGTAAAATGTTCTCTGAAAATTTTACTGGCCAAAATCTTCCCTTCTTCCATATTCTTCATAATCAAAGCCATATACTCTTCCATTGATCATTCTATTGCAAAATCCTTTTGAGAAAGAGTATCTTAAGTTATTCTATACAGTTCCTACATGCGTATACTCTCATATAAGTGTATTGATTTTTGATTTTAGTGAGAGTAAGCCTAGGGGTCTTCCTAGTGATTTAATTCATAAATTCATTTGTGGGAAACCTTTTTAAGCTAGTGAGTCTTTACATTCTCATTGCAAGACTCAAAAGCTTGTCTTGTGTTGTGAAGAAAAATAATTTTGACAAAGCTTGTTTTTCAGAAATATCTTGTGGTTGAACTTTTGAAAATATTGTTTGAGATATATGATTGAGCTATTGAAATCTTTGAAACTATATTTATGGTTAAAATTATTATATGTATAGTGTTTCAAAGATAGATTGCCAACACATATACTCTCACACTTTGATTGTATATTGACATAATACTGAGAGTAGATACACATATCTACACTGCACTTATAGTTTTTACTGTGTTTGAGGTGCATTAATTAGTACTTGTGCATATTGGTACATAATCTGCTTAGTTGAGAAGCATATTTGTTGTACGCAAATTTTATTGACAAATCTGCCAAATTCCATATGTGGCTGAGGGGGCTGTAATCCAGCCCGGAAGGATTGTGTAGGTTGAGGTCAGCCCTGTGTTAATTGACTTGGTTGTAAAGGAAGAGGTTAGCCTTGTGCTAATTGATCTGATTGTTTAGGTGCCGCTCCACCCATTAAGTGAGCTTATAGTTGTAATTCTTGTACTTTTTTGCCAAGGTGGGAATGTAGACAGTATTGGCCGAACCTTGATAACATATCGTGGGTGTTCTTTATATTTCTGCAAGTTTATTTTCCGCACTTCTATTTTTAGCACATGTATGTTGTATGTTTGATTCATTATATGTAGTACATGAGTTGATTGGGTTTATAATTGTATAGATAGACCCTAGGTTGCGTAATACTGTTAATTTGGATAAACTTAGGTAGGACAAAATTTTAAATACCCATTTCACGCCCCTCTTGGGAATACACCAAAGCTAACACAAACCTTACACACATATAAACTCATCAACCTAGTAACGTCTACTAAAAAAAACTATCCTCTGTATACACTTACCCAGTAGATAGGGTAGTGTACTTGCCTTCTCTATCCGCGAGTCTGATCCCCTCCCCTAACAGGATCACCTGAAAGATATTAAATTACTGGGATGAGACAACGCTCAATAAGAGGAACTATGCTATTACTAGTGTGTGGCGATTGAGTTTCATAAATACTATACTGACAATGTCTAAAATTGTAAAAATTGGTAAATCAATATATAGTATAACTTGCATCTATCATAGTTTAAAGTATAACAGTAATATTTGAGTTTTCTACTTTTTCATACTTCTAGTATCATACTATATTTGCTGATATTATGTAAATCTATATGCATATACATAACTCTGATGTTTACGCTGAAAAATTATACGTTATGATTTAACCCCTCATGACAGGGTTGTGTGGCCCGTAGGCGGGCCTTAATCATGGTTGGCCTACTAGGTAAGTCAACTGTAACTCTACCAATCCTCAGCCCAGCCAAATAGCAACCTCCCTTAGGCACGGAACTAGTAACTACCTTATCAAATCGTCCCCCTCCACCTAGACTTCTAGGGAGTTTGCAATCCCCCCAGGCATGGTTGATGGAAACCTTCCACACACTATCTAAGATGTGTGGTTGCACTTTGATCTTGTAATATCAATGTTGCCATGCTCTGATAACTGAATATTTATTGATTCATCAGGATCTGATACTATATAGTACTGATATACATAATTATCTTGCAGTTTCATCATGATTCCAAAATAACCATAACACTGAAAGCTAATTTTGAATATACTGTAATATCTGTACTGTGTAAACTGTAATACCATAGTGTTATGGAAAATAACCATAACATCGAAAACTGATATGGAAATACTGTATTATCTGAGTTGTATAAATTGTAATAACATAGTGTTATGATTTTAGTATTTTGGAAAATCATGGTAATCTACATATGCTGTAAAATATCTATCTATATAAACACTGTAATTCATACTCTTGTAAAATTTGATAAAACATATCTCTGCATAATAATATGAATCATATCAATCTGAAAACTGTATTGTTTCTATACTAATCTGATAAGGTCTCATAAACATATTTTTGTTTAGATACTATAAAATATAATAATCTTGAAACTATATATTTCATATACTGATCTAATAATGTCTCATGCCACACAACTACATAAATAAATATCTCATATACTGATACTGTATTTTCTTATATACTAATAATTTTTGAACTGAATACCAATCTGGAAAACATATAATATATTAATAAATATTCTAACATTCCTAGCTTAGCATATTTCCTTTACCTAACTGGTTGAGAGGCTCGCTTGCAACTCTATTTTCATGCTCACGGCGTACTATCCCCAAAACCCTGAAATAATGCATATGATCCTATTTTCAATAATTCAACTAAATTTCCTGAACCTTCATACACGTAATTTTACAAACTATAACTTACCTGGGCTCTTGGAAAAATATCCATTGGGGTCCTCAAACCATCCTGTAGGGTCTCAAAACACCATAACCCTGAAAATATAACATCCTAATTTTATTCGACAAAACTCCAGTAGATTCTCATATAATACGAAATCTGGACTCAAATAAGCCTGTTAATACTGAAAATACCTAAATAATCTACTTACCCTGATTTTGGGACGATTCCCAAACTTCTCAAATCGAAATTATGCTCCGACTAGGTTGTAGAGAATCTTCCCACGATCATCGTGGTAGCTTCTGATCCTTGAACCGTGGAGAAACGAAGTCGAAAAGCTAGAGAGAAGTGAGAGAAACCGTTTTTAGAGAGAAAAGAGAGAGAGAGAGAGACTAAATTTCCGTCAAAATTTGATTTTTTGCGCTTATATAGATGACTAGCCCCGTGGCCTCGTCGACAAGCCATGTCACCTCATCGACGAGTCAAAGAAGGGAGTTCGTCGATGAACACCTAACCTTCATCGATGAGTTTTAGGCTCGAAAATAGCCCCTCGATAAACTCTCATCGACCAGACACGCATCCACGTCGATGAGCCCACGAAGACTATTCATCGATGAACTCTCTGCGTTTGTCAACGAAGCCCTACTGCATCCCCTTTTAATCTGATCTCCTCCTCAAGCTCCCATGAAACTTCTTCTATAATATGATTTCTCCACAAAACTTTTACTAACCGATTTTTATTAGTGTGCAATTCCTGTTCCTTCTTGTCTAAAATATGTATTGGTGCTTCCTCATATGCTAGTGAATCTCTGAGCTCTATCTTTGCATAACTGATCACGTGGGAAGGGTATGGGATGTATTTCCTTATCATGGAAACATGAAATACGTTGTGAATTCTAGATAAAGCTGGTGGTAGAGCTAGCCTGTAGGCAACTGACCCCACTCTCTCAAGTATCTCAAATGGGCTAATGTATGTAGGGCTCAGCTTACCCTTTTTCCTGAATCTCATAACTCCTCTCAGTGGAGCTACCTTTAAAAATACCCAATCTCCTACGTCAAATTCTAACTCTCGATGGCAAGTATCTGCGTAACTTTTTTGCTGACTTTGAGCTGCATTGATTCCATATTTAATAAGTCAGACTTTGTCGCACGCCTGCTGCACCAACTCTGGTCCCAAAACTCGCCTTTCTCCCATTTTGTCCAAGTATAATGGAGAATAGCACCTCCTACCATATAAAGCCTCTTAAGGTGCCATCTCGATGGTAGCTTGATAACTATTATTGTACATAAACTCGACTAGCGGCAAAAACTGGGTCAAACTACCCCCAAAATTCAGCACACATGCATGCAACATATCCTCAAGTATTTGAATCATTCTCTCTGTCTGCCCATCAATATGAAGATGAAAGGCGGTGCTGAATGCTAACTGTGATCCTATAGCCTCCTGAAAGCTCTTCCAAAATCGTGACATAAATCAGAGATTTTGGTCTGAGACTATGGATACTGACACACCATGGGAGCACACTATCTCCTTAATATACAACTCTGCTAGCCTATCTATAGAATAGTTGACTTTGATAGGGATGAAGTGAGTGGTATTCTTCAGTTGATCTATGACCACCCAAATAGTGTTTTGTCCCTATCGCGCTGGTGGTAGCCCTGTCATAAAATCTATGGAGACGTGATCCCATTTCCACTTATGGATGTAGAGTGGTTGCAACTACCATGCGGGTCTCTGGTGCTCAGCCTTTATCTGCTAGCACGTCAAGCACTGCTTTACGAATTCAACAATCTCCTTCTTCATGCCACTCCACCAGAAGGATTCCCGTAGATCCGGATATATTTTAGTACTACCTGGATGCACAATGTATAGGGATCTGTGTCCCTCCTCTAAAACAGTTCTCGTAATCTCAGCATTCACAGGAACATATAATATGGTAAGAAATTGCAGGGCTCCATTATCTGGTATACTAAACTCTTCCTCCTGTCTGTCTTGCACTTTCTCTATCAACTCTGCTAGTTCTAGATCAGTTCACTAGGTAGCTTTAATCCTTTCTTGTAATGTAGGTTGTAACACCTGGTTGGAAATAAATTCCTGCTAATCACCCTCTATCAGCTCCACGCCTAACCTCTCCAAATCCATCTGGAGAGGATTCTGAATCTCTACTGCTGACACCACTGCTCCTGTTGTTTTCCTACCCAGTGCATTAGCCACCACATTTGCTCTCTCTGGGTAGTAGTTGATAGTACAACTATAATCCCTAATAAGCTCCAACCATCTTCTCTGCCGCATATTCAAATCTTTCTGGGTGAGGAAATACTTTAAACTTTTATGATCAGTGAAAATCTTGCATTTCCCACCATAAAGATGGTGCCTCAAGATCTTCAGAGCATACACCACTACTGCTAACTCTAGGTCGTGCATAGGGTAATTCTTTTTGTACTCTCTAAGCTGTCTCGATGCGTAGGCAATGACTCTTCCATGCTACATTAACACACTTCCGAGTCCCTTCAAAGATGCATCACTGTATATCACAAATTCATCCTCCCCTGATGGAATAGACAGTGCCGGTGTAGAGACTAACTACCGCTTTAACTCCTGGAAGCTCTATTCACATTCATCGGTCCAATCAAATTTCACTTTCTTTCCTGTGAGTCGTGTCAATGGACCTGATAATCTGGAGAAGCCATCCACGAAACGCCGGTAGTAGCCTACCAGACCTAGGAAGCTACTGACCTCTTGAACATTTCCTAGTCTTACCTAACTCACCATTACCTCAATCTTACTCAGGTCAAATGATATACCGTCCCCAAAAATCACATGCCCAAGGAAAATAACCTTCCTCAACTAGAATTCACATTTCTTCAACTTCGCGTAAAGTTTCTTTTCTTTTAATACTTGCAATACCAGCCTCAAATGATGCTCGTGCTCCTCAAAACTCTTTGAGTAGACTAGTATGTCATTTATAAAAATCACAACGAACTGGTCCAGGTATTGATGGAACACCCGATTCATAAAATCCATAAATATTGCTAGTGCATTAGTCAACTCAAATGGCATTACCAGGAACTTGTAGTGCCCGTATTTGGTTCGGAATGTTGTCTTTGATACGTCCTCTGCCTTGACTTTCACTTGGTGATAACCTAATTTGAGGTCAATTTTAGAGTAGACCTGGGTCCCTTGGAGCTGACCAAATAAGTCATTAATCCTGGGAAAAGGATATTTATTCTTGACTATGGATTTGTTTATCTTCCTATAATCTATACACATCCTCATGGTCCCATCCTTCTTTTTCACAAACAAGATTGGTGCTCCCCAAGGCAACACGCTAGGTCTGATAAACCCTTTATCCAGCAATTCTTGCAACTGATATTTCAATTCCTTTAATTCGGTTGGAGCCATACGGTATGATGCTTTAGACACCGATGCCGACCCTTGTAGTAGATCCACTGTAAATTCAATCTCTCGGTTTGGTGGTAAGCCAGGTAACTCTTCTGTGAAGACATTTGGAAATTCTCTAACTACTAGAATGTTGGCCTGTTTCAGTTCTTCATTTGGAAACTCTTTTATGTAAGCTAGATATCCTTGACATCCACCCTGAATTAGTCTCCTCACCTGAATAGCTTACACAAGTTATGGCGAGTCACGGACACGTGAACCCATGAATCTATATTCTTGCTCACCTGGGGGGTCTGAAAATCACTTCTTTTTTATAGCAATCTATTCTGGCATGTTTAGCTGCCAGCCAATCCATACCCAATATTACATCAAATCCCTGCATATCTAGTATCACAATATTAGCTGATAGCACTTTCCCCGGAATGGCCACTAGAAAATTTCTAAGTACTCTCCTACACCTCATAATAGATCCAGTTGGCGGATACCAACAACTCAACATCTAACAATTGTGCTCCTATCCCAGCCACTTTAACATACCCCGACAATACAAAAGAATGGGTGGCACCTGTGTCAAACAAAACAACAACTTTATATGGAAAAGTAGTAAGTACACATGTGACAACATCACCAGTAGTCTCAGCATCTCCCGGCGTCAATGCATAGACTCTCGCCGGTGTAGTTTTTCTTTGTTGGCCTCCACGAGGGGCCTGTTGTCATCCACCCCAACCTGGTCTGGGAGCTGGTGTATAGATCAGTGGTCCTTGACATGATCAAGCCATATGACTAGGTCTTTTACATCGGTAATAGGCATTCTCACCCAACCGGCACTCGCCCGGATGTCTTTGTCGACACCTGGGGCAGGTAGGATAAATCTGCCCTCCCTAATATCCACTGTGTCCTATCGTCTTCCTCTGAGCCCCACCAATACCGCCTCCTCTCCATGGACCCCAATTAGACCTGAAATGAGGAATAGCTTCCCAAGAGTGGGGGTGAATTGGATTCTTTTAAATTTTAATGATTTTTTAAGCCTTTGGTTTTAATTACCCAGAAAACAAGATGTATAAACAATAACCACACTTAAAAATACTGAAATTTAAATTCACAAGTCAATTAATGAAATCAAGATAATTCAATCACTCAACCAAGAATATTAGAGCTTTTGTTGATTTCCCTATAAACTCTTAGTATGCACTTTACTTGATCAAGATTTTCGCAGATTAACCAACGTACTCCCTTTTTGGGTTTCCGCAAACGATTAATCAAAATGTACTTTCTAAATATCAAGTACCTTTGTTTCTTTTTCACTTAAGAACCTGCAACCTGCACTTTTAAATCATACAACAATAGTAAGTGAACCAGAGAGAAAGACACAAGACTTTTATGAGGTTCGGCCTCAACACAGCCTACATCCTCGCCTTTGGAAAAACACCAAAGGATTCCACTATATCAGTTCCGTTACCTGGTGGAACAACACCTATTTACAACCACTCCTTCTGTTAGGCTAGAGCCCACCTCTCCAAACAACAATCCCTTGTTTGGTCCAACGATTCAATAGCTCTGAATTGTCTAAGAATGATGATAGAGAAATTTTGTGTATAAAAGAAAACTCTCACAACAGAGTAAATTAGCACAATGATCAGCACACTTATACTCCAAGGTAATTCAAATATAAGAAATTTGAAGCTCAATACTTAGTATGAATTACCAAATAATTTTTCAAAGAAAATGAAAAATTCTGATTTTTGAAAGCTTTGCTTCAAAGTATAAATCAATAGTAGATTAGAAATTTAAACTCAAGAGAGTTTTAGATCCTTTGAGAATTTTGAATACTTGAAGATCGATTGATCTAAAAACCTTTGAAAAGTTGCTTGATCTAAAAACCTTTGAAAATTACCGGATCTGAAAACTTTTGAAGATTGCTAGATCTGAAAACTTTCGAAGATTTCTTAATTTCAAAAACCTTTGAATATTGCATCAATGTTAAAACTTTTGAAGATTAGAACTATTTATAGATGTTTTAGAAGCCATCCATTACTCCCACAGATTCTAAAAATCATTTCCAGGAATTTTGAAATAAATATGTCAAAAAACGTGGTTTAAAAAATCTTCCCGTTGAGAGATTTAATGCCAACGTTCGAGTGGCAATCGCCTCTCACAGAGCAGACTCTCAACACAGAATGCTGGCAGGCGGCTGGCAGTCGCCTGCCAGAACCAAGGCAGTCGCCTAGCTTTTAGATTTGTATGGATTTGATTAAAATGTAACACAATATTATATTATGTTTTGTCCAAGTTTACATGAATCTAAATTCAAGACCCAAAATCCATGCTTCCAAACATAACATAAGAGTACATCTCCTTGTCTCTTTTTGGTGAGTTGATTTTTTAGTTAACCTATTTAGTGGTCTTGTTGCAAAACCATCAAATAGTTAGCTTCTTTGGACAGATGTGAAGGGGTTGCTCCAACTACTCAGAGAGAAGCAGAGAGAGGAAATTAAAAGCAAAGGGAAAAGGGGGAAAAAAAAAGTGGGGGAACATCTTGCTAACATGTGTATGCTGTGGGCCCACTTATATGGTCATACGAGAGGGCTTGCTTAGATGCACTGGGCGGGGGGGGGGGGGTGGGAGAGAGAGAGTAAGGCTACGAATAAGATGAACCGAGCCAAGTTTCAACATACTTAGGCTTGGCTCAGGCGTAGACTTGACTTGGTTTTAGCTCAAAAGGTCAGGCTTGAGCTTGGTTCAAAATTTAAATTATTAGGTTAGGCTTAGTTCATTTACAAGCTTGGGCTCTACTCACTCCTTTTATTTGTTTGATTCTTTAAGATTTACGTGTAGGTGCAACATGCAACTTGCCTAGCTTGGTCCTTGAGCCTTCACCATGGGATTGAGCTTGGCCAATTTATAATGAAAAGCATTTAACCTACTCGAAACTTTATTTAACCCTATTAATGAGCCCATTATCAAACCTAATAAATGAGTTTAGTCAAGATGTTCACAGATAAAAACAAGCCAAGCCCATATATGTTTAGGTTTGGCTTGTTTATTTAACAAGCCTAATAATAGGATTTTGAAATTGCTTATCTAGATTTAGTTAAAAAACTTACTGTCCCTACAGTAACTAACTCACTCTTCCTCATTAGCACACTGTGTGCCCTACATTAGAAGTGCTCAAACCATCTCCATCCCTTATCTTCTACAGGAGTTACATCTAATTTATTGTGAATATGTTCACTCTTTAATTTACCATTCAGTGTTACACCACTCATGCATTTAAGCATTCTCATCTCAACAACTTTTACTTTTTGGACATTCTATTTCTTCATCGCCCAACATTCTGGTCCATATAGCATAGTAGTCTTATAGTCGTCCTATAAAACTTTTTTTTTTTAATTTTAAGGGTATTTCTCCATTTTATCCAACTTGCTTTAACACTATGTATTGCATAATCTTTAATTTCTCTTTCACCTTACATAATAGATTCAGGGTATTGAAATCTACAAGTGCTATTACTTCTTTATCAATAAGTTTAAATTTGTCTCAAATATTCCTATTACCATTATTGAAATTATATTTCATATATTCTATCTTATTTCTATTTATCCTAAAGCATCTAGATTCTAAAACTTCTCTTCCTGATAAAATAATGCATCGTATGCTTGTTTAGGGATCAAACTATTTATGTTACATAATTTTAGTGAAAGAGCAAATTATATATTCTTATTGTTTGTATGTTACTCTCTTCTTCTTATTCACTCTCTTTTTTTCTTTTCTCAAATTCTCATTACCATTGCATGATTTTCAATTATTTCTCTCATCTAATTCTAGTTTAAAAAATAAAATCAAAGGTAAAATCAATCAACCACTATTCTATTTACAATTAAGAAATCAACTATAACTTTAATTATTGTCGGTTAAAAGCACACCATCAACAATTTCAACTCAAAATTAATGTATCCAATTATACATTATAGGTTTAATTAACTTTAAACATTTGATTTAGGGCCTTAAAATATTCAAAATGTTTAATATCATCCCATAAACAGTATTTAATTATTAATTAATCTCATCTTACATTGAGAAAGCAAGATAAAAGTGGTCCACTATATTATTTGGATAAAATATTATTTAAGAAAAACATGAAAGCAACTTTGCTTTTTGTCCGGAAAGGGGGCTTAGAAAAGTGGACCATTGAAGAATTTTCGGCATTATTCTGTGAACGATGGCGTACATCGGGTTTAAATTCAAAGTGGTAGCCGTTGCCAAGGGACATTGAAACCAGCATAAACCAGGGGCGGGCTTTAAATTCAAAATTAGTAGCCGTTGCAAAGCACTTTGAAAGCAGCTTAAAGCCTTGACTGTCTCTCTCTCGCCTCTGTTCCATTTAGCCCCATTTGCGAGCACTTGAAAAAAGTGCTTATAGCACTTATTATTTAAAATAACAATTTTACAAAAAAAATTATATTTAACTTATACTATAACAAATACTTATTGAAAAAAGTACTCAACTAATTTTTTAAAAATAATTTAAGTAAACTTTGATAAATAAACTAAGATAACTTTTTGGTCACTTATGTATTTTCTAATAGTAATTATTAATTAAACATAATTCAATTCAGTAATGAAAAATAAAAATTATCTATTAATTTAAATTAATATTAAAAATTAAAAATACTAATTTAATTAATAATCTTATTTTAACATTTATTAATATGATAATCATACGTTATAAATACAAATTAAGAACAAGATTATTGTTAATCAAAAAATAATATTGTACTATTTTTACTTAATAAAAATATTTAAATATTCATTAAAAATAAGAGTGAACATAATTATTAATCAAATTATTAATTAAAAATTAATTGTATATTATTTTACTATGCATTATAACCCATTAATTATTAATAAAATATAATTAAATTCGAAAATGAATAAAAAAATCATATATAAATTTAAATTAGTATTAAATGAAAAAAAAATTAATTTAGCTATTAATATTATATTTAACATAAATAATGTGATAATCATAAGTTATAAATATACACTGATAACATGATTATTTTTAATTAATAAATAATACTATATTATTTAATTAATAAAATTTTTAAATATAAAATTAATATAATAATCATTTAACATTTTAATTAAAAAAATATTAATTTTTTATTTAAAATATATTCAAAAATACATATTAGTTATTATAATTCAATTATGGATTGAAAAAGAACTATTTATTAATTTAAATTAACAATAAATTTATTAAATCTCAAATTTAATTAATAATATTTTTTTAACATAATTTAATTTGATGGTAATATATTATAAATATACATTAATAACAAGATTATTATTAATTAAAAATAATAATATTATATTATTTTTAATAGTAAATATTTGAATTTTAATTATAAATAATTAAAATAATTATCAATGAACTTGTTAATTTAAAAATATTAATATTTTAAGTTTAAAATATGTTTTAAAATAAGCAATAGTACCCTATAATAAAAGTAAGTATCTAAATACCACTTATTTTAATTTTCAACATTTTTTTAGCTCAACACTTATTATCAGTATTTATTAAATTCAACATTTTTTTCCCCTGAAAAACCCTTTTGTAGCACAAGATATTCAGTCAAGGTGTTCACACAAAGATATCAAACAAGTCTCATGTATATTAATCAGTATGATATCTTAGTCACATTGATCAGAAAATGTATATGCTTGGTTTGCAAAAGATGTGTAATCTTTGTATTCAACAAATAATATATGAGTGAATAACTTTTACACAAAGATTAATATCACAAACACAAATATCTTTTCACAAGTATATCAAATATGAAACATAAGATATTTGAGTATGTTTTGAAAATGATTTTGTAACCTAAACACAAATACAAGCTTCCTAAGAAATTGTAACACAAATGCAATACTCAGAAGCTTAGGCGAGTCTTCTTAGGATAGACTTATGAACAAAGCCCCCTAAGAATTCTCTAGTTTAGCTCTCGTAAAAATCGAATCAATCAAATACAAATAGGAGAGCAAACCTATAACAATAAACACTCAATCAACTTACAAAGAGTTTAATCAGTATAAGAAGGTAAGTATGAGTGTAGGAGGCTTAAAAATGAGTATTATAGGTTTTTGGGTTTTCCAAGAATTTTTCCTAATCAAATATGCTAATCTCCTTCTAATAATCTCAAATGAAGGGGTATATATAGACATCCCATGAAATATAACCGTTGGGGACAAGTCTGGTATTATTAGAAAAGATTAATGACCTTTTAATTATTTTAACTCTGTTTAAAAAATTAACCATGGTAAAAAAATCAGGACAACCCGAGAGGTCCGATTGACCAGAAACCTTTGCGGTCGACCGAAGTTCATATGGTTCGGTCGACCGAGCCATTTTTGAACTGTTCGGTCAGTCGACTAGGGGAAGGCGAATTTTTTAATTTGCGCGGTTCGGTCGATCAGAGGTTAGTGATATAGAAAATCGAAAATGTACTCAAGAATTCAAGGGTGCGTGTATATATTGTATATGCCCAAGTTTTTGAGTAAGCTATAGAGTGTACTCTGCTTTCTCTTTTGTTTTATGTCTAAATCTTCTTCTTATTGAATACTTGGATTTTTAATTTTTTTTTTCTATTTTTAAACAGATGGGCCAATATTTTTAATTCAATGTCGTTCTTATGAATTTTCATACCTAAGGTATTAAATTTTTGCAAAATTTTCAAAATTTTGATCAAAATTTCCTGAGTATCCGAAATAGAGATAGCATTTAGTTTCTTTTTTGTAATTTTTTAGATAAAATTTTTAAGATTTTAAATTAGAAAATTGAAAAGAAGAAGAAGAAGAAGAAGAAGATAGTTTTTGCATTTTTTTTTTACAATCATGTATTTTAATATTTCCAATGTTTCATTCATGATTTCTATAATTTACTATAAGTTTCCATTTTTATTTTGAATCAAGATAAAATATTATGTTCATGCTCTTACCACGGTAACAATTTGGAACTAGTTCTGGTTGTTATCCTCTTTCTTCAGTTTCTGAAAATAGAATGAATTTCTGTATATCTTCGATAAAAATCTACAAACCAATATACAATCTGTATAATACAATTGGACGACCTAAATATGGAAACAATTTCCTAATAGAATTTCTCTCAATAATATACGATATATACTTCCCTGAATTACTTCAAGATTCTAAAAAATACTCGAGATTTCTACACTCCTCCTCAAGTTGGATCATAGATATTGATCATATCCAACTTGCAAGTAAAATCATCAAAACTATGTTGGGCTAACCCTTTAGTAAATATATCTGCAGTTTGTTCCTTAGTAGGTGTAACGCCCCGAACCCTTAAATCCGGGTCCGGTGCGTTATACCTGATAAAATTCCTGATAATCCATAATATATGCAGCGGAAATATAATCATAATCTCCATATAACATAATACCAGAGTTTACTAATTCTAACTACCAACCATAATAAATTAATCATCCACCAGTATTCAAATATATGCATGTCTCCAAACCATTATTCACTAATACCAGCATATTTCACAACTATCCTTTCATAACTGACTTAAAACATAAATTATAAAATATAAAATATACATATCAAAATTAACATAAAGATATACCATTTTTCTTATATCTTCCAAAAATGTTATAAAATCTCGAGTTCTCAAGCTCGATCCTGAGAAATCCTGAAAAAAAAAATGAATTCATATTCGGGTGAGACACATCTCAGTAAGGGAAGAAATAATATATTAAAACAGTGTGTGGCCAACATGAGTTTATATATAACATATTATTTAACATTTGAAAATCGTTAACATAATTTTTGAAATCATTCCCTGAACCTAATCAAACACATGCAAATGTTTAACCCACGAGATTACCTAAGGATAGGGGTGATTACCCGCCCATACAAATAGCACCCCTCTACTCTGATACCTAGGGAACCCAAATGGTGCAGCTAAAGCATACCAGGGCACTCACCTTACTCAGTAAGCCCTTAAGTGTTAAATTAATCCCGTACTCACGCATTTAACAATAGTTTACCAGTAAAGGCCCTAAGGATAGGGAATTCTACCCGCCCATACAAGTAGGTTCCCTCTGCCCTAGCGCGTTATGCAGCCACTACCACATCTGAAGCTATTAGTGCACTCGCCTTACTCAGCAAGCCCTCAGGCGAAAGGTACGCCTTGCCTAATCGTAACATGTTCTATGTACATACATACTTCTAATATTATAATACATCATTCTTTTTATCATTATTTAATCATACACATCTGTTTATATTCATGGCTTAACATTGCATTGCATTTCACTTTAAGTGACTCTTTCCCATTTTACATTGTTCACATTGCACATTTCATTTCCATTTCATTCATTTCCCTTTTTATTTCATTTCATTTCATATCCAGCATCTTTCAGCTGTTTCACCCAGCATCTTTCAGCTGTTGTACATTTACCCAGCCACTTTTAGTTGTTTCACATTTACCCAGCCACTTTCAGTTGTGACACATTTATCCAGCTACTTTTAGCTGTGACACATTTACCCAGCCACTTTTAGCTATTTTACCCAGCATCTTTCAACTGTTTACCCAGCATCTTTCAGCTGTTTACATGGTTGCATTAGCACACACAGGCAACATTGTTCATATTATATTTTATTTTCATGATTTTACTTACTTAGCTTGCATCTCATACATTTAACATATATTTGCATAGATTCTCATGCCACACAATTTAATAGTAAAATTCATACACTACCTGTAAAATAAGTCAACCAATATTTAATGTTTATATATTGAAAATACCTTTCATTTCTTATTTAATTATCCTAAAAATATTTCTCACTTTCATCAATTCATTTTCATATATACATATCTAATAAACAGCCCTAAGCTCGAAAAAAAATATAATTTAAACAGTTCGCATTTTACCCATACTGAAACATATACACGTACATATAACACAATTTATTTTTTTTCCATTAAATTCATAAAAATTCTGATTTAATATATATTTTTCCCCTTACCTGATTTCTTGAACTACGCCAACACGAACTCCGAAAAATACCTGCGGCGCTCACCCGGACCCTGAAATTAAATTCCTAGTTCCAATAAATTATTGAAATATTAATTTAATACTTCCTAGGGCCTTAATTCTTAAATAAATAAATATACCCTTAAATTTAGCCAAATTGCCAAAATTTTCAAATCCCACTCTCACTTTGGAGTAAGGTCTAGAAAACCCCAATTGAAAAATTACCTACGTCAAAATGATGACAACGATGATTAGGATCCCGTGGTGGTGCCTAATCGTCGATTCAACAGCAGATTTTACCAGAAATTGAAAAATTGGGGAAAAATTACCTTTCCCCAGGAGCAGTGCCTAAGCCGTTCCCATGACAAATCTACTGCAGTAGAAATGTCGGTGGCGGAGTTACGAATCCAACAGCACCTTTCGTTTTCTGATTGGCATTCGTTAGGCTGACGAAATCGAGGAGAAAAAGGAGGAGGACGAAGGCGAGAGGCGGGGACATGAGAGAAGCTGAGAGATTATAGAGAGATGCAGAGAGCCTCAACGCAGACAGGTAAGTTTCTTTAACCTTCTTCTTCTTTCTTTTTCTTCTTCCTTCTTTTTACTTTACATATATTTATATATATTTATTACTTTAACTTATCATAATAATATTATATCATATATATATATATATATATATATATATATTATACTTTAACTTTTATATATACATATATTAAACTTAAATATATGTATATATATATATATCTTTATTTTTTTTATCATTACTATTTATTTATTTAATTCAATAACATTTAATTAATTCATTAATTAATTAATAATAATTATTATTATTATACTATTTATTTTCATTTCTTTATTTAATACATTAATTTAATAATGTTTAACCACTTAATTAATTAATTAATTTTTTTATTTAAAAAATTTTTTTTCTCGGGTTATTACAGTAGGTATATAAGTCATACATATGCTTCCTTCTTCAACCTTCTCTTTGATAAAATGTTGGTCCACTTCTACATGTTTAGTCCTGTCATGTTGAATTGGGTTGAGGGAGATATTGATGGCTGCTTTGTTGTCATAATAGAGTTTGATAGAGAATTTCACCGGAATTGGTAATTCTTCCAAGGGTTTTTCGTAACCGCAGTCCTTCACATATCCTTTGTGCAACTACCCTGAATTCAGCTTTAGCACTTCTTCAAGCCACTACATTCTGTTTTTTGCTCCTCCAAGTTACCAAATTTCCCCATACAAAGGTGCAAGTAGACCTTCTATCTTCCGCTGATCCTGCCCAATCTGCATCTATGAAAATTTCTACTTCCTTCCTTTCACATTTTTTGAAGAAGAGTCCTTTGTCCGGAGAGCCCTTGAGGTACCTGAGGATCTTGTACACAACATCTAAGTGAGTCCTTTTCGGTGAATGCATGTGTTGGCTTACCACACTTACTTCAAATTCAATATTAGGTTTGGTATGTGATAGGTAGATTAGTTTACCAATCAAGCTCTAATACCTCTCCTTTTCAACTAGTATTCCGCAGTCTTCGACCCCTTTTATTGCTTCAATCGGGGTTTCAATAGGTTTGCATCCAAGCATGCTAGTTTCGGTTAGAAGATCAAGGATATACTTTCACTGAGAGACACTGATACCCTTTTTTGATTTGACAACTTCCATTCCTAAGAAGTATTGCATTTGTCCCAGGACTTTAACTTCAAATTCTACAGCTAGGACTTTCTTCAATCTTTCTATATCCACTGTATCATCTCTAGTTAGGATTATATCATCAACATACACAATCAAAATTGTTTTCTTACCACTTTCAAACTGATGACAAAACATAGTGTGATCTGATTGCCCTTGTTGATATCCTTGGTTTTTTATTACCTTCGCAAATTTGTCAAACTATGCTCTAGGAGATTGTTTAAGTCCATATAGGGACTTCTTGAGTTTACATACCCTATTTTCTTCACCTCTTTTACTGAAACCTGGAGGTATTGTCATATATACTTCTTCTTCTAACTCGCCATTTAGAAATGTATTCTTAATGTCAAGTTGGAGAAATCGAACTATATTCAATTTTGCCACTAGTGCAAATGCCTCGGTGTAGTCAATGCCATAGGTCTATGTAAACCCTTTTGCAACAAGTTGGGATTTATATTGTTCAACTGTCCCCATCAGCTCTATATTTCACTATGAAGACTCATTTACAACCTACTAGCTTCTTTCCTCTCAGAAAATTCATAACGTCCCAAGTTTCATTTTTTTTTTCCAAGGCCCACATTTCCTCCACGATAGCTACCCTCCATTTTGGAATTTCCACGGCTTCCTGAATATTCTTTGGAATTTTCATCCCGTCAAGGTTAGAGGTGAAAGCACGATGTCCTATAGACAGAGTTTTATACGACATGTATTTTGACAAGGGATATAGAGTACATGACCTAGTTTGTTTTTTGACTATAATGGGTATATTGATGTCATTAGGTGCATACTTTTCATAAGAAAGCTCATGGCTATATGTTACCTGACCAGGATTGGGCATGGACTCATAGTTGCTTAGAGCTATTACTGGTTCCAACTCTCTTGGGGCCTCAGGTATGAGATTCTCCTTGTACTTTATTACACAACCTAGGGTCAGTTTATGCGATCAAGAAATAGATATACACGTGCAATAAAAGTAAAGTGTGAAAAAGTAAACAATATACGCAATATGTTATCGAGGTTCGGCCAAATTGCCTACGTCCTCGCCTTGGCCACACTAGCACAAGGATTCCACTACTGCTCACTTAACAAGTGGAGCGGTACCGATTACAACCAAGTCAATTCAAGGGGCTGGCCTTAACCAACACGTCTTACCAGGATGGCACACCTAGCTTTCCTAACCGGATCTAAGCCAGTCCGAGACTATTCAATAGGGCTAGTCTCCCTCTTCAGGCCCACGCTTGGAATATAACAAATGATACGAAATTTTTCGTACATGGAAATACGCTTCTTCACAAGTAGATATGTACTACAATACGCACAGTATAATCAATACACTACCAAAAGATAGGATTTGATAAGCTCAGTGTAGTCTAAGTGTCTACTCTCAAATATTTATGGAAATATTACAATCAGAACGTGAGAGTGTAAATGATATGACATTTGTGTCAAAATAATGATTTCAATCACAATTCACAAACAAAGATCCTTAGCACACTTTCAATATCTCAACAAATATTTTTGTACAAATATAAACCTCAAAAGATATTCAAATTTAATTTATAAAACGATTTGATCTTTGTGTTCAATAAGATAAAATCATTCAAAGGATATTTCAACAAACATCTTTTTGCATATGCACAAAAATCTCAACAAAATATTTCTCAAAGTAAATCACACGAGATATTTGAAATCGGTTTGTAAAAATTATTTGATCTTTGTGTCAAGATGATATTATCAATCAAAAGGTACAATAACAAAGATCTTCACAAGAAAATATCTCAAAATAAATTTCTCAAAGATAAGCACAAGAGATATTTTTGAAAATGATGTATAAAATATTTTAGCAACCAAAATACAATATGATCTCTTAAGTATTGTAATGAAAATGCAAAACTTAGAAGCTCTAAGAAGTTTTTCTATGGAAGGCTTATTTACAAAGCCCCCTAGAAAAACTAGAAGCTACTCTCTATGAAAAATAAATCTCAATCAGAACAAGCAAGAGAGAGTTTAAGCTTGATGAGATAAAACACAAGAATACTTTTACAAAGAAGTATTTGCAATATAAAAGAGTAAGAGGAGTAGTATATGGCCTAAATATGAGATTTTGGCTTTTTGAAAATCAAAGGATATTTGCTAATTATTATTGCTAATCTCATGCTAATTTTTGCAAATGAAGGGGTATCTATAGAGTTCCCTAAAAATATAACCGTTCAGGACATGTAGGGCATTATTAGGATTATTTAAAAACATTTTAACACCATTAACCCTGTTTACAAAATTTAACTGCGGTAAAAAAATTTTCCAAACCTAGAGCACTGGTCGACCGGACTTGAAGTTTGGTTGACCAAGTGACAAAGTTCGGTCAACCGGATAAAATTTGAACTGAAAGTTCGGTTGACCAGACTAGGGGTTCCAAGGTGATTTTTCCATTTTAGCGTGATTCGGTCGACTGGGACACTTTGAACTAAGAATTTTGGTTGACTAGGGCATTGGGCATCTCCCGAGGACCTTCGATCGACCAGGACGTTGAAGTACTCTCCTAGTTGGTTGACCGAAGGATCAAAGTGTTGACCTCAGGGCAGTTCGGTCGACCAGCATAATTGAATTGGTCTTATTCGGTCGACCGAGCGATGGTCAAACTATTGACCCGGGCCGATTTGGTCGACCATGAGAAATTATGCTTTTAAGTTCGGTCGACCGAACATGTATTTTTCATACAATTCAGTTCTAGTTCCTTTGTATATTAACCCTATTCATATAATGTTTATTTTTAATGCAGTAGGGAACTTTTTCATGCAGATTTGTGGGTCCTAAGGTCAGTCTAAGGCATTTTATAATTAACCCCAAAAATCTGGCGTCAGTTGATCGTTCCCTAAGGTCCATCTATGGTCTTAAGCTTATTCATCCTACCATGCAGGTAAGGCATTAATTATTACAGACCATGTTTCTATGTTACTATTACAAATCCAAATAAAGGGTTAAATTACAATACAACATTAAATAAATTTCAGGGTCTTCAGGTCTTCACTTCATGTGTCATGTGCGTGCACCATATGATACTTCCAATTGGTCCTACATACAAACTCATCAACCATTAAATATCATAGTATTTGTCATAATCAATACGAGATATGACCAATAAGGTCAATAGATGCACCCGAGTCAATTATCCATGGTGATTTGTAATGACACATAGTATTTAAGGTCGTCGAAAAGTTACCTCAGTGGGCTAAAGAACCAGTGGAAGATTGATGAGATGCTTGAATGGTGGAGAACATTTTATAGAGTTGTTTAAACTACTTTGGACTGAATGTGCCACTTAAAGTGGTATTGTTATGTTTTTCGCCTTGCGATTTATTAGCTGGATTCTCAATAGTAGCCTAATTAGCCATGGTTTTTTTATTATTATTTTGTCTTGGCTTCCAATCTATAGGCTTTCTATGTATTTCCCAGCAAGTATCTTTGGAATGGCCCGACTTGAGGCAGTGCTCGCACCAAGGTCTCCCTTTATGTGTCCTTTGGCCTGTACCCATAGAATTTCGTGAGGTTAGTGCCAATACCTCATTATTTCATGAGATGAGGGCCGATATTTCATCCATTGTATGCTCAGTTGGAGCCTTCATCATAGCACTGCGATTTCTCGAGATGAGGGCCTATATTTCATCCCCTGTGTGTCTGGTCGGTCCTTTCATCATAGCGCTACGACAACTCTTTTGACATCTTACCTTTGTGAAGACCTCTCAAGTCGAAGGAAGGGGGCATCGGCCGAGGATCCTTCCTCGCACATCATCCAGGTCACGGTTGAGGCTAGCCAAGAACTGGAAGACTCATTCATTCTTGAGTATCTTTTTATAGCGAATGTCGTTGCTAGGGCACTCCCACTCTTCATCGATGTTTAGGTCAAGCTCCTACCAGAGAGTTGTCATCTCCATGAAGTAATTGGTGACATCCCTCTCTCCTTGTTATAGCTGCACAATCGAGTCTTTATCTTGAAGATCTGGGAGTAGCTTTCAGCATTGGAGTACGTCTCATGAACAACATCCCAGACATCCTTCGCCTTTGGTAAAAATAGGTAAATCTTGCCGATCGAGGACTTCATCGAGTTTACAAGACATGCAGTCACCATGGAATTTTCAGATTTCCATTTTTGCAGAGCTACTACGTCGGTTGAGGCTGGCTTCTTCCTTTCGCTGGTAAGGTATCCTAACCTTCCTTTGCCTTCAATCACAAGTTTGATGTACTGAGCCCATTCACAAAAAAAAAATTTTGTTCAATCTCTCCACCGAGAGTGGAAAGGCGGAGTTGTTTAGCCCATTCAAACCCACGATGGAGGTGGCTTCAGAGTCGTCGTCGAGAGTTTCAAAGGAGCTTGACCCTTTGCTGTTGATGGCACCGTTTGCCATTACTAACTAAGGTTTATAAACCCTAGCTCTGATGCCATGAAGACCGAATGAATTTTTGTATATCTTCTATAAAAATATACAGACCAATATGCAATTGTTATAATACAATCGGACGATCTAAATAGGGAAACAATTCCTAACAGAATATCTCTCAATAATATACAATATATACTTCCCTAAATTACTTTAAGATTCTTGGAGATACTCGGGATTTCTATAGTTTCCCTCTATCAAATCATGAATATTTAGTCATGAAAAATTAGTCTATATATTAGTGTTCAAAATTTCTTGAATAATACTGATAGCCAAACAAATTTCCAATGCCAATTAACCTAGTGAAAATGATTTGGAATTCCAAAACTGTATTTGGGAGCATCAATTTGAAGGGTTCAGATTTGGATTTATGTGGATTTTGGCTATGTTCAATACAATTTTATATTTCAATTTATCTAAATCTACTCAAATCTATATCTAGGTTTGAAACACATGCCCCATAGTGAAGATTAAACTTGACTATGGAACTTGAGACTAATTCTGGTATATGGATTTGATTTGACGCGACCCATAAACATTCATGTGTTTGCTTACTGCAGTCCCAGACTCACAAAGGTTGTTGTGTTTGGATTACTAATATTAATTTTTTTTTTTTTTGGTTTAAGATCCATTGAAGCTAAACTCAGTTTGTTTATTGAATATCTTGAAATATGTGAAACTATTTTTTTAGAATTATATTTGTTTGAAAAATGTCAAAAGACTAATTTATGTTGTTCTAATTAGTTTGGGTAATGATTGGTTGCTTTCTAAGCACTCTGCTTACTCCTCATTTTGTGTTCTAGATATAACTTTTTGTCCTGTTGAAATTGGGACTTACATCTATTGTTTTGCTTTCCTCTTGAGCTTGGATTTCTTATTAGCAAAGAACCATTGCCTTGCACACAACTTCAAGTTGAGGGTATTTTGGATAGAACACCGTTGTTTGATGGAGTTGATTACAAGAGTTGGAAGATTAATATAAGAATTTTCTTGATGGCATTTGATTATCAAATACGGGAAGCTATAGAAGAGGGCCCTTATAAACCCACTAAATTAGTTAATGAGAAATGGTAGAAAAACCAAATGTTGAGAATTCTATTTGTGAATTTGTCCTATATTGGAAAAAATAAAGTGGATGATGGGTGCCTATATACATGGTTGGGCTCAAAACCCAATAAGCTTAAGCTTTTAGGTCAAGTTGGTGCACTCATGTGTATCTAGCCTCATGAAGACTCCCCTGATACTAACAAGTGGTATTAAAGCCAGTTATTCGTAACTCTATGTAAGCAACATCATAAACTCGATGTGTTAAGTGTTGGTTTTTTGTTTATCCCACATTGGTAGAAAAGTTGTTTTTGGACTTGAGGTTGAAGCTATATAAATAGCTCAACTCTCCATTTGTAAAACACACCTCAAAGTTGTACTTTGTCAAGAAATAGTGGATTGATCATTGGCGCCCAAGGACGTAGGTAATTCTGTATAGAAACTCGTTAAATTCTTGTCTTGTTCTTTTTACTGTCTTTTATTATCAGTTTCTGCATTGCTTTAGTTTTTTATATATTCAATAGCATTAGTTGTAGTTGTTGGAATTGATGTATTCCCAAGAGGGGGTGAATTGGAAATTTAAAGTTTTCTTCCTAGGTTCGACTAATCAGCAGCAGTACAACACAACCTAGGGTCTATCTATGAAATCCAAAATGCACAGATAAATATAATGTGCAGAAATTAAATCATACACAACTTTCACGGTCTATTGAAAATAACATATATGTGTAGTAAATAAATTGCGAAAATATAAAGTGCACACACGGTATGTTATCGGGGTTCGATCAATATTGCCAACGTCCTCGCCTTAGCTCGCAAGCCTGAGGATTCCACTAATGCCGCTTTCCGGGTGGAGTGACACCGTTTACAACACTAGGTCAAATTACCAGGGCTGACCTCAACCTTTACAACCTCTTCTTATGGGGCAGAGAAGACCCACCTCAAGCTATGCTTGAATTACAATCAATAAAGTTTTTCATACAATTAAAAGTTCTTCTAACACAAATAGATTTGTACAATAATATGATCCAAATATATGCACTCACAGATGATATGGATTTAATGCTAAAGTGAGATCTTGAAAATTTAATTCAAGACAATATATTCAACAAATGAATATTCAAAGTTACCTCAAAACCCTAATCAAGTATCACAAAGATATTTTATCAAATATAATCACAACAAACACTTAGGGTTTAAGCTTGCAAAAGATTTATCAAATAAAGTATGCAAGCTCTCAAGTCTTGCAATTTGAATGCAAATACTAGGAAGCTAAAACTAGTTATTCCCAATCAAAAATTTATATACGAAATATTATGGGAATAAACAATCAAGCAAAACTCTCAAAGATGTTTTTCAAATATGTATGAATATGTGAGACTAATGCCAAATAAATGATTTGAAAGATGCATACAATAACCACAATCAAATCCCTACAAACTTGCAATTGATTTTCAAGAGAGAAATAATATGAAACACTCTACTTCAAAATAATATTTGCAAGTGTAAGAGGGAGTATTAAAAAAAATATGCTCGGAATGTAAAGTTTATAACAAGAGAAGTATAAAAATTTGAGAGAATTTTTTGCTAATTACTTTTGCTAATCTGATTGCTAATCAAGGCAAATGAATGAATATTTATAGGTACTCCACAAATTATAGCCGTTGGGGACATATTTGGTATTTCAAAAATGTTTAATCAAGTTTTAACCCCAATTATCGTAGTAAAAATGTGGCAACCCAAGAGTTTTGGTCGCCTGGACCTTAAAGTCGGTCGCCCAAACGGACACAGATATAATCTAAAAGATCAAGGTTTGGTCGACCGGTTAATGGTTCGGTCTACCGAACTTCACAATTCAGTCGCTCAAGCCAATTTTGAACTAAACGTTCAGTCGCCTGGGGATAGTGGAAAAGTACCTTTTAAACATTCGGTCGATCGGGGACAGTTAGTTCAATTTAAGTTTGGTTGCCTAGTCCTCAGTCAACTTTGTTGACTCTTACCTATTCGTTCAATTGAGCCATTTTTAACAGACTGAGTTCGGTCAGCCAAAGCCCTTTCAAAATTAAAGGTAGGTCCTATTTTTGATAAGTAGTTACCCCTATTCATATACTTATAACTCTTGAGCTATAGGGGATTTGTCACGAGGTGCTTGAGGGCCAAGAGTTAGTCTATGGCCTAGGCTTTTAAATTAAGCCCAAAAATCCAGTGTCAATCGACATCCCTAAGTTCAATCTATGGCTTTGAGCATTTAGTCCTTTCATGCATGTGATGCAGTTATTATAGACCGTATTATATTACAAACCCAAATGAATTGAATGCTATTATAACAATAAAAAGGATCTTTGTTCCTTTTGCTTCTTCAAGAGCCATATAAAGCTTGAACTCTATGGCTCGTAAGGCTTCCTTATGTTCCTACCCTTAGTGCATGCAAATGATGATCTTGTTCAAACAACTCAGTGCACAGGTAAAATACTTTGTATTTGTCATAATCAAAACAAGATAAGACTCAAAAATTCAATAGTACTATTGGTGTTTGGCACAAGTCGGGTGCCCAGCACAACAATTGGTATCAGAGTTAGGTTGAATAGTGTCGATACATAGGTGTTCCTCTGTTAGGATCCTTGATTCCACGTTTGATGCCTAAGAAAGACCTTGTCTTAGCAAGTGCTCAGAGACCATTGCGGTTCAATCGCTCCCTGGAGGTCGGCCTGGTCAAAGTGGAATTACATAGGGTAAAATATAGTAGACACAGTTGGTACGTACTATTCATCCTAGGCCTTTTGCTTTTTTGGTTGCTATTGAATATATAGAAGATGGAAGAAACTGCAGTAGAAGAAACTATGTCCGCACAAACTCCAACCTCAATGGCTTCAACATCATCGTCAAAGAGAATAGCTAATGCTCGGTTTGAGGTGGAGAAATTTGATGGTACCAATAATTTTGGTATGTGGCAATATGAGGTGATGGACATCCTATATCAGCAAGAATTAGATATTTCTTTGGATGATAAATTAGTGGATATGGGTGATAGAGATTGGGAAAAGATCAATCGTCGGGCATGTGGTACAATTCGTCTATGTCTCGCTAAAAATAAAAAATATTATGTTACGAGGGAGATATCTGCAAAGAAATTGTGGAGAACATTGGAAGATACATTTATGACCAAGAGTCTGGAAAATCAACTCTATTTGAAAAAGAAATTGTTTCGCTTCCAGTATCAACTAGGTATTTTGATTAATGACCACAAAAATATTTTAAATAAAATTTTGGCCAATTTGTTAAATTTGGATGAAAAGGTGAAAGATGAGGATAAAGCCATATTGTTACTAAATCATCTCCCTAATGATTATGAACATCCGACCACCACTTTATTGTGTGACAAAGATAAAGTTACTTTTGATGTTGTTTGTACTGCATTGATTAGTACTGAATATGGAAAAAAGGATCAAAGGATCCATAAGGAAACAACAGAAGCACTAACAATAAGGGGACGTTCTTAGAGTCGTAAACCTGGAAGGAGGAGTAAATCTCATGGGAGGAGTAAATCTCATGGGAGACCTGCTAAATATGAATGCACCTTTTGTCATAAGAGAGGGCATTGGAAAAAATATTGCCCTAAATTACAGAAGAAGAATAAGGGCAAAGCACATTCTAATGCCAATATAGCCAATGAGATGGAAGCGAGTCAAATTTTTGTCTTATTAGAACATCTTCGTCACATTATTTTGGTGAGTGGATTTTGGATTTTGGTTGTTCCTCTCACATGTGTACCAATAGCGAATGATTTTCTAATTTTGAAGAATTAGATAGTGGGGTTATTTTTATGGGAAATGATAATACCTGTAAAACAACTAGAATATGATCAATACAGTTGAAATGTCAAGATAGAAATGTTAAAACCTTGACTGATGTTAGGTATGTTCTAAGCCTAAAGAAAAATGTGCTTTCATTAGGTGCCTTAAAATATAAAGGGTTCACTATCCCTTTGAAAGATGGAACCTTAAAAATTAAATCAGGTGCGCTGGTGGTTATGAAATGAATAAGGAAAAATAACTTGTATTATTTACAAGGTAGTATAGTTTTTCGGCCCAGGTGTGCATCTAGGGGGGGGGGGGGTGAATAGACGTTCTTCGTAGATAATTAATTTTTTCTACAAACACAAAATTAACTTTGGCAAGAAGCAAGAGTGATAGACCTCAATATATTTGAAAGCAAATAAACTAATGTAAGTAAAGTAAGAAAGACAAGGGAAAGAGAAGCTTAACATGACGACGTTAGCGTGGTTCAGCATCAAGCCTATGTCCACGCCTTGAGTCCAACTCAAGGATTCCCAAATCCACTAAGAAATCCCCTTCAAGGTGGAGAAGCCTTTACAACACGGTAACAAAACCCAGCTGCTCACCAAGAGCTTACAACCACGGTGTTCACCAAGAATAACCTCTACAAAAGCTCACCAAGAACCTTCAAGAATCACACTCAACAAAGAATGTAAAGATAAAAAGATGGTGCTCCTTCTTGAGTTGATGATACAAATGAAACCTCACACTACTCTCTTTTAGCAACTAATATATAACTAAGAATAAACAGCAAGAGAGCTTGAGCAAGTAAAGGCTAAAATGAATCCTTTACTAACTATCTCAACAACTAAACGCTTCAATCAATTGTGTTCAATGAATGCTGAAGGGTCATATTAATAGCCAAAGGAACGAACTAGCCATTGGGCATTTATGGAGGCAAGACAAATTGAAGACTAGCTGTTTTAAACACATTTAATGCAGTCTGCCTTCTCCAGAAACCTTCGACTATTTTCTGGGCTTTTCTGAAACCATCGACGGTTTTTTGTAAGGACAACAAACTCGACCCAAATCGTCGACTCTTTTCTGGGCACTCTCCAAACTATCGACAATTTTCTATAGGTCATGCCCTCCCTTTTCCAGAAAACCATCTATGCACTTGTTTTAAATCATTTATTTGGGTGCTTGACCAATATTTAACTAGAGTGGGGACCAAGTTTGTAAAATCTTGAAATACTTACTTGTTAAAAACTTGTCCTTATAAAAGTTTGTTTAATTGTAGGATATCTTGCAAAAATCTGTTTGAATACTAATTAAGTTTGTTAATGATGTCCTATGAACTAGCATGCAGATACAATTGCTTAATCTCTTGCTGAGTGTTCTTACCAACATCATGCCACAAGAGTTATAGGAGTTTCCTACCTCTCACACAATCTAATACAAATAATACTTAAATGTGGACTTCGATTGGTTATGCCTTGAGTACTCCTTGTGTATGCCATTGCTCATTACTTCATCAAGGTTCATCTGATTCTTATGCTTGCTTTAGAGTCCACTTGGTTATCTGAACTGAACTTGATGAAAAATATTAGCAAACTAAAGAGCCACTAATGTGTTGCTGTCATCCAAACAAACTGGAATGAGAACCCTTAGCCACTAGGGCTAACATTCTCTCCCTTGTTGATGATGACAAACCATTGGTGTTTTTTGAAAGATATTTCGTAAAAAAATGATTCCCCTCAAAATATGCATACATGTCTGAATAATAAAACAAATCCTCCCTCTTAATATATGCACTATTTGACTATCGAATTTTATTTTGAAAAATAAAATTTTGACAGCATATCGCCTGTAAGTAGAGAATTTTCCATAAAAACCTTATTAATTTTAGATAGTTCTGTATACTCAACATATCAGTAAGTCCAATACAAGCATTTTAGTATTCCAAGCAAATCAATATAGTGCAGGTAAGTTAAATATTTCCAACAACAGCTAGTATTTTCAATACTCAAGCAGGATGAATATGATCATCAACAAAATATATTTATCTAATGTTTATCATAACCATACATTTTAGCAAGTCAACTTAATGAGGTAAGTAGTACATTTTAGTGCAAAAAGAAGCATATAAATGTATATCATTCAGCACAGCAAATATCATCCTGCCAAAAAAAAAAAAAAATGCATGCCACCATCTCAAAAAAATGCATACCACCATCTATTACCACCTTCTCCCCCTTTGCCATCATTAAAAAGACGTGATACATGTTTAGGGGTAGTGGTTAAGTCGATCGAGGATGGCTACGAGAGTGGAGTCTATGAAGTCAAACCTAGCATGAGTATCCAACTCCATCCTATCAAGTTGTTGCATAATGGCCGCATTCGTCAGCTTAGGATCTGTGGGTATGTCCATGAAGGAATTAGGATCCTTTGTGGCTGCAACTTCTTCTGCCATCGATGCCTGTTCCTCATCAATGGGTGCTTGCGACTGATGGCATTTGACCCATACTGAAGTATGTTCATCTTGGACAAGTTGCATTCAGCGCAAAGTGGATTCTGAATATATATCTTCTGATTTAGGATGGTTGTGTTTAGTACCTGCGGTGTGTACATCAAAATGGTGAAAGATAGCAAAAATGAGGCATCCATAAGGTAGACAGATAGTCCTTTTGCATAGATTATCTTCCATAATATGCACAAGGTGATATGGCAAATCGATCCCACGACCATTCCACACACAGTACATGATGAAAATATCAGCTAGTGTCATTATATTGCGTCTGCCACTCCTAGGGAGGACATTATAAGTGATCATGTGGTGCAAAACCCTAAATTCTACTGTCAAATCCTTAGCTTTTGGTTTTACTATGGCCAGTATCTGGGGATTTCCAGTTACTAATTTAAGGTCGTATGATGGTCATACCATTCACTATGCAATTGCGAGCCTTTGCTGGGGAGACTGGTAATGTCATAGCTGTTACACCCAAGAATTTTCATGAAGTGTGTCTGCATCCAAAGAGATATCCTCACCCCTAACCATAGAGTGGGCAAGTTCCTCTGAAGTGTCGGGGATAAAGTTTGTAGAGAATTCTTTTACTAGTTTGGGGTATACAGGTTCATCAAGGGTCATCAACAACTCCCAACCAATTCTTCTAAATTTATCAAGGAATGCTGGAAAATTTTTTTGGAGAAAAACAACCGGAACAACTTTAGTACTCACAATGTTTCGTTAGGAGAGGTAGGAGCAGTATCAATGGCTGGCTTCCCGGGATATAAATCATTGTTGCCATTCCTCCGTGCACTTTCTCCACTATTCTAAAGCTTGAGGTGAGGAATCAGAGTCCTTGGACTTGGAGGAAGATGAGCTACTAGGTGGTGGAGAGGGTGAGGGTTCGTGAGCAGTGACCTTGGCCTTCTTCCTTGATGAGCATGCCTCACCGGGAGCAAATTTGGGAGCCAGGGGAAATGGTGATCAACCACGGGCAGAGGAGAGGAGAGGGTTCAGAGAGAATTTTTGAGAGAACTGAGCAGAGGTCAGGAGGACTGAGCATAACAAAAAAGGGCTAGGGTTAAAAATTTAAGATTTTAATGATTGTACAGAATCCTCAACCTGTCAAAAATAGTCGACGGGTTTTTTTGGATTTTAGGAAACCATTGACGGTTTGGTACTAATTCAACATCTCCCTTTTGTATTTGGTCTCAAATGAAATGGTGCCGAATTTCAATATGCTTAGTCCTAGAGTGCAAGCATGGGTTTTTAGATATGTTGATGGTACTGGTATTATCACAATGGATTGGTGTACCCTTTATCAAAATTTTAAAGTCCTCGAGTTGTTGCCAACAACTACCGGCTGCAATGTATTCAACCTCAGTGGTTGAAAGTGCAACAAAGGTTTGTTTCTTGAAAAACCATGATACAAGAGAGTGTCCAAGAAAGTGACATGCTCCACTAGTACTCTTCCTATCAATTTTGCACCCTCCATAGTCAGTATCTGAATAGCAGGTGAGATCAAATGGAGCATTCTTAGAGTAAAAGAGCCCTAAGCCATGTGTTCTTGCTAGGTACCTAAATATTCTCTTAAAGACATTGAGATGTGACTCTTTGGGACATGACTGAAATCTAGCACACAAGCAAATACTGAACATAATGTCTGGCCTGCTAGAAGTGAGATATAGTAAGCTACCAATCATCCCTCTATACAATTTTTGGTCAACATTTTTCCCTTTGTCATCACTATCTTGCTTGGTTGTTATGCACATAGGGGTTGCTTTGGTTTTTCCTTTTTCAAGTCCAAATTTCTTAAATATGTCTTTGACGTATTTGGATTGATTAATGAATATACCATTTTTCAATTGTTTAATTTGCAAGCCAAGGAAGAAGGTTAATTTGCCCATCATATTTATCTCAAATGTCTCCTGCATAGTCCGGGAAAATTCTTTACACATATTTTCATTCGTAGCACCAAAAATGATATCATCTACGTAAATTTGTATAACTAGCATATCATTTTCCTTATGCTTCAAGAATAAAATTGTATCAAACTGTCCTCTAGTGAAGCCATCTTTCAAGAAAAAACTTACTTAAGCGTTCATACCAAGCTCTTGGTGCTTGCTTAAGTCCATAAAGGGCTTTTGAGAGTTTAAATACATGTTCGGGGTGAGAATTACTCTCAAAACCTTGGGGTTGTCTAACGTATACTTCTTGTAATGATCCGAAGTATAATGGTATTTTAATAATAATTAAGAAAGAGAAAAATGGGAATAGTAAAGAGGGTGCAAGAGAAGCGTTCATCGATGACGCGTCAATTGGGTTCATCGACGAGGGTGTGTCTCGTCGATGAGAAAATACTGAGGAGGGTTTTGGCAATTCTGAATTTCATCGACGAGGGGTGAAGGTTCATCGACGAAACTCTTCAAGGACTCGTTGACGAGGTGACGTGTCTCGTCGACGATTCCGGCTCTATAAATAGCCTAAAACCCAGATTTAAATGCAAAAAATAAGGAAAATTACTCTCTCTCTCTCTCTCTCTCCTCCCTATGGTTTCTCTCTCCTCTCTCTTCGATTTTGGCTCTGTCATTCACTTGATCGACGATCAGAGGCCACCACAACGCCCATTGGGAAGTTCTCTCCAAATCTACCGGAGCGGATCGTTGGTGGAAATGAGTTGAAATTCATCCCTGAGTTGAGGTAAGATTTTTTATACCAAATTTGGTCTTTTCATAGTTATAGGAAATGATATTCAATTGAAAATACTGAAGTTTAGTTCTGGGAATTGTTGAATTCAGGGTGTTGAACGGGGAACCCTGCGAGTGCAGGACGAGTGAAATTTTCTAGGGGTTGCTTTCCAGTGTTAGGTAAGGGAATAAACTAAAGAAGTTATTTTTCCCTGCAAATTAATATTTATCAGCAAATTAATTTTCAGGAAAGCATGTGTTATATTTGAATATTATTAAGAAAATGCATATTTGGGAAAATACTGCTGTTATACAAGAAATGTAATTTTAGAATGAAATGTATGATTTCACTCAGCATTGTGTGGCATGAATATTATTTTACGTGATAAGTATTATGTTATGACAAATTTTATGAGTAAAGCATGTTTCAGGAATTATGAAATAATGCAGTATATTATGATTTTGAAAATACATGATAATTGATTTATTTATTCAAAATGATATGTATGAGATATTTGGCGCAAGGTCGTGATTGATAGCTGGCGCAAGGCTATGTTTTATGTATGATTTCAGCGCAAGGCTGTATTTATGAAATGTTCGATGCAAAGTCGTATTTATGAAGTTATAGAAAATGCTATCAATCCATTTATGTTAAATGCTATATTATCATGTATTATATGTTATTAGAATCCAGATGTTAGTTTAGTTCAGTTTCAGGAGCACGGTACCGTAGCTATATAGATCAGATATCTATGTTCAAATTGGTGCTAACCACCCCACGAGGGGGTGGGAGATGGATAGTCGATGTCGCTTTCAGTGTAGAGTTGTAGACGTCCACCTGGTAGTCCAGACCATGGTGTGGCGAGCCCATCGTACTTACAGACATTTTTGACTTGGTAGTGGTTGGCCAGCCATTGTCGAGTCCCACCTTCAGGTTGCACAACCCGTCATGGGGGGTAATACATGACATCAGCTAGCTATTCATCTTGTGTATGTTTTCAGTATTATTAGCTATACCATAAAGTTATGATTAGTATGATTATTAAAAATATGAAGCTATACGTTTATGCAATTATTAAATGATTAATGTTTTCTGGTATGGAAAATGTATTGTATATCTGTATTATCATTAAATATTCATGTTGTTACACAACTGTATTTAGTTTATTTTCTCTTACTAAGAAGTGTCTCAACCCCGAACTTAAATAATTTTTAGGAAACCCAGAAGGACCGACGAGTTGTGGCCGCCATTGAGTCTATCATGCTACCCCGTTAGGAGGGTAAGTTTGAACTAGGATCAGGAAATTCTGATGTGGGATCCTAAAGATATTTTTTTTATTTTGAGAGATTGTATATAAACATAGTGTTTTGGGATTATAGTTAACTCTGGTATTATGTATTTTGTGGTATTAAGGTTGATGGTTTACATTTACTGCTGCTTAGGTTCCGCTGTGTATGACAGGTGTTCACGCTACCCATGGGTTCGAGTTGACTATTTTACTTACTATGTTCTATTATATGATTAGTTAAGTAGGTCATTACACTTCTTCATTAATATATCCATTTTAAAATGCACTTTTTACATCCATTTGAAATAATTTGAAAATTTTGAAGCAGGCAAAGGCAAGCAGCATCCTAATGGCTTCAAGTCTTGCTATAGGGGCATAAGTTTCATCATTGTCAATTTCTTCTTGTTGGCTATACCCTTGTACAACCAATCTAGCTTTGTTTCTTACGATGTTACCATCTTCATCGTTCTTATTCTTGAACACCCATTTTGTGCCTATTATTGTCGTGTTCTTGGGTTTAGGAACCAATTCCCATACTTTGTTTCTCTTGAGTCTTCTTACATAACAATTATCCAATTTTCATTATGTTCAACCTCCTAAAAGTTCTTAGGCTCTAATTGGGACACAAAGGCTATATGATTGCATCCACTTCTCAAGTGAGATATTGTACTAACTCCTTGGGATGGATTACCTATGATGAGATCAATTGGGTGGTTTTTAAAAAATTTCCAAGCTCTAGGTAGTTCCTGATTTTCTTCTTCAGGTTTTATTGACTCTTCCTAAGGCGATGACTCTTGATAATCAATTTTGATTTATTGGGAATTTTCATTTAGTTCATCATTTATCTTAAGTTGCTCAAGTTCTCTTTCAACTCTTATGGTAGTCACTTGATCATCCAAGTCAACTGCTATTTTGGGTGCATATGGGTTAGTTTCATAAAAAGCAACATGTGTTGACTCTTGAATAGTTTGGGTTCTTTTATTAAACACTCTATAAGCTTTGTTGTTCATTGCATACCCTAGAAAAATTTTTTCATCAGATTTTGACTTTAATTTTGCTAAGTGATCTCTATCATTTAATATAAAATATTTGCATCCAAAGACCTTAAAGTGTGAGATGTTTGGTTTTCTACCCTTCCATATCTCATATAGGGTTTTGCCTATTTTGGATATGATAATAACACAATTACTAATATAGCAAGTTGTACTAACAATTTCAGCCCAAAAATATTTTGGAAGTCCATGTTCATTGAGCATTGTCCTAGCCATTTCTTGGAGCGTTCGGTTCTTTATTTCAACTACTCCATTTTGTTGTGGAGTTTTAGGTGCGGGGAAGTTGTGTGAATAGCCATTTTCATTACAAAAGTCTTCTAATTCTTTGTTCCTAAATTCGCTTCCCCTATCACTCCTAATGTGAACAATTGGCAATCCTTTTTCACTTTGAATTTTTCCACAAAAGTGAATGAAGGCATTGCAAGTATCACTTTTGTTTGCAAGAAAGATTACCCATGAAAATCTAGTGAAATCATCAACTATCACAAAAGCATACAGTTTTTCACTTATGCTTGCAATATCATTTGGTCCAAATAAATCAAGATGTATCAATTCTAATGGTCTTGTTGTGGATATCATTTTCTTGGCTTTGAAAGATGATTTAGCTTGTTTTCCATATTAACATTCATCACATATTTTGTCTTTGACATAATTGTCTTTTGATAAGTCAATCACTAGTTCTTTAGAAGATAACCTATGCAATAAGTCCATGCTAGCATGACCTAGCCTCCTATGTCATAACCAACTATTTTCATTTGTTGTAGCCAAACATCTAACATCACAAGTTTTAATATCATCAAACTCAATTGTGTAGATGTTAGATTCACGCTTACCTACTAGTATAGTATTTCCATTTAAATCATTTATCAAGCATTGGGTAGATTGAAATATAATATTTGGTCCCTTATCACACAGCTGACTAACACTTAATAGGTTATGCTTAAGTGTATCTATGAGGGCAACATTTTCGATAAACAAAGAAGAATTACCTATTTTACCTTTGTCGATGATTCTACCCTTGGCGTTGTCTCCAAATGTCACTAACCCTTTTTTTCTTGTAGGTGAGTGAGATAAATTTTCCGGCGTCTCTCGTCATGTGTCTTGAGCAACCGCTGTCGAGGAGCCATTTGTTCCTTGTAGTAAAATTTTTCTTCAAGCATATCTGCACACAGCACTAAGTAATTTGTTTTGGTACCCATATTGCCTTGAGTCCTAGGGGGTTAGTATTCTTATTCATACTTCTTTCCTTTTCCTTTGTTTCCTCTAAAAGGGCAAGTAAAGCATACATGACCCTTTCTTCCACAATACAAGTAAACTTTGTTAGCATGTAAAGGGTTTGGTTTGGGTGCTAGTTTTTTACTTGACATAGAGCTTCTCTTAGCACAAAGGTTTGCAAAGCCGATTGATTTAGATGACGACAAACCATAACCTAATCCTTCTTTGAAAATTCCAAATCTTTGGATTCCAAGTAACTTATCAAAATTTTATTTTCCATTTGTAAATTTGTGAATGATGCTATTTTGATTGTCAATTTTCCTTTTCAAGTTTGAATTTTCTTAAAGAATTTCAACAATTTGGCTTTTCAAATTTCCAACTTCTTTTTGTAAAATCTCTTTGTCAATTTTAACGTTCTTGACAAGCTTTTCTTTTTTAACTTTGAGAGAAGCATTTTCATCTTTTAAAGTATCACAAGAACAAATTTGCTTTTGTTTACATTTTGAATGAGTTTATTCTAAAAACCTATTTTTCTTTTTAATGGCAATGAACTCAATATAAAGTTTCCTACAATTTTCTTCTATTTCTTCATATGAGGGAAGTATTTGTCATCGGAATTTACCTCACTTTGCTCATTCGCCATAAAACAAAAGTTTGCAATTTCTTCTTTGTTTTCTTCATCGGTTGAAGTTATGTCCAACTCGTCTTATTCAATTGCATTTATAGCTTTGTATTTCTTCTTGTCTCCTTGCTGGTTGTTGCCTTTGTTTTTGAAGTGTGGGCAATTAGCCATTCGGTGTCCGGTCTTCTTGCAGTTATAACATCTTATGCTTGATTCTCCTTTCTCCTTTTGCTTACCAGCCCATTTGTTTGGCAAGAAATTTCTGAATCTCCTTGTGAGGAGCACTACTTCATCATCATTGTCACACTCTTCTTCTTCTTCCATAATTTCCATCTTGCTTGCTGTCTTCAAAGCCATGGTCGTGGTCTTTTTTGGCTTTTCTACTTCAATTGCTGCATTCTTTTTCTTGGTCTTATAAGTTATGAGAGACCCAATAAGATCATCAAAAGTGGCCTTAGATGGGTCCTTTGCTTCTTCAATTGCTGTAGACTTTGCATGTCACAATTCCGATAATGAACAAAGAACTTTCTACACATTATCTTCCATAGAATATTCCCTATCAAGTGTTTTCAATCCATTTGTTATACGTGTAAAACATGTAAACATGGAAGTAATCGGCTCACCTTCTTCCATTTTAAACATTTCATATTCTTTAACCAACATATAATTTTTTTATTTTTTAACCTGAGATGTACCTTCATACGTTACCTGGAGCTTCTCCCACATTTCCTTTGTCGTGTTTCGCAGATTCGATTGTATTCTTCATCATTCATAGCACAATAAAGAAAGTTTTTCATTTTGAAGTTAAGTTGTGCTAGCTTTGAGTTGGTGTCCGAGAGTTTCCCAATCGGTATGATCTCACCTTTGTCATCCTTGAATATGTAATCTCCTTCGGTGATTACATTCCACATGTTGTAGTCGTATGCTTGGATGAAGATTGTCATTCAGTCTTTCCATACCAGATAGTTTATTTTTCAAAACTTTGGTGGACAGTCAACGGATTGTCCTTGGGAAAACATGTCTGCCATTTTATCTTCGCATTCTAGATGTTACTCTGAAGTTCTAGCAACTCTCTCAAATACCACTTGTCAGCCTGAGTGTGCATCAAGAGGGGGTGAATAGATGTTCTTCAAGGATAATTAATTTTTTCTACAAACACAAAATTATCTTTGACAAGAAGCAAGAGTGATATACCTCAATATATTTGAAAGCAAATAAACTAAAGTAAGTAAAGTAAGAAAGACAAGGGAAAGAGAAGCTTTCCACGACGATGTTAACATGGTTCGGCACCAAGCCTACATTCACGCCTTGAGTCCAACTCAAGCATTCCCAAATCCACTAAGCAATCCCCTTCAAGGCAAAGAAGCCTTTACAACATGATTACAAAACCCAGATGCTCACTAAGAGCTCACAGCCATGGTGTTCACCAAGAATCACCTTTACGAAAGATCACCAAGAACCTTCAAGAATCACACTCAATAAAGAATGTAGAGATTACAAGATGGTGCTCCTTCTTGAGCTGATGATACAAATGAAACCTCACACTACTCTCTTTCAGCAACTGATATGTAACTAAGAATAAACAACAAGAGAGCTTGAGCAAGTAAGGGCTAGAATGAATGCTTTACTATCTTAACAACTAAATGCTTCAATCAATTGTGTTCAATGAATGTTGAAGGGTCGTATTAATAGCCAAAGGAACGAACTAGCCATTGGGTAGTCATTGGGCATTTATTGAGGCAAGACAAATGGAAGACTAGATTTTTTAAACACATTTAATGCAGTCTACCTCCACCAGAAACCGTCGACTATTTTCTAGCCTTTTCTGAAATCGTTGACATTTTTTGTAAGGACAACAAACTCAATCCAAACCGTCGACTGTTTTCTGGGCACTCTCCAAACCGTCGACGGTTTTCTATAGGCCATGCCTCCCTTTTCCAGAAAACCATCTAAGCACTTGTTTTAAATCATTTATTTGGGTGCTTGACCAATGTTTAACCAGAGTGGGGACCAAGTTTGTAAAATCTTGAAATACTCACTTGTTAAAAACTTGTCCTTATAAAAGTTTGTTTAATTGTAGGATATCTTGCAAAAATCTATTTGAATAATAATTAAGTTTGTTAATGATATCCTATGAACTAGCATACAAATGCAATTGCTCAATCTCTTGCTGAGTGTTCTTACCAACTTCATGCCACAAGAGTTATAGGAGTATCCTGCCTCTCACACAACCTGAAACAAATAATACTAAAATGTGAACTTTGATTGATGTGCCTTGAGTACTTCTTGTGTATGCCATTGCTCATTACTTCATCAAGGTTCATCTGATTCTTATGCTTGCTTTAGAGTCCACCTGGTTATCTGAACTAAACTCAAGGAAAAATATTAGCAAACTAAAGAGCCACTAATGGGTTGATGTCATCAAAATAAACTGGAATGAGAACCCTTAGCCACAAGGGCTAACATAGTTATTGGCTTAATAGCCATTGTTTCTGAGAAAAATGCAGGTTCAGATACAACCAGGTTATGACATATGCGATTGGCACATGCAAGATAAAAATCTTTGCAACAATTGGCTAAGAGAGGTTTGTTGAAGGGTGCAAAGGTGTGCGAACTTGAATTTTGTGAGCATTGCATTCTTGGAAAACATACTAGAGTGAAATTTGACACTGTAATCCACTAGACTAAAGGTATTTTAGACTACATCCACACAGATGTATAGGGGCCCACAAAAACTGCTTCATTGGGTGGTATGCATTATTTTGTCACTTTTTTTGTTGATGATTTTTCCAAAAGAGTTTGGGTGTATTCTATAAAACATAAAAATGAAATGTGTGATATTTTTCTTAAGTGGAAAAAATTAGTTGAAACTCAAATTGGCAGAAAGATTAAACGGGTCAGATCAGATAATGGTGGTGAATACATGAGTGACCCATTTATGAAGGTATGTCAAGATGAAGTTATTGCTCGAAACTTCACAGTTAGAGAAACACCACAGCAGAATGGGGTGGCAGAGCACATGAATCGGACTTTGTAGGAAAAAATTCGATGTATGTTGTCTAATGCTGGGTTGGACAAAAGGTTATGGGCTGAGGTTGTTAGATATGTGTGTCATCTCATCAACCGTCTACCATCATCTGCAATAGGAGGAAAAACACCCTATGATGTATGGTCTGGAAAGTCTACTAGTGATTATGATTCTTTACATGTATTTTGTACTATGACTTATTATCATTTTAAAGAATCTAAGTTGAATCCAAGAGCCAAGAAAACAATATTCTTGGGAATTAGTGCATGAGTCAAAGGGTACCGTATTTGGTGTCTAAAGACCAAAAAAAAGAAAATGATTTTAAGCAGGGATGTGACTTTTGATGAACTTGTGACGATGAAGAAAACAATGTGCAAAGAGTCACCAATTGAAGAAAAGACTAGTGGTACTCAACAATATGTGGAGGTTGAGACAATTTTGGGAAACCCTGTGAGAAATAAGACTACACAATGTAACTCTCCAGTTATGGTGAGGAATAGTGTACAAGGAGAGGAGATTTCAATCTGAGAATTTTCACAACAACAAGAATTAATTGTTTCTCAGAGGCTAAAATGAGAAATTTGAAAACCTGCTTGGTATACTGATATGGTGGCTTATGCACTTCCAGTTGTAGATGATGGTATTCCTTACACTTTTAAAGAAGCAATGAGGAACTCTGAATTAGAGAAGTGGAAAAAAGAGAAAAATGAAGAAATGCAGTCTCTTCATCAGAATCAGACTTGGGAGCTAGCCTAGCTGCCCAAGGATAAAAAAGTAATTGGTTGCAAATGAGTTTATGTAAAGAAAGAAGGATTTCCAAATGCAAATAATATTCGCTTTGGAGCTAGCCACCAATATAGTTTTGAAGCGAACATTATTTGCATACGGAAATCCTTCTTTTTTTTACATAAACCCATTTGCAACCAATTACTTTCTTACCCTTAGGCAACTTAGCTAGCTCCCAAGTTTGATTCTGATGAAGGGACTACATTTCTTCATTCATCACTTTTTTCTACTTGTTTGATTCAGAGTTTCTCATTACTTCTTTGAAAGTGCAAGGAACACCATCATCTACGACTGGAAGTGCATAGGTCACCATATCAGTATACCAAGCAGGTTTTCGAATTTCTCGTCTTGGCTTCTGAGAAACAATTGATTCTTGTTATTGTGAAGATTCTTGGATTGAAATCTCCTCTTCTTGTACACTATTTTGTTGGCTTTGGTAGCACAATTTGATCTTGAACTAGTTCAGCTCGATGTAAAAACTGCAGTTTTACATGGTGATTTGGAAGAGGAAATCTATATAACTCAGTCAAATGGATTTAAAGTTGCTAGAATAGAAAATTAGGTATGCAAACTGGGTAAATCGTTGTATGGTTTAAAATAGTCTCCAAGACAGTGGTACAAACGATTTCATCAGTTTATGATGGGTCACAGGTACATTAGAAATAAACATGATCATTGTGTTTATTTTCACAGACTACAAAATGGATCTTTTTTAAATTTACTCTTGTATGTTGATGATATGTTGATAGCTTCAAAGAATAGGGAAGAAATCAACAAACTGAAAAGTCAATTAAATCAAAAGTTTGAGATGATAGATCTTGGTGAAACAAAGAAGATACTTGGCATGGAGATATGAAGAGACAGAATGAGAGGAAGAGTCAATTTGACTCAAAAAAATATCTGAGGAAGGTAGTTCAAAGTTTTGGAATGTTTGAGCAGTCAAAACTAGCAAGCACTTCTCTTGCTCCTCATTTCAAACTTAGTGCAATTTTATCTCCTAAATCAAACAAGGAACGTAAGTATATGTCACAGGTTCCTTATGCAAGTGATGTTGGTAGTTTGATGTATGCAATGGTTTGTACTAAACCTGATATTTCATAAGTTGTTAGTATGGTGAGTAGGTATATGCATGATTCGGGTAAAGGACATTGACAGACTGTGAAATGGATTTTGAGATATATTATGAATACGATTGATGTTGGTATAGTATTTGATAAAAATAATACTATTGATCAACGTGTTATTGGATATGTGGATTTTGATTTTGCAGGTGATCTGGATAAGCGTCGATCAACTACTGCATATGTTTTTACATTTGCTAATGGTCTAGTGAGTTGGAGGTCTACCTTATAGTCTACCATTGTCTTGTTTACAACAGAAGAAGAGTACATGACAGCTTCAGAGGTTGTTAAGGAATCTATTTGGTTACAGAGTTTACTTGAAAATTTGGGAGTTATTCAGAAGCACATTGTTGTGTTCTATGATAGCCAGAGTGCTATTCATTTGGCAAAGAACCAAGTCTACCATACACGAACAAAGCACATCGACGTTCATTTTCATTTTATGTGGGATATTATTGATGGAGGGAAGATATTTTTTCAGAAGATTGCTACAGCTGAAAATCCTGCAAATATGTTAACCCAAATGGTGACGACAATCAAGTTCAAACATTGTTTGGACTTGATCAATATCCTACAAGTCTGAATATTTTTGGAAGACGCCGATGATGTGGAACTCCAGAGAATATTGGTGACTGAAAAATTTGTTGAATTTATTGTCAAGGTGAAGATTTGTTGGTTTTTTGTTCATCCCATATTGGTAGAAAAGTTGTTTTGAACTTTTTTTTTGTTTGTTCCACATTGGTGAGAAGTGTTTTTTGAACTCGAGGTTAGGCTATATAAAGAGCTCAACTCTCCATTTGTAAAACACACCTCAAAGTTGTACTTTGTCAAGAAGTAGTGGATTGATCGTCAGCGCCCAAGGACATAGGTAATTCTGTACCGAACCTCGTTAAATTCTTGTTTTGTTCTTTTTACTGTCTTTTATTATTAGTTTCTGCATAGTTTTAGTTTTTTTATATATTCAATAGCATTAATTGTAGTATTAGTGTTTGGCACAAGTGTGGTGACTAACACAACATCAAGTTAATTCTCCTAACATGCTAATAATTGGAGGACAAAGTGTGTAACCGAGACCAATAATGATCATCTAGGCTTAGAAGAAATACCTAAATAAGGTCAAAAGGTGAGAGGTAAGATTAGTTTGAAGACGCATAGAATGCAATCCGAGACACGAAAGGCACGGGGGTGAGGTTCACTTAAGCAACTGTTGAAGAATTTGACTAACTCTCATGAGAGAGATAGTTTACACTCAAGGGGGAGAGGTTGAATTGGACACACTAAATAATCAAGAATGCTTTTGATCAAGGAGGAGTGGTTGAAGCTTATAAGTTAGAGGGAGGTTGTTGAGAATTCCATTCCTGGTGCCTCATTCCTATTTATACAGATAACAAAATGCTATTGTTTTAATAAGTGACAGGAATTTCTTTCTAAGCAATGGAAAAGCTGCAAACCAGAAAAACAATGCAAAATGAAGTAGAAGCCTCAATGAAGGCCCCATTTGGTTGGGGAGAAAATATTAATTTTCTGGAAAATGAATTTCTAGTTTCTGCTGTTTGGTTCATTGCATAATATATATATATATTAATGGAACATTTTATTAAAAAAAATAATTTAAGAATAAAAAATAATATCCTCAAGAATATTTATTCCCAGCCAAATTGTACTTGAAGACAGATACCGGTAGACCCTATGTAAAATGCCCATGCCAGGTATGCAGGAGCAGGGCCCATTAATCCTGCTTTATTTTTGAATCTGAATAAACCATTTTCCATGACAAATGCAGTAGTAGTAGTAGTAGGCAGTAGTAGTAGTCCTTCATATAGAATTCATGTCTTTTAGAGAAACCATGAGCTCCGTGAAATGGTTTTAGGGTTTAGGGTCAATTCTAAGTTCTGTATGTGGATGGTGGTTAGCAAACTACCTGCTTCTACAGATAATTATTTAATTATTTTTGCTTGATTTGGCAATAATTTGGGCTCATTTAGTGGTGGAAATTAGTTTTATTTTTTATTTTTTTAAATAATTAGAAAAATACTAGCTTTTTCTTTTTTTTCCTAAGATTTGTATTAGAAAGGCAAAAAAATGAAGGATTTGTTTAGTCTCAAAAAATAGTTTTTATTTTCCATTTCTAAATTTCTAAATAATTACAAAACCACAACTTGTTTTTTAATTTTTCAAAAATTATATATGAAAGCGAAAAATCTAGAAAACAGCAAGAAGATGTTTTTCAACTTTATATACAAATTTAGAAAATTAGGAAAAAAAAGGTGATATTTTTGGAATTGTGTGAAAAATTAGAAATAAAAAATAAAGCTATTTTCCACAAGTGAATAGTGTCATTTTCTAGTTTTATTATACAAATGCTTGTAAAATGGAAAAACAAGATGGCATTCTTTTTTTTTCTTTTTCTTTTTTGTATTTCTTTAAAAAAGTAAAATAGAAAAAAATAATAATTATTTTGCACAACAAAACAGGCCCTTAATATGATTATGCTGCAAGGAAGAAGTGACCGTTAGCAGGAAAAGGAAACACAAAATGAAGAATAAGAAATTCTGCTCCCAATGTCATATTCTGGGGTTCCATAATTCTTCTACTTCAGCTCCTCCTGTCAAAGGCAAGGTGCTTAGAATGATACTTGTCTCTTACAAATCCAAGATGTTGCCTGCCTTACAGAATTTTCTTTGATCCTTAATAAAAAAAATAGTGGCTCTGTAGTTGCATTCTGGTTTTCTCAGTTTTCTTTCTCCCTTCGTCCTTAAAATAGTTTGTACAGGTTTGCCTTTTTAATGGAAATTTTCAGTTCATAAAAAAAAAATCAATATTTGATTTCCTTGTCGTTGAAGTCATTAATCATCCAACAGCTGGCCAGAATTTTTCTCTGTCTGTAAGTTTCAAGTTCTTCCAAACTGTTAAGGCTACTAGAACTCAAGTGAGATGGTATGTTACACAATTGTACTCTGAACCTCATGAGGGGATGCAAGGCAGTGTATTCACCATTCACAAACCTCATTTATTTCTCATTTAATTTTAATGAGCTGTTCTAGACAATACCAACCAATTGCCTGCACGTGTTTTTCATAGACTGGGACCATAAATCAAGGGTTTAATTGCCAATTGTTGAGTTTTGTGGCTACCTATGTGTCAACTATATTACAATGAAAATATAAAACACAGAAATGAAAACCAAAATGATACTGACCAGCCACTAAATTTGTTCATTGAAATGAAGTATAAGTAAATTCTCAACTTATTGCTCATCTTTAGTGGGTGAAGCACTTTTAAGTCTGTTTGGAATGATGGTTTTAAGGACTTCAGGACCTGTCCCTAGTGGCGAAAGGCCCAATAGTTGGGCGCTGAGTATGATATCTTGAGTTACGGCAAAGTGTCATTATATTGCTATGAGTATTTTGGGATTTCCACAAGAGGGTTTTTTATGTTTTTAGTCAAGGATTGAAGTCTTAGGAGAATTTTCATTAATAGTACAATAGAGATCACATTGTCTAATCATATCAGCTAGTGCGGTTTCCTCCTTTTTTTCACCCTTTTATTTTCTTTCAATTTACAGTGTGGACACATAATCCAATGTCTTAATCACAACCTAAACAAAATATGTTTTTACTGGAGCTGATAGAAAAAAACATGTTCAGTCCTAGTTTAGTTGATACAGATCATATATTTTGACAAAGGATGATTAGAAAGCTGGCCTAATAATTTCTCCTGTACTCCGTTTGAAATTCAGTCCGGGAAAGACAGGCTGCAGGATATAAATTAAAAGAATTAGGTAACCAGTACTCCTGCATAAGTGGGTTAGCATGATTTGGAATTTAAGAATCTAAAATTAAAGGTAAAGGACAATTTTGGTCACTTTTCTAACTTTGAGAGAGAACCATATATATATATATATATATATATTGATTAAGTTCAAAAAGATATGAGTATGATGAAGTAGGCACGACCTCAACTTGAGACAAGTGTCAGAGCTGTCGTGGTCTTGAAGAGGATCGGTTGAACTGCTGTTCATGATTAAGTCAGAGGACTGCCCTTGTTCAGGCACATATGTTCGGCCTATACACATATTTGCCATCTGAAAAAATGAAAAGATTTACCTGTCAATGAAGTTCAAAAAGAAGGAAAGCAAGAAAAAAAGATGAAGTGCAAAAGCATTTTAGCACAGGGAAGATGACGACAATCGAGACTCAATCTCACATGCATTTGCTCCTTCAGCTGCTCATTCTCTTCCATCAATTTGTCTCCCTGCAAGTTCACTAAATGAAATAGGGTAAATGACCGGAAAAAACCAACATCAAAGTGAAAGGGGAAATATATAAGTCAAAAGTTTATATTGAAAGGCTTTGTTCTTAAAAACAAATCCCCTGAGCTGTTGCCATGAAAACAAGATATAATATTAACCAATTAATTTGTTCTAAAAACACATGGATCATTCAAAAGTCTCCAGCAGCACATAATTAAAGATATAGTATTAACCAATTAATTTGGTCTAAAAGCATATGGATCATTCAAAAGTCTCCAACAGTGCATAATTAAAGATATAATATTAACCAATTAATTTGGTAAAAACATATGGATCATCCAAAAGTCTCCAACAGCACATAATTAAGAAGATATCATATTTGTACTATTTTTCTCATTCTGTGAAATGCTGATTAAAGTAAATAACTAGAAGGCTGAGTTTTGACCTTACTCTTGAGGAAACTTATCTCTTTCAGAATTCTCTCACCCTGAAAAACATAGGCAGTACCACATATACATAAATACATTATATATTGAATAGACGTACAACATAGACAAATAACTCATCATACCCGGAGAGATAACAAGTGGACACAAACCTTTGTCTCTATGACGCGCCTCAAACCTTGTTCAAGCAGTTTCTCTAGTTGCATTAACTCTTCTAAATTTAGTCCTTGAAGCTGTTCTCCCTTCATTTTCCTGTATAAGGTGTGGCAATGTCTCAAATATTAGAGATTTTGTAAATAAACATTATATACCTAAATCATGGTTATGGAGCGATACCTCAATTCCTGGGTCTTCTCTGCAACCTCTTTGCTCAACTTGGCATGGGTATTGTTCTCATACTAGAAGGAAATCATAATGTTTCCATTGGAAAGGTATTATCAGTTGTATACATATACATACCGACACACACATATATGTATGTATACACACACACACACACACATATTGTAATGATGAAACTATGATATGTGCTTGTTATATATGTGGATGCGCTAGAAGTGTGTGTTTGATGAGAAAAGTCAAGGAAAATAACTTCCATTCAAAATTTGAAATCAATGTCACTACTTTAAGTTAGTGAGGGAGGTATAACAGAAATTGTTTGCCTCTTTTCTAAATTCCAGGCTGAAAGCAAAATGTTCTCTGAATCATTTATTTTAGGAGAATTTTCACAATTGATGAAAGGTATAATACCCTTTTATGTGAAAACTCACAAGTTCCATACCAATGCTATCAGTTTTTAATTAAGAAAGTTTTTTCATGAGTCAATCAAACTTAATATAGTGGAGTAAAATAACAACCAAATATACACATGCATGTGCACACAACCCCCCCCACCCCCCCCCCCCCCCCCCAACATACATCAAGAAGCTGTTTTTATCATAATTGTACAGATGAATGTGAAGAAAGTTACCAGCCTACATTATGAGAACAATCACAGAGACTCAAAAAAAGAAAAAAAGTCACTCTTCTTTCCCCTTTTTTTTTTTTTCGGTTTTCGATCCAGGTCTCTCATTCTTTTACATTTTTCCAAGCACACATTAGAATACATCCCATTAAGTATAAATCAACTAGTTTTGGTCTTTCCCTTTTGAAAACATGAAGCCAGTTTGATTCAGATTCCTAATGTGCAGAATCACTAGAACAAACAGCATTTTAATCACCTGTAGCTCAAGAGATGGCTGATCTATTTTATCAAGGTTGTCTGAATGCATATGGTGCCTCTCAATCACCTGCTTCATACTTCAACAAAAAAGAAATTGCAAAAGTCACTAGTCGGGAAAATTAAAGCCAAACAAATGAATTTATATGGATGCATCTTTGGAAACAAACTTGATCACTGAGAAAAGGATTAATGCATAAATGAATTCATAACCCGTGACCAATTATATTAGATTTCAGCCACAACATTATTTCTATATATATAGTTTAAGGTTGATATGGTTGAAATCCTGTGTGTACAACTAAAAAAAATGGTCTTGTCTGCACCCTAGCATCCGATGCTTCATCTTTCACAAGGTAACATGGAAGGTTTATCTCACTTATTAGATGATTAGATCTAATTATGACCGGAGAAATCCTACTACTATTTTAACAAAATGAAAAAGCCCCTATTTGATGGAAGGCAGGATGAGAACCTTCTGAAATCATACTCAGCTTTGGATTACAAAAAATAATCCCCCAGCTATCATATCACAGGATTTCAACAATTTAAAGTAGACTTATCACCAAAAAAAAGTGCTTCCTCTTCCATGTAAATCTATTCTTATGCAGCTTAATTAATGGGGGTTTCATACTTCCCCAACAGCCATTTTTTCTCAGGACTGGAGATAAATAGGTGAAGAATCCTCCTCATCAGCATAAATGTCAGCAACATGCAACCCTCTCTAGCCATAATCTGCAAATATCAATACTCTTCAGAGTCCTCAGACTCTTAGGCGCCCCCTTCCCAGTCCAAAAACCACAAAGCTGCAGCCTTTGGACAGCAATCCTCAATGGGCTAGAAGGATTCTGGGCAGTTTTGATCATCAGCATAGGCAATGAAACAGTAATTTCTTTTGGCACGACGGAGGGGCAGATTCGATCCCCTTCGAAGAAGAATTTCCAAGGTTATTTAAACTCTTTCTATCACAGAGAGCAAAAGTGGCAGACATTTTCTAAAAAAAAGGGGCAAAAACAATCAAGCTCATTGGAATATATCCTTCTCTAGACGTCTTAGAGGCAGAGAATTTTCTTACAGCTTGAAATTTCCTAGACTAGATTTACTCCATTGTTCCTTCAATAAGAGAAAATTATGACAGGCTGATTTGGAAGGCTTCACGTACAACACATTTTCCCTTCCAAGCCAATCTAATCTTCCATTTTACCCTCAGTATCTTCCTTCATGCGGATAGCAACTTCAAACAAAATTCTTACCATTGAAATTTTAGAGAAAAAAAGCGGGTGGAGCATACCAAAAAGGTGACTCATTTGTAAACAAGATTAGGGAAATGCATCACACCTTCTCCTCCACTGAGTTCTGGTCATATTTTAAAAAAATAACTCAATTTTTAACTGGCTTCATCTTCCTCCATGAAAGATCTGTTGTGCCGAGCACCCCACTTGTGCCAAACACCAATATTACAACTAATGCTATTGAATATATAAAAAACTAAAGCAATAGAGAAACTAATAATAAAAGACAGTAATAAATAATTAGACAAGAATTTACGAGATTCAGTATAAAATTACCTACGTTCTTGGGCACTGACAATCGATCCACTACTTCTATATATATTCAATAGCATTAGTTGTAGTATTGGTGCTTGGCACAAGTGGGGTGCCGGGCACAACAAGATCAACTCTTGAACTGGTACATGAATGAATTAACAAGAAACAGATGACTTATGGAATATAATCCTAGCTGCAATTTACTGGGAGCTGTAGAAAGAAAAACAGCCACTTTTTTTTTTCACAATGAAGAAGCAAGCTTGGCCAAAATCCAAATTTTAGTTTTCAAGAATTTCCTCTCTTGGTCTAGACTAATTGAAGATTTCAAAGCTCTCTCACCATCTTAACTTTCTACTTTACCTTTCCTGTCTATTTAACCTCTCTTCCCTGCTGTGCATTTAAGCATTTACATCTGCTGGTATGCTTCAACATAAACATTGAATTTTAAATTTCCAAAAAAAAAAAAAGAAGAAGAAATCCTCAAGTGAACATTATGAATTGCAATTAATTTGGCTAAGACTTGACTCAATAATGATGAAGGCATTAATTGAAAGCATGCACTTTGGATATTCTGATTTAAGATTAATTGAACCAGTCATTAAGATATGCAAAATTTGGAAAATAAAGGACCAAATGCAATTTTTTTATGTGTTGTCAATCTTGTTGAATTTAAGATAGCATGTGAGACTTCTAAAATATTATGAGACATTTTAAACCTGTATAGTGTGTACATAAATAATAGCTCCTAGTCAACCTCAAGAAAAAAAAAACCGAAAATGCATTAAGATCTTTGGATATTGAAACTGTAGTCTGATAGGAAGTGAACTCTAGACAAGTAAGTGTCAGGATGGCTAAGTGTCTTTGTCTGCTAGGAATTAATAAGGATGGTAGGAAAAAATCTATTAAGAAACTGCAAGAACCTCTAGATTTGATAAGGAAAACTTAGTTCCAGAAAAGAGCATATATATTAAACATAGTGTTACAATTATCATCGTAAGGGGTATACATGGCTTTGGATTGTCATTGCAAGAAAAAAAAAAATTGAAGACTAAAGGAGAAGTCATGAATGTCACTTGGAGTAACAGTGAGATAGAATCACAAAGTTCAGATACATCTTCTTTTAGTTACGAGACCAAGAATAACACAATATTCAATGTATTGGCCACTAAGTCTAGTCTCATCCGTACATAGTGTCTAGCCAACTTTGAAAGGCCAAATAAAGTGACGATGAGAATGGAACTTTCAGCCACTAAGTCTAGACAGATTAACAAAGAGATTCCTATGCTTAAGAAAGCTGGAAAAAAGTTCTCCCAACTCTGGAGTAGAGATTGTGCGAGTGAAACAAGATTTAGCATATAAAATCATAACGTGACCATAACAATTGTTTCTCAGTTTAAAAAGGAGAACTCTGAATTTATTGGTTGAATTAGGCTTCTACAATATGAGCATTTCAATTACACAAAACAGAAAGGGGTTTGTGGGATAATGGTTAAGCTGTTATGACTGGAGGAGCCCTTGGGTGGGCTTGACAAGTGGAATTCTCAACATAAGCAACTAGAGAAAGACCATTATTATGATCCTTTTAAGGAACTTTCTTAGAGTGGAGAGATGTTATGAGAAAATTTGGAGAAAGGGAAAATTTATGAGAGGAAAGAGAGGGCTACAGCATGTCAATGAAAATTCTGCATCACCATTAGTGATGCTAAGTTTGTAAAGGACAGGGAGTTTTCTTCACAGGGATATTCTTTGCCTAGTATAGACTTTCCACTAACTTAACCCATTTGCACTTCTTTTAATACAAAGTGTCTTTTTTGTTCTTTTTTTTAAGGAATAAATGCTTCCAAACTAACTCAAACTTCTTGAAGCTTGAACAACGAAATGTCAGATCTATATTTATAGATTGCAGAAAAATCCAAACTCAGCTCTCCTCCCACCAGAAAGAAGAGAAAATCTAAGAGTTTCGGAATTTCCTTGACATCCAAATTCCTGTTCTTACAAACTGTGGAGGGGAATGTTATTATATTTTCATAATCTATGGCATGCCCATGACCAAGCAACCTGCCTTAGAACCTTTCTGACTAGTTGCCCAAGCTAAAAATTTTCACACTGGTATGTGTTTTTATTTTTATTTTCTTGGCTAAAAACAACAAAACAAAAGAAGCTACAATGTAGAGAGGGCCTTATCTGAGCCCACTGTCGACACCACCAAAAGGAAAAGATAAGAAGATTGAAAGGAAACCTGACCTTGCACCTTCTTAATAGCCACTGGGGATGGCGAGCATCTTAGTTAGACCCCATGGAGTTAAAGAAAATTGCAATTGTTGAAGACACTGTAGTGCACCCACTTAGATTAGTGGGTATGGGTTGTGGGCATTATGAATGGTGTTAGAGCAATCAAGGGATACTTTTACTTGCTATTACCCACATGAAGAGTGTGAAGAGCTATGCGATAAAGCAGAATGGATCGGTGAGACTTACCCTGTGATGTGATGCCACAATAATGCCATGAATTTGATTGGGGCCGATTGTGATAACCCAAATTTCCAATGCCACAGTAGTGGAGGGAAGATTCAAGTGGTTTATAAGCTTGAGCAAGCCTACTACTAAACAATCTCACTTAAAAATTTTGCTCCCTTGGGCTATTGGATTTGAGATTGGTTCGAAAATCTTGATAAGTATAGATTCACAATAAGGATTTGAAGAGTTTAGTTGAATACACAATCCCCCGATCCCATAGGTATCCTTATACATGCACATAAGTTTATTAGTGTTTTAGGCATTGTATTGGGCAAAATAATGAATCTGAGGGATGGTTATGAATGTGGAATAGGAATGAATTGTGTTCCTTGGAATGGCACGTTGAGAATGATCTTGAGTGGAGCTAACCACGAAACCTGAATTTTTAAGAAAATCCAAGGGGTGTGAGGATGAGAACCTAGTTAGAGGGGAATGGAATTTTATGCCTTAAAATGGCAATATGAAAACAGAAGCACCCAAAATATTCCAACAAAATTCATCCAAATGCAAAATAGGACTGAACATTTCATTCCCAGTGAATAGGGAATAGATAGATTGGGATTCCTAATCCAACTCATTCCCATTTCCAAAACCAGATGAAGCTGTGGATGACTATGCTTTTTACATGCAAAACTAATGTTGCCATTTTATGTTTGTTATTTCCTTGACTTCATGAGTAAGTTCATTCTTTCTTCTTCTTACTTTTATCTTTTTGAAGTAGGCTATTTAATTTCTATTTACCTTTGAATGCTTATGCACTGGCAGTTATGCATTTTAAATTCTATTTCATTGCTAAACATAAAAGGAGGTGTAAAGTTGATTGAGATGTTCCCTAATTAGTTTTTGTGCATTGATGCTTTCCTGTTTAGGACCAAAGTTATGAGCAGTTTAATGATTCCTTTTGAATTTTAAAGGCAACTGATGCAATATTAATTGTTAGTTATCATCTAAATAGAACAAAAAGCAGAGTCAGAAAAAGTCTTTCTGGAACTTACAAAGGCTGACTTTCAAATGACTTTAAATTGTCAATAAGCTAATTTGACAATGAGCATTCCTCAAATATTTTTGTATGACAATAGACTAAGGGATTTAAGTGAGTTATACTTACAATATTTGTATTTCACTGTTTGCTTCAAGCCCTTTAAATTTATTTTTATAATAATATTTTTAACAGAGTTTAGTAAATTGGGGAAGCTAGCACGGCAATACGTCTTCCTCTTTGTTTATGATATATCTTATGTAAATCACCATGACCATGACACCCTTACTAATGCACGCTAACTAACATACATTAATAACAAAAAACAACCCCTAACACTTCCCCTCAAGTTAAGGCATATATGTGACATTCTCCTAGCCTGTTACAAAAGAGTCTAATGCACACACAATCAGCTAGAATCTGGTCCTCTCATGGAAAAACAGGATTGGAAGCAATATGACTAGAATCTTGATTATCATACATCAACTCAATAGACTAGGAATATCCAAACCAAGTCCTTCTAACTTGTTCTTCAGCCAAGCCATTTCAAATGCAGTATAAGTCATGGCCATAAACTCAGACTTGAATTAACATCAACAAACACACAATAGCTATATGTGGATTTTTTGTCAATTGATGACCAACCCAATCTGCATGTCTATCCCTAAACAAAAGTGTGACCCTGATATGGATAGAAAAGAGTTGACCAGGGCACACCTTTGAGGTATTGCAAGATACAAATAGAGTCCCAATGACTTGTTGAGTCAAAGAACTGGCTAGCAACATTACTGAAAAAGATATGTTTGGTTGGCTGACTATGAAGTAGTGTAACTTCCCATCAAGCCTCAGATATCATCCAAGATCAACCTAAAAGTCCCCCATTTTGTAGTAATTTGCTATGAGGATCCATGGGTGTATTCACACGTTTGGATACCAACAACCTAATCTAGTCCTAAAGGTCTAGCACAAATACATAAGCTATAGATGCTTCTATTCCCAAGAGAATTTCAATGGTCTCAAATCTTTAGTGTAAAACTTTCTTTGTGGAAAATGTATGAGGTGGTGCTACATGCCCTTATTATTTGTCATGAGTAATAACAATATCATCCATGCAAACAAAAAGCAAAATCCTACCGATAGCACAATAGCAGTATGATGGTAGAATATAGAGTGATCTACACATCTCCAAAGGCCGACCAAACTCAAGCTTCATTGCTCTTAACCTACCAAACCATGCTATAGGAGATTGCTTCAGATCATATAAGAAGTTTTTAGATGGACACACCAATATTAATTTGCCCTAAGAAACAATCCCAAGTGGTTCCCTTATATAGACCTACTCTTGATGATCACCATGTGGAAGGCATTCTTTACTTCCAACTGATGCAAAAATGAAAGGTGGTGGCTCTAATTAATTTAAGTTTGTGACTATGGAGAATGTGTCCGAGTAGTCAAACCATAAACTTTAGTATATGCTTTGGCAATAAGTTAGACCTTTAGGAGAGCCACAAAACCATCAAGATTGACCTTCATAGTTATGCGTAGTGACAACCAACTCAACTTACTAGCAAGAAGTGGTACAAACTCTTAAGTACCATTTTATTGTAAAGTACACATCTTTTCATCATTTGCATTTCTCCACTCAAAATGGGATGGGAAGGGAAATAAATGAAGAAGTAAAACAATAATATAAGAGTCATAAAAAATCATAACAAAGTTAAAGATCAAATGCTAGGGTGCGTTTACCTTTGAATAGCATAAGGGGGTCAATATCATGGGAGATGGAATTATCAAACAAGGAAAAAAAGGGTGCAACAGTAGGATCTAGAAGGATCTCTCCTTCCTTGAGTCTCCGTCATGCGTGTACCTACAATTTGGATGATCCAAGTGGTGGGCATGACTCAATCAAGGTAAAGACTTAAGAGGATAGTAGGTAAAAATAATAGGCCCAAAAAGGAAGATTACACAAAGGAAAGACTATCAAGATTGAAAAACTCAAGGAGTTAGAGTAGACTAAGATCAACAATGACAAGGAAATGACACAAAGTAGGACTTGCAATAATACCCATTTTTGAGAAATAGAGTATCCTAGAAAATAAATGTAATAGCACCGGCCAATTTACTAGTGGATACAGGAAAAAAACCCAAATACATAAGAAGACAGTATAAACTATAGAGCATCAAGGAAAAGAACATAACGAAGTAGTTTACCACAAAGAAGATGTCATTCTGTTGATAAGGGAGCAAACAATAAGTATGTAATCAAACCAAAACACACAAATGACTTTAGTTTGATAAAATAAAGTATGAGTAACTTCAAGATATGTAGGACATTAGTTTGATAAAATAAAGTAAGAGTAACTTCAAGATATGTTTGAATTTCCCCTCAAGGACTCCATTTTGTTGTGGAGTGGCCACAAGATGAATGTAGGTAATGAATAGGATGGTAAAAGTACTCCATATCAAAACAAAGTATTCTGATAGATAAATTGAGTATTTATTTTGGAACCAAAAACATAAAATATCTCAAAGCAATCCTTTATTAAATAAATCCAAGTTATCCTTGAGTATTCATCGCAAATGTAACAAAATATCTGAAACCCGAATTTAACATGACCCAACTAGAAACCAAACATTAAGATGTATATAACATAAAAGGGCTAATATCTCATTATTAACTTAGAAAGCGAATGGGGCAAGATGATGTGTTCCTAATTGACAAAATTTACATCCCAAACTAGACATAGAAATCAAATTCAAAACCAACTATTTTTTAACCTATCCAAGGAAGGATGACTAAGATGATAATGGATTTGAAGCAGTGTGGTAGAAGCAATGCAAGCATGATGTAATTCTAATCTTTATGTGATTTTCTCTTTATATCAAGTGATGTTGTTTATGAGTACTAGGGATATTCTTGTCATTTTAAAATTTTAGATTTTTTTGTCAAGTTAGCTTTTGGGGTCATTTTGTCATATTGAAGGGCATTTTTGAGATTGGAGTTATGCTTGGTGGGACTTTAGTAGCTGAGTGGTTCTTAGAAGGGGTTATGTGCAAAATTGGAGTTCTTCGGGTTGCTATAATAGAAGCCTTGGGCCACATTTTTTGGACATTTTTGGCTTTATCGCTGAGAAGATTTCTCAGAAAGCATAGTAGCTCTAGACCAGCTAGGGTAATGAAGATTTGGATGTTTGGGTTTTAAGGATTCGACCCTGATGCCTATCAATCCTTTCATCGCTACTAAAGATGCAAGAGGCTATTAGAAGGCTACTATTATTGTTAAGTATTTGGTCTAAAACATGCCAAAAATAGGTAGCTCTTTAGATACAGTGTGGAATTAAGGTGTTTGCACCTATAATTTAATACGGGTTGATTTGGACTTGAATTGATATCTCTTGATTTTTTTTTTCTTAGTTCTCTGTATTTTATCATCTCATATTGAGCATGATGTAAGGATAAATTTGTTGTTGTGCCTAGAAATTTCTTATTTGCTGGATCGAAATTCACGGTAGTAATCATTTTATTATGTTGATGATTTAGTTATTGTTTGAGTCAAATACGGTTGCTAAAATAATATTATGAAATCTTACTCTTTATTTGTGAATTTTTATTCTCTTCCTACACTTATTTGAATCAAATTGGTGCCAAAGCAAGTTTGATCTTGTGGTTACATGTCAACAAGAGATGGAACAGGAAATAAGGACCATATAGGCAGATAAATGATTGTTGATATGCTTGGAGAACTGTAAGAACAAGTTCAACAAGTTACTCACACAAGTTGTGAGTAATTAAGACTACCGAAATGATGGTGATAATGAATATGATCATATTAGAGGAGTAAAAAATGAAATCAATAAGCAATTTGATGCTAAATTGAGAAGACTGCATTGTATGTGCTCTACAAAATTTTGAAATTCGTTGTCTATAAGGAAGCCAAAGAATTCTTGTGTTGGTTTGATAGCATTGAGAGTTATTTTGAATGAAAAGATGTTTTGGAAGGAGGAAAGTGAAGCTTATGGGAGCGAAGCTTGAGAGACCTGCTCCTACTTGGTGGAAACATTATAAAAATGATTGTGAGAACATGGATGTAAGGGAAACTTGAAAGATGGGACAAGATGCAAAAGAAGCTAAAGGATGAATTCATGCCTTGGGATTATAAACATACCTGATACCAAAGTGTTCAAAACTTAGGGCAGCGTAAGAAGTTAGTGAAAGCATATATACAAGAGTAATAGGATTTCACCCAAATAGAAATTCAAGGGATTAATCACAATGTTAATGGTCTCAAAATGAGCATACAAGACCAAGTAAGGTTGAAACAACCATATAAGTTGAATGTTGCCTCTATGCTTGCACTAAAAGTTGAGTCACAACTTGCACATAACATATCTAAGAAGCTTGGGATGAATCACAACACTGGTGCATCAACTAGTAAGGTGGGTGCCACTACTAGAGACCATTGGCTAGCCCCTACACGTTCTAACCAACCATCCACCAACAATAATGGTAAAGAAGCCCAAGTACATCCCTAGGGGAAAATAGTGGTGAAATTCTATAGATGCCCGTGAGTTTGGGCACAAGTCCAATGAGTTTCCAAAGAGGCTAAAGGTAGAGTTAATCTTGTTGAGGATCAAAAGTCTGATTGTGAGGATATTTTTAAAATTCTTGAGAACCAAAAGTAGCAATTAGAAGATGAAAATGATGGGGAAGAAGAAGGGATTGAGTGTGATGCCCTCAATAAGCTTTAGTCATTCAAAGGTCATTAGTTCATCCTATGCCCAACAACTATTGGCTATATAAAAATATCTTTTGATCTAGAATTATACATATTGAAAAGCTTTGCAACTTGATAGTTTGTAGCAAGAGTGATAAGAACTTGGTTTATCAAAAGATGGTAGAAAAGTTGGAATTGAAAATTCAAAAACATCCATAACCATATTATATTATGTTCTTCAACAAAGGGAATAAGGCAATCGAATCTTAAAGATGCCTTGCAAATTTCTCAATCAACTCTTTTATTGCATGTGGTTTCCATGAATGCATGTGGAATTCTTGGTGGACAGCCTTGGGAATATGATCGAGGCACAATATCCGATGGCAGCAAGAATATTTATCCATATTTTATAAAACATGGTGAGAAAAATAAGAATCTTGTGTTGAAACTGATGAAGGATGATGATGTTCAAAGATAAGAAAATGGTTGTTCAGTTGCTCTCTTAAGTAAAAAGGATTTTGTTGAAGAAATTAAGGATAGTAAGATGTAAATGGAGTTCCCAAATGACATCAAGGTTATTCTTGATAAGTTCAGAGTGTGATGCCAGATTATTTTCCTCACAAACTCCCCATATGAGGAATATAGAACTTCAAATTGATCTTTTGCCAAGATCTACACTACCTAATTTTCCCTACAATTGAATGAGCACAAAGGAGCATAAAGAGTTTTAGAAGCAGGATAGGAGATTCTTAGAGAAAGATTTATGGAGAGATTTTAAGTCCTTATATGTACTAGCTTTACTCACTCCTAAAAAAGGGTGGAACTTGGAGAATGTATGTGGATAGCAGGCAATCAACAAAATCACCATTAAATACAGGTTTTCTATTCTAATATTGGATGATATGCTTAACATGACAGCTAGGTGAGGTTTCCAAAATTGACTTGAAGTGCTCATTGAGTGGCTGGTCATGCCCTTTGAGTCGTCCAGTGCACTTGGTACCTCCATGAGATTTATGAATTAGGTGATAAGACCTTTAATTGGGAAGTCTGTTATTTTCTATTTTTTGATGATATTTTGGTGTATACAGACAAAGTCATATTAGGTTACATTTAGTTCACGGAATGCCTATTCCTAGGAATAAATTAGTTTAGCTAGTTAGTTACAATTGGTTGTACAAGAAATTATGTTGTTACTAAAACCAAATAATAATGTAAAGCATTTTATGAATCCATAATAAGAAATAAACAAGGAATAACTATTTCCAAATTTCACCATAGGGATGTATGTTCCTTTCTTATTATATGTTGAATGAAATAACTAGGAATATACAAGGAATAAATATTCCCTTGATTTCCAAAATTAAAATATATTCCACCTTATTCCAACAAATAACTATTTCGCCAAACTAAACGAGTCTTTAGTCAATAAAGAGCTATTTTATAGCTCTTGGAGGCAAAATCAACTTTATGCTTACATAATCCACTTGGACTTATTGGGTTTCATTGTCTTAGAAAAGGGAATAGAAGTTAATCCATTGAAGATCGAAGCTTTAACCAGCTGGCCTACTCCAAGTACAATTATGAAGATTAGAAGGTTTCATGGTTTGGCTACATTTTACGGGATATTTATGAGGAATTTCATCACTATAGTTACTCTCATCGCAGTGTCTCAAAGAAGGGAATTTTCAGTTGGACTTCAATGGCAAAAGGGAGCATTAAGGAGATAAAGAAGATGATGACTCGAACACTAATTTTGGTTTTGCATATTTCGATAAGCTCTTGGAAGTTGATTGTGATGCATCAAAGATTGAAATCAGGGCTGCCTTGGATCAATAAGGAAGACTAGTTCCTTATTTTAGCAAGAAACTCAACAAACCTTTGAAAAATTGCTCTATTTATGAATTGAGGTTTTATACTATAGTTCAAGCATTGAAATTCTAGTGAAATTACCTCATTCAAAGGGAATGCATTTTGAATTTGAGCATAAAGCCTTGATATATCTCAATTCTCAAAAGAAGCTAATTCAAAGGCATGCTAAGTGAGTGGCATTCTTGTAGGAGAGCACTTTCTCATTGAGACATAAGCTTGGTTTGCAAAATAAAGTGGTAAGTGTATTGAGTAGAAGCAATATTTGCTGAAAACTATGTCTACTAGTGTTGTTGGGAGGGAGCTGACCAAGGAACAATACAAAGAAGGCCTTTATTTTTTTTGAGCTTCTTTAGAAATTACTAGCTAGGAATCATGATGTGAGTGCATAATTTTTTGTGAAAGATGGGTATTTTTTCAAGGGTAATAAGCTCTGCATTCCCGAAGGTTAGTTAAGGGAATAATTGATATTTGAACTACATGGGGGAGGTTTAGGAGGTCATTTTGATGAGGATAATACACTAAATTTAGAGGCTGAAAGGTATTTTTGGCCTTCCACACAACAAGATGTTTATAAGTATTTTGATTGGTGTTGCATTTGCCATGTTTTAGAAGAGCAGCAACAGAATATAGGTTGTTACCCTCCTTTACCAATACATGTAACATCATGGCTTGATGTTAGCATGGATTTTGTGCCATGGTGATCAGGGCATTGACTCCGTCTTTGTAGTCATTGACTGGTTTTCAAAGATGCTCACTTCATCATATGCAAGATGACATTGGATGCAACACATGTGGAAAATATTTTCTTTTAAAAAGTGGTTATTTTACAAGGGGTGTGAAAGACTATCACATTAGATCGAGACCAAAAGTTCTTATATATTTTTTGAAGACTTTAAAGAAGTTATTGACTGCAAAATTGTAGTACAATAGTGCCTATCACCAACATACAAACAAATAGAAGTGGTGAATGGAAGTTTGGGGAAATTATTGTGGTGCCTTACAAAAAGGACAACATTTGAAAGTAGGATTGTCATTACCGCAAGCTGAGTTTTCTTATAACAACATTATTAACAAATATAGGAGTCAAAGTCCTTTTTAGTTGGTGTAAGGAAGAAACCTGAATCAGGTTATTGACCTTGTGGATGCCTATAACCGACCTAGACCTAGTGATCATGCTATTTTTAAAACAAGTTCAATAATTAGTCTAAAGGAGGCTTAAAAGTGTGAACCAACTCGACAAGGCATCAACTAATCAACATAGGTGGTTCAAGGAGTACATGGTGGATAATTGAGTGATGGCTTTCTTTCAAAAGGGGTGATTTCCTTAGAAAGTCCAAATATTGGGTTATGCAAAGTTTTTCATAAGTGTGATGAAAATGCATATTGAATTGAGGCCCCTTAATGCTCGAATATATCACCAATCTTATTGTAGCTTTGTGCCAATTCCATGATGATTTGAATATTGATTCATAAAGTGTCAAGTGCAAGAACTCAACTAAAATCACTCATAGCAAGGCAAAAAATATTGAGGATATTGAGAATTCCACTTGTGAAGTTCGACTCACATTGAAAAAAGTGAGTATTTGTTGGGTGCTTATATACATGGTGTAGCCCAAGACCCAATAGGCTTAAACTTTTGGGTCAAGTTGGTGCTCACCCATGTGTATCAAGCACACCTTTGGACTCCTTCGGTTTTAACAAGTGGTATCAGAGCCGACGGTTCATAACGCTGGGTGTGGGATTGCGTGACTGAGGCTAAGAAAGATCCTCTAAGCTGCTAGGATGGATCCAAATTGGGTCAAGATGTGGGAGGTAGGATTGGTTTGGAGGCGCCATTTGGAATACATTCCGAGACACGTAAGACGGCCCACTTAAGCAAACTGTTGGAGAATTTGTCCTATAAGGGAGAAGATGGCTTCTGTTTAAAGGGAAGCAGTTGGAACTCACATGCGGTGGAGCTTCCGTTCAAGGGGGAGCAGTTAAAACTCACAAGTGAGGGGGACATTGTTGAGAATTCCACTTGTGAAGTTTTTCCCACATTGAAAAAAGTGAGTATTTGATGGGTGCTTATATACATGGTGTAGCCCAAGACCCAATAGGCTTAAACTTTTGGGTCAAGTTGGTGTTCACCTATGTGTATCAAGCACACCTTTGGACTACACCAGTTTTAACAGATGACATCATACATGTGTGAACAATGAATACTAGGGTTGAAATTTATTTTAGATTCTTGGGAAAATGGGCTGCATACTTGATTATGGAAATTCATGGATTAGGTGGAAATTCTGAGGTAGTTGGGTTTTACCTGATTGTCCCCTAAATTAGTAGTGGACCCATTGGCAAAGGTAAAATAAGGTAAGTTTCAGAATATTAGGGTGTGGAAAGAAATTGATTGTAGCTTTCATATGGTTGGAGGTAGCATAATCTATAAACTAAGGACTAGTGGAAAGATACTGGATGAGAAACAGGTTATAAGGCTATCTCAAGACGCTTAATTATCACGATGCCTAATACTATTGGAACTTTGAATGCTCTTCCTTAAATGTAGATATAGTATTCTACTTCCTAATAACCAAACAAGTAGCGGTGGAATCCATGGTGATTGCATTAGCAATGCATGGGGGCCTATCATAAAAATCCCAACATTACTTAATGAATGACACCCAAAATAAAATGGGTACACTTGCACGGGTACCTTTACCATGTCTAGGATTACATGAACCACCCAAGGAGTCTTAGCTGCTGTGCTATTGTGCCGAATGTACCTTATGTTACAAATGTGGACTTATCAAAATAAAAAAATTGGAATAGCTAAACTATGATCTAAGGATTGCATATAGGAAGAAGCACAAATGCATAAGAGTAAACATAAACAAAGAAGACACTCTGTAGTATTGAGAATTTGAGAATGGTCCAAACTCAAGTTTCCCTTTGCTTTTGTATCTAACCTACATCTTGTCATGTGTTGCACAATATTGAATTCCTCATGGATACAATTCATCTTATTGAGGAACTTAGTGACACTATTATCTTCGTATTATGTCCAAAACATTTTAGGGAAATATCATTCGTACTATTTAGATTACAATAATATTGAAGTTTAACATAGTCCTAAATCTCCTTACACACATCAATATGTGTCCACATTTGTGCAATCTTGGATTCCATTAAGTTCCACAATAGTTAAAAAATCAATAAATCTTCTTGAATGCATACTTTCTTATCTCTGTCATCACTAAGTCTAGACTGAAAAAATAGATGCTTGAACTTTTTAAATAGGTTTTGATAGTCATACACCACTACAAATAATTATTCCATTCAATTTTTTGGTTGTCGTTTCTCATAATAGTAAGGGAATCAAACTTTGTGGATTCGGGGACTCTATCCCAACAAACACAAATAAGATCAATGAACAACATAAAAAATCATTTAAGTAGATTGGCTCAAAAACACAATGACATAGCAACTGCTTTAGAACCCAACGACATTAGTTACCACTGTGGAGGTAGACAAGCATTTTAACAAGGAGAAAATAGATGAGGGAGTAATTTGTCTGCCATATATCTCGACAACTGAGCAAATAGTATACATACTGACAAAGGGATTGCCGAAGAAATAGTTTGAGAACTTCATTAGCAAGCTGGACATAAAAGATATATTCAAGCCAGCTTAAGTGGGAGTGCTGGGAAAGTTTCAAATCTATTTAGTCAACTTTCCTATTTTTCTAAGTGAATATCGATTGTAAATGTGTGAATATCCTAGAATATTTAGTTTCCTTAGAAGTTAGCACCTTTGGTTCTTTCCTTCTTGGTTCTTTCCTTCTATTCTTCTGCTGTACATCTATTTATACAGACATGTACCTATGTTACGATTAATGAGAATTATTTCCACAAGAAGCTATCTCATTTTAGAGTTAACTACCTATTCCCAAAAATTATGATTACAGATTCGATATTTAACTACCTAATTTCTTGATATTTATTTAGAGCTAGATGACCGTAATTATTAATTTTATAATAGTCTAACTTACCCCTTTTTAATGCTGATATTTTTTCTGATAGTCCTACTCTCAAAGATTGACCATAAGAGTCAAGACCATACAATATAAATAGACCAAATTAGGATGAGCCTTTCATATCATACTGCTCATGATTTTCCCTTTAAAATTTATTTAAGGCTTATTTTTGTAACCAATGAGTGTAGCAATTGACATGATAGTATCCTTTTTCAAGTCATCACTATTGAAGATTCTAGAAGTTTTTACTTTCCAAGTTGGTATACTTCCGTATATAGATTGATTGTAAATATGTTTCCTAGATTAGAGATATGCTCTAATGGCTAAGAGATTTGTAGTCCTAAACCTTAGCATTCCAATTATGTATAGTGGCTATTTATTCCCACAATATTGTAAAGTAAAGCAAAAATGAATAATACCAAGTTTTGACTTGGTATCAAAGCATCCTAAAAACCTCCATCAAAACATAAGCCTCCTATACTACTCTGAAATCATCGCAGAAAACAATTACCACCGTATGGCTCCCGAATCCTCTACTCTTGAACCATCAACCCCAGTAATCCATATCCAATCTGAAAATTCTGGCTTCCATGCCGGAGTTGTCCTCACCGAAGTTAACTATGATGTATGGTCCCAAATATTAGAGATGCGAATTACAAGACGTGGGAAGCTCAAATATATTATGGGTAAAACCGATCCACCAAAGGAAATTGACGCTACATATGCAAAGTTGTATGCAGAGAATCAAAAGGTCAAGGGTTGGTGGCTGACCTCCATGTCGCCGGAGATAATGAAGTGTTATCTTTGACTACGTACCGCAAGGGAAATCTAGAGTGCTCTTGCCAAAACATTCTATGATGGATTGGATGAGACACAACTCTTCGCACTAAATTAATGTGCCTTCACCACCAAACAAGCTGGTCAATCTCTATCAACTTATTGCAGTGAGCTTGTCGAAATTTTCCAAGAACTAGATTATCATGATAAAGTTATCATGAAGGATCCTGATGATATTATCACCTATAAGAAATATGTTGCACGGTTGAGGGTGCACATCTTTCTTAGTGGCTTGGATGCAAAATTCAAATAGATTAAAGGTGAGGTTCTTCAGAAGGACCCCTCGATGGACCTCGACGACACCTATGCCTATGTCCGTTGAGATGTTGTATGCCAAGCTACCTTAAATGCTGAACTTGATAATCCTGAGTCTTCCGCTCTAGTGGCTCGACGCATTAAGCCTCAGCCTCAACAATCCCCTAAAAAGACTTATTCTGACTAGTTATGAGATAGGTGGTGCCAAACTCGAGCGTTTGTGCACTCACTGTGGTGAGACAGGCCATACAAAGGCATCCAACAAAGGCACCACACAAGCGCAATTTGAAGCCAAATCGCGAAGCCTCTGTTGTCGTGACCAAACCTTCCAATGATGTGTTAGAAGCTTCCTCTTTGATTGCTACTTTAAGTAACATTGGTAAGCCTTTCCATACTTTTGCATTAGATAGTATCAGTAGTACATGGATAATTGATTCTGGTGCTACGGATCACATGACCTTTGATAGTCAGCATGTTCAGTCTATGAACAATCCACCATACATATAGTCTCTACTGCCAATGGCAATCCCTCACCTATGATTGGAGAATGTTCAATTCCTCTTTCACATAATTTGAATCTTGATTATGTTTTAGTTGTACCTTCCCTCAACCATAATTTATTGTTTTTCGCTTAAATAATCAGTGCGTTGTATTGTGTTGTGATTTTCTGGCCTAACCTTTGTGTTTTTAAGGACATTCGAACTTGGAAGATGATTGGTTGTGGTACTAGAAGGGGGAAGCTATACTATCTGGATTTGAAACCTACTGGCTCACATCATTTGGCTCAAGCTCTTTCAGCGGATCAGATGCACAAGTCCTCCAAAATTTGGTTGTGGCACAGGTGCTTGGATTATGTGTCTTTTGGATATTTAAAAAAATTGTTCCCAAAGTAGTTTTCTCAGTTAAATACTTCAAATTTCAAATGTGATATATGTGAACTTGCAAAAATTCACCGTGTATCGTTCCCATTGAGCATGAATAAAAGTCCTGTATCTTTTATGTTGATCCACTCTGATGCGTGGGGGCCAGAGAAAAACCCTTCCTTGAATGGTTCTCGTTGGCTTGTCTCATTTATTGATGATCACACTCATATGAATGGAGTTTGCTTGATGAAATCAAAGAATGAGGTTAGCTCCTTGTTTCAGAAATTTCATAATATGATCGCCACTTAATACCAATCTCATATACAAGTTCTTTGAACTAATAAGGGTGGAGAATATGTTAATCAAGACCTAAAGAAGTACTTACAGGAACATGGTATATCTCACCAGACGACTTGCCCTTCTTCCCCTCAGCAAAATGGGTTTGTGGAGCACAAGAATCGCCATCTACATGAAGTTGTACAAGCCTCTTTGTTTGGAGCTCACATGCCCACCAATTATCGGTGGTGAAGCGCTCAGTGTTGTAGCTAAGCTCATTAACCGTGTAGCCTCCAGCTCGCTAAATTTTCACACTCCCTTTGAAGTCCTTCATTTGACTGTAAGTGCTCCTACTGCTCCGAATTTATCACCTAGAATTTTCAGGTGAGTGGCATTTGTGCATCTTCCTAAGTTGTTGCGTGATAACTGGAACCACAAGCCCTATGATGTGTCTTTGTTGGCTATGCCTCACTTCAGAAAGGCTACCATTGCTATTCACGAGTCTTTAATTCAGGGGGAGAGACGAAATAAATTGCAGACTCTAAATCTAAATCCTTCTTTGGACCATCCAGCTACAAGTGGTGAATTTTTGGATAAAAGTGGTGAGTGTTCAGAGGAGGCAACCGGGCTACATGAGCAACCTGTTCTTGACCAACCGGATGTTCATTTGAAGAAGGAAAATAATTAAAATCAGATGGAAGCTACTCACCAATTGGACAAAATGAATTGTAGACTCTAAATCTAAATCCTTCTTTGGACCATCCAGATACAAGTGGTGAATTTTTGGATAAAAGTGGTGAGTGCTCAGAGGAGGCAACCAGGCTGCATGAGCAACCTGTTCTTGACCAACCGGATGTTCATTTGAAGAAGGAAAATAATTAAAATCAAATGGAAGCGACTCACCAACCGGACGTTCGTTTGAATGGAGAAAATAATCAGAATCAAATGGAAGCGACTCCACTTCAAGTACCTTCTAACCAATTGTTTTATGAGGTTAATTCCTTTCCCGAACCCCAGATACATTTTGAATCTCAATTCCTTCCAAAAGTACTACCTAATCGAGCCACTAGAGGTATAACTAGAGTTAACTATGAACTTGTTCTTAGTTCCAATCCTAAGTATCCCATAAGCAACTATGTATCCTACCATAGACTGTCAAAGGAAAGTGAGTCATTTGCAAATCATTTATCTACTGAATCTATTCCTACTAACATGCAGGAAGCTTTGGGAGATCCTAGGTGGAAGGAAGCTATGAATGAGGAAATGAAGTCACTTCAAAAGAACTTAACTTGGGAAGTTGTTGAGCTACCTTAAGGAAAGAAACATGTTGGATGTAGGAAGGTTTTCACTGTCAAATACAAGGCAGATGAAACCATTGAATGATTCAAAGCTAGACTTGTCGCCAAGGGGTACACTCAAACTTATGGAATTGACTACATAGAGACATTTGCACCGGTAGCAAAAATCAATACTGTCCGTATTCTTATATTCTTGGCGGCAATGAATCTTGACTGGCCATTGCACTAGTTTGTTGTGAAGAATGCATTTTTGCATGGAGACCTTCAAGAAGAAGTATACATAGAGTTTCCCCCAGGATGTAATATGTAGTCAAAAGGTGAAAAACAGGTCTATAGATTAATAAAGGCCCTATACAGTCTGAAGCAATCTCCGAGAGCACAGTTTGGAAGGTTTACGAAGTCAATGAAAGCTTTTGGATACAAATAGAGTAACTCAGATCATACTTTGTTTGTGAAGCATAACAAAGGAATGATTACTTGTCTCATTGTGTATGTTGATGATATGATAGTAATAGGAAATGATTCAAAAGAAAGGAGCACATTGCAGAACCACCTAGCCTGAGAATTTGAGATGAAGGACCTTGGTCCATTGAAATACTTCCTTGGTATTGAAGTGTCAAGATCAAAGGAAGGTATCTTTCCATCTCAACAAAAATAAGCCTCAGATTTACTAAGTGAGATTGGTATGATGGCATGTAGTCCAATTAGCACTCCTATAGAAGAAAATTTGAAGTTAGGCATATCTCCAGATCAAGTTCTAACAAAGAAGGAGAGATATCAAAGATTTGTTGGGAGACTAATGTATCTTGCACATACTCGGCTTGACTTGGCATATGCACTAAGTGCCAGAGCCAATTCATGCATTCTCCAAGCGAAGAACATATGAATGCAGTTACTCGCATTTTACGCTACTTGAATTCATCTCCAGGGAAAGGGGTTATGTTTAAAAAGAGGAATAATCTAGATGTCAAAGGATACACTAATGCAAATTGCACTAGATCAATCAAAGATAGGTAGTCTACAGTAGGATATTTCACGTTTGTAGGAGGAAATCTGGTCACTTGGCGAAGCAAGAAGCAAGTTGTAGTTGCTCTATCTAGTGCTGAATTTGAATTCATAGGAATGGCTAAGGTAGTATGTGATCCATAATTTATTAAAAGATCTGAATATTAAGCGTGACAATTCAATGAAGCTATATTGTGATAACAAGGCAACTTGTGATATTGCCCACAACCCAATTTGGCTCGATCGAACCAAACATGTGGAAGTTGATAGGCATTTCATCAAGGAGAAACTAGAAGCAAGGATCATTGAAACACCTCATGTCTCGTCTCAAGAACAACTTGCTTATCTATGTTGGCCTAATAAGGCTTACAATTCTTATTTTGACGATAACAAATCAATGATTTGTTTAATATGTTTCAAGTAAAATTTTTTCAGGAAAGTGATAAAGCCCAAGTGCATAAAGAAGCCTATGGATTACAAAGAATTCTTGAAGAACACAAGTATAGTTTATGGATTACAAAGAATCCTTGAAGAACACAAAGAAAAGCTTATGGATTACAAAGAGCATGAGGAATAAAATTATACTGGTGAAAAGCTCAAATAAAAGATTGAAACAACAAAGATGATGGAAGAACAAGATTGAAGATTAAAGAATTATATTTTAGGATGTTTTTAATGTAAGTACTTCAAAGGTTAAACTCAAATATAAAGTGGTTTGAAGCTCATAGAAAATCAAAAATATTTTTTAAACATATATACTCTAAAAAGTATTTTTTTTAATAAATAAAAAGGGCTTAAGAAGAGAAGATTTTTTAAACCATGTTTTTAAACAAATTTATTTCAAAATATTTGGAAATGAATTTTAGGAATCTTTGGGAGTAATGAATGGCTTCTAAAAACATCTATAAATAGTCAAAAACTTCAAAGGTTTAAAATAATGATCATAGAAGCAATATTGAAAGGTTTTTGAAATTAAGCAATTCTCAAGAGTTTTTAGATCCAGAAATCTTCAAAGTTTTCAAATCTAGAAATCTTCAAAGTTTCAGATCCAGCAATCTTCAAAGTTTAAGATCAAGCAACCTTCAAGGTTTTTAGATCAAGCTATTTTTCAAAGGTTTTTAGATCAAGTGATTTACAAATATTCAAATTTCTCAAAGGATCTAAAATTTTCTTGTGCTTAAAATTTTTGATTTGATATTGATTTATATTTTTGAAGCAAAGTTTTAAAAAATCAGAATCTTTCATTTTCTTTGAAAAATCATTTGGTAATTCATATTAAGCATTGAGCTTCAAATTTCTTATATTTGAATTACTTTGGAGTATAAGTGAGCTGATCATTGTACTAATCTACTCTATTGTGAGAGTTCTCTTTTGTATACAAATTTCTTTATCATCATTCTTAAACGATTCAGAGTTGTTGAATTGTTAGACGAAACAAGGGGTTATTATTTGGAGAGGCGGGCTCTAGTCTGACAGAAGGAGTGGTTGTAAATTGGTATTGTTCCACCAGGTAACGGAACTGATATAGTGGAATCCTTTGGTGTTTTGTCAAAGGCGAGGACGTAGGCTGTGTTAAAGCCGAACCTTGTAAAAATCTTGTGTCTTTCTCTCTGCTTTACTTTATATTATTTATTTGCTATTGTCGTATGATTTAAATGTGCAGGTTGCAAATTCTTAAGTGAGAAAGAAACAAAGGTACTTGATATTTAGAAAGTACGTTTTGATTAATCATTTGCGGAAACCCAAAAAGGGAGTACGTTGGTTAATTTGCAGAAATCTTGATCAAGTAAAGTGCATACTAAGAGTTTACAGAAAAATCAACTAAAGCTCTAATATTTTTGGTTGAGTGATTGAATTACGTTGATTTCATTAATTGACTTGTGAATTTAAATTTTAGTATTTTTAAGTGTAGTTATCGTTTATATGTCTTGTTTTTCTGGGTAATTAAAATCAATAGCTTAAAAATCATTAAAATTTAAAAAGAATCCAATTCACCCCCCCTCTTGGGAAGCTATTCCTCATTTCAATTGGTATTTAGAGCCTAGTTATAGAAATTCCTAACAAGAAACTATAAAAAGATCAAATGGCAAACATTGGAGTAGCACCCTTTGGTGAAGGACAATCCTCATCCCGTCCTCCAATCTTTTGTGGACACAATTATACTTTTTGGAAAAAGAGAATGGAAATATATCTCCAACACATGGATTGGAAAGCTTGGGAAGTTGTTATGGATGGAAATCTTGTTCGCACTAAGTTAGTTGATGGAAAACACATTCCAAAAGAAAAGAAAGACATGACAGACTTAGACTATAAAATGCTTCAGATAAATGCAAGTGCTATAAATGCGTTATATTGTGCATTAGATGCTAATGAGTTTAATCGAGTCATGACTTGCAAAATAGCTAAAGAAATTTGGGATAAGTTAGAAGTAACTTATGAAGGAACCGTCGATGTTAGAGACAATAGGATAGATATGCTAACAAGTGAATACGAAGCCTTCAAAATGAATTCTGAAGAAACAATATCAAGCATGTACACCAGATTTACCCACATAATAAACTCTTTAAGTGCCTTAGGAAAAACCTATACTACATATGAAATGATTAGGAAAATTCTAAGAGGTTTACCCTCTATTTGGGAACCAAAGGCCACAGCTATCATGGAAGGTAGAAACCTTAAGACTACGTCTTTGGATGAACTTATAGGTTCACTTCTTACATATGAAATGGCACTGAAAGAAAGAAACCCTGAACCAAAGCATAAAAAATCCATAGCTCTAAAGGCATCTAGCCATAGCTCTAGTGAAGAAGAAAGCGAAACAAGTGACCTAGATCAAGATGAATTGGCATTCATTACTAAGAGACTAGGAAAATTCTATAGAAGAAATAAAAGGTTTCCTAGAAAATTCTACAAAAAGAAAACTGAAAAAGGAGATACAAGTAGGAAAGAAAATAAAGGAAAGAATGAATTACCAATTTGTTATCACTGCAAAAAGCCAGGACATATTAAACCGGAGTGTCCATTGTTCAAGAAGGACAAGAAGAAAAAGAAGGAAGCAATGAAAGTTACTTGGGACGATTCAAGCTCCAGCGAAACTGAAACTGAAGCAAGTGAACAAGAGATGGCAAATATATGCTTCATGGCAAATGATGAAGAGGTAAATTCTTATTACTCTTCAACAGAATCTAAAAATGTGTCTTGTGATGAGTCATGTGACAGTTTGCCTTCTTACAAGGAATTACAAACTGAATTGTTTTCATTACATAAAAGATTTATAAAAGTGTCTAAAGGAAATATAACTTTGAAAGATCAGAATCAAGAACTAGTAAAGCAACTAGAATCATTCAAAGTTATTGAAGAAGAAAGAAATACTTATATTAAGAAGCTGGAAGAAGAAATAAAACAAGAATTAGATAAAACTCATATAGATGGTTTGAGTAAGAAAGATTTAGATATAAATGAACTCAAAAAGATAGTTAAGGATAAGGAAAAGATTATCTATAACTTTACTAAAGATAAAGAGAACTTTGAAAAGATGATTGGGCAGCAAAGGCTTCATGGAAACAAAGAAGGAATAGGCTACAATGGTAAAACAAATAAAAAGAATAAAAAGCTATACATGGGATACTTTAATAAGGAAGCTAGGTTTTATGCTTGCACTTCATCAAATAACAAACATGAACACACCACTTGCTATATGTGTAAGACTAAAGGTCATATAATGTTTAATTGCCCATTAAAGAAAAAATATGTTAAAGTCCAAGAAGAATGGAAAACAAATAATGGAACTAACAGTAAAACAATGAAAGTCAAAAGAATTTGGGTTCCAAAAACTAACACATAGTGTACCTCATTATAGGTTTGCCTTAGGACAACAACGACAATAGACAAATGGTACTTGGATAGCGGATACTCAAGACATATGACCGGTGACAAGAACAAGTTCACTACCTTAAAACAAAAAGATGGGGGATACGTCACCTTTGGCAACAATGCCAAAGGTAAAATTATCGGTATAGGTAAAATTGGTAAAAAACCTTCACTCACTATAGATAATTTGCTATAAGTAGAAGGACTAAAACATAATCTTTTAAGCATCAGTCAATTAAGTGATAAAGAGTTCAAAGTAATGTTCATGAAAGAAAAAATGTGTCATCCAGAATCCCAAAAATAAAGAAACCTTGTTTATGGCTCATGGAATAAATAATGTTTACTGTATAAATCTTGAGAAAATAACAAATCAAAACATAACTTGTTTAACAGCCATGAATGAAGCAAGTTGGTTATTACATAGGAAATTAGGACATGCTAGCATGGACCTACTATCTAAATTATCTAAGAAAAATCTTGTAAAAGGATTACCAAATATTAAGTATGTAAAAGACAAGATATGTGATGCTTGTCAAAAGGGAAAACAAGTTTTAAAAAGAAAAATTCATATCCACCAAAAGACCCCTAGAACTCCGACACTTAGACTTATTTGGTCCAACTAGAACCTTAAGCTTAGGTGGAAAACAATATGCTTTTGTAATAGTAGATGATTTTTCAAGATTTACTTGGGTAATCTTTTTAGCAAACAAAGATGAAGCTTGCAAACAATTAATAACCTTATGCAAGAAACTACAAAATGAGAAAGATTATAATGTAACAAGCTTTAGAAGTGACCAAGGAAGAGAGTATAAAAATAAAGAAGTTGATAAATTTTGTAATGAACATGGAATAACTCAAAATTTTTCAGCACCTAGAACTCCACAGCAAAATGGAGTTGTTGAAAGGAAAAATAGAACTTTGCAAGAAATGGCAAGAACAATGCTCAATGAAAATAGTTTACCTAAATATTTTTGGGCAGAAGCTGTAAATACAGCATGTTATATTGTAAATAGGGTATCAATAAGATCAAAAATAGATAAAACACCATATGAACTTTGGAAAGATAGAAAACCAAATATATCCTACTTTCATGTATTCAGTTGCAAATGTTTTATTTTAAATACTAAAGATGACCTAGGAAAATTTGATGCAAAGTCAGATGAAGGTATTTTCTTAGGTTATTCTACAAATAGTAAAGCCTATAGAATTTATAATAAAAGAACTTCTACAATTATGGAATCAATTCATATAACCTCTGATGAATCAAATTATTATAACATAAAAAATATGAATGATGAAAAAGAATTCACTCCACAAAAGGAAGAAGTTCTTGAAATAAAAGAAGAAGAGGATAATGATGCATTAAATGAAAACCTTTCAGAGAAACTGAAACCTCCTAAAGAATGGAAATATGACAAAAATCACCCAAAAGAACAAATTCTTGGTGAAACATCAAAAGGAATAACTACTAGAGTCTCACTAAAAAATATTTGCAATCATTATGCTTTCTTATCCCAACATGAACCAAAAAATATTAAAGATGTCTTAAATGATGACTCTTGGATTATAGCTATGCAAGAGGAATTAAATCAATTCGAAAGAAGTCAAGTATGGGAACTAATACCAAATCCCAAACATAAATCAATTATAGGAACTAAATGGGTGTTTAGAAATAAGAAGGATGAAAATGGAGTTGTTGTGAGAAATAAAGCTAGGTTAGTGGCACAAGGATATAATCAAGAAGAAGGAATTGATTATGATAAAACTTTTGCACCTGTGGCAAGGATGGAAGCCATTAGGATGCTTTTAGCCTATGCAGCCCATAAGGATTTTAAGCTATATCAAATGGATGTGAAGAGTGCATTTTTGAATAGATATATAAATGAAGAAGTATATGTCAAACAACTTCCAGGGTTTGAAAATTCTAAAAATCCAAACCATGTATTCAAATTGACAAAAGCTCTTTATGGTTTGAAACAAGCTCCAAGAGCTTGGTATGAGAGATTAAGTAAATTCTTACTTAAAAATGAATTTACAAGAGGAAAAGTTGATAGTACCTTATTCATTAAAACTAAGAACAAATATCTGTTATTAGTTCAAATATATGTGGATGATATTATATTTGGAGCTACAAATAAAGATCTATGTAAAAAATTTGCCACATGTATGCAAAAAGAGTTTGACATGAGTATGATGGGAGAATTAAATTACTTTCTTGGATTACAAATCAAACAAGCAAAAAATGGAATCTTTATAAATCAAACTAAATACATTAAAGACATGTTAAAAAAGTTTGATATGGAAGAAAGTAAACCCATAGGAACTCCTATGAGTACTTCAACTAGTCTTGACAAAGATGAAAAAGGGAAACAAGTTGATACTAAGCATTATTGAGGAATGATAGGAAGCCTACTCTATTTAATAGCAAGTAGGCCAGATATTATGTTTAGTGTATGTATGTGTGCAAGATTTCAGTCAGCCCCAAAGGAGTCACATCAAACAGCAGTCAAAAGAATTCGTAGGTATCTCCTAGGTACACTTGAACTAGGTTTATGGTATCCAAAGGAATCTGGATTTGAAATGATTAGTTATTCAGACGTAGACTTTGCTGGATGTAAAATAGATAGAAAAAACACAAGTGGAACATGTCATTTTCTAGGACATTCTCTAGTTTCATGGTCTTCAAAGAAACAAAATTCTGTAGCATTATCCACAGCAGAAGCAGAATACATTGCCGCAGGAAGTTGTTGTGCTCAAACATTATATATGAAACAACAGTTAAAAGATTTTCAAATACAATATCAAACTATCCCTATCAAATGTGATAACACAAGTGCTATTAATATTTCAAAAAAATCCAGTAACTCACTCAAGAACAAAACACATTGATATAAGACATCATTTCTTGAGAGATCATGTACAAAATGAAGATATAGTACTAGAATTTGTAAATACACATGATCAATTAGTAGATATTTTTACAAAACCTTTGTCGGAAGAAAGATTCATATTTATAAGAAGAGAATTGGGCATGCTTCACAGTCGTGAAATAATCTAGAAATTATTCTAGTTGGCAGGCGACTGCCACTAGGGTACCAGGCGACTACCTGGCTACTGTCTTTCAAAATTCCACAAAGACAGGCGCTTGCCACATTCAAGCAGGCGACTGCCTCGCAGCGGGTAGGGTTTAAAATCCTATTTTAAGTCATTTTAAAACCCACCAGGCACCTGACCATTCATTTTTCTCTCTGAAACCTTTCGTCTCCATCACTTTCCATACACAAATCCTGCTCAAAGTATCTTGCAACCTAGCATCAAATCCTTCCTCCACACAAACACCGAGCTTAACTTAGAGTTTCTTTGATTTTCTTCTTCATCCAAACATGCCTAGATCAAAATCCGTTGGTGTTAAAGGATCTTCCTCTTCCACAAGAATAAATAACGACGAGGTGGAGAAATGGTTGGTCACTCCACACGCCAAGCACCTTTACCGAAATCAAATTGCTTCAGCTGAACCGATATTAGGTAAGGTACTCGACGTAACATTCTTCAATTCTGATTTTCCTGAAATCTTGTAACTTTTCAAAAACATTGGATGGGATAAATTTATCACCTACCAAGCTAAAGGCTATTATCCCAATGTTGTGCGTATTTTTTATGCAAACATGGAGTGATGCAATAATGGAATCAAAACAAATTTGCTTGGGAAAGACATCCATCTAAATCCCATATCTTTGGGAAAGATTCTTCAAATTAAGCCAGGGGATTTTGAGATTCATATTATTGAGAAGCAATGGATTATGGCTTAAGGTTTTACACCACAAGAGTTTTTGCCACTGGTTATGACTTACACTCCAGTAAACTTTGGTCATCCTCCACTTTATAAGCAGCTTAGTTTGAAAGCCCTCATTTTGCACAAGCTTATTACAAACAACATTTTACCAAGATCTGGTTCTCACGATCACATTTCGTTTTTGGATTGTTTTGTAATGTGGTGCATCCTCAAAGGGAGGAAGATGGATCTTCCAAGTTTGATCATTCAGTGGATTATCATGAAAGTTGATGCTTCCCGTGTTGTCCTACCATATGCAGGAATGTTGATTATGGTTTTCGCTCATTTTAGTGTTTTAACTCCATCATTCAACTTTACTAGCAAGACGTACTATGATATCTTTTCTGACACCGTTCTAAAAAGGATGGGCTATAAAAATTCTCCTCAAGGGTGGTTCCATAAAGGACATAGGAATGTCTCATTTGCACCACCACCTTCTTCATCATCTATCCACACACCTTTAGTTCAGCCTGATCCAGATACTCTGTCATGGTTTGTTCCATTTTTTAACCATTACAAGACATTTAGTGATGGTATGAAATCTGGCCTCATTACTTTGCAAGAGAAGGTTAAATCCATAGAAACTCATTGTTCACAAATTGATAAGAAGATGACAGTGAACAAGAGGAAGGAAATCATAAATCTGAAGAACAAGAAGAAGAAGATGATGAAAGTGAAAATATGGAAGCCTCTGACTGATGTGCCTTTACCTATCACTTTTATGTGTTTTTATGTAATTCAAATTTTATCGGCTAGGCTATCTTTGGTTTTCTAAAACTAGTACTTTGACTTGCAGCATTTCTTTGTTTTTGTCTCTCTTTTTCCTTTTTGATTGATGTCCAAAGGGGGAGAAAATGTTTAAGAGAAGTGAGTGCAAAAATATGATATATAATGGTTTGTAAAACCTTTTAAATACCTTTTAAATGGATGGATGAATCTTTTATGTGTATGTATGGTTTATTCATGGATTATATTTTGGACTTACATACATGAATTGTATCATGCTTATTGATAGGGGGAGCCATGAATATTAAAATCTTATTATTTTTGCTCTCAATTTGTCATCATCAAAAAGGGCGAGATTGTTGGCTTAATAAGGCTCACAATTCTTATTTTGATGATAACAAATCAATGATATGTTTAATATGTTTCAAGTAAAATTTTTTCAGGAAAGTGACAAAGCCCAAGTGCATAAAGAAGCCTATGGATTACAAAGAATTCTTGAAGAACACAAGTATAGTTTATGGATTACAAAGAATCCTTGAAGAACACAAAGAAAAGCTTATGGATTATAAAGAGCATGAGGAATAAAATTATATTGGTGAAAAGCTCAAATAAAAGATTGAAACAACAAAGATGATGGAAGAACAAGAATGAAGATTAAAGAATTATATTTTAGGATGTTCTTAATGTAAGTACTTCAAAGGTTAAACTCAAATATAAAGTGGTTTGAAGCTCATAGAAAATCAAAAATATTTTTTAAACATATATACTCTAAAAAGTATTTTTTTTTTAATAATAAAAAGGGCTTAAGAAGAGAAGATTTTTTAAACCATGTTTTTAAACATATATACTCTAAAAAGTATTTTTTTTAATAATAAAAAGGGCTTAAGAAGAAAAGATTTTTTAAACCATGTTTTTAAACATATTTATTTCAAAATATTTGGAAATGAATTTTAGGAATCTTTGGGAGTAATGAATGACTTCTAAAAGCATCTATAAATAGTCAAAAACTTCAAAAGTTTAAAATAATGATCATAGAAGCAATATTGAAAGGTTTTTGAAATTAAGCAATTCTCAAGAGTTTTTAGATCCAGAAATCTTCAAAGTTTTAGATCCAGAAATCTTCAAAGTTTTAGATCCAGCAATCTTCAAAGTTTAAGATCAAGTAACCTTCAAGGTTTTTAGATCAAGCTATTTTTCAAAGGTTTTTAGATCAAGTGATTTTCAAATATTCAAATTTCTTAAAGGATCTAAAATTTTCTTGTGCTTAAAATTTCTGATCTGATATTGATTTATATTTTTGAAACAAAGCTTTAAAAAATCAGAATCTTTTATTTTCTTTAAAAAATCATTTGGTAATTCATACTAAGCATTGAGCTTCAAATTTCTTATATTTGAATTACTTTGGAGTATAAGTGAGCTGATCATTGTACTAATCTACTATATTGTGAGAGTTCTCTTTTGTACACAAATTTCTTTATCATCATTCTTAAACGATTCAGAGTTGTTGAATCGTTGGACCAAATAAGGGGTTATTGTTTGGAGAGGCGGGCTCTAGCTTGACAGAAGGAGTGGTTGTAAATTGGTATTGTTCCACCAGGTAACGGAACTGATATAGTGGAATCCTTTGGTGTTTTGTCAAAGGCGAGGACGTAGGCTGTGTTGAAGCCGAACCTTGTAAAAATCTTGTGTCTTTCTCTCTGCTTTACTTTATATTATTTACTTGCTATTGTCGTATGATTTAAATGTGCAGGTTGCAGATTCTTAAGTGAGAAAGAAACAAAGGTACTTGATATTTAGAAAGTATGTTTTGATTAATCATTTGTGGAAACCCAAAAAGGGAGTACGTTGATTAATCTGCAGAAATCTTGATCAAGTAAAGTGCATACTAAGAGTTTGCAGAAAAATCAACTAAAGCTCTAATATTTTTGGTTGAGTGATTGAATTACGTTGATTTCATTAATTGACTTGTGAATTTAAATTTTAGTATTTTTAAGTGTAGTTATCGTTTATATATCTTGTTTTTCTGGGTAATTAAATCAATAGCTTAAAAATCATTAAAATTTAAAAAGAATCCAATTCACCCCCCCTCTTGGGAAGCTATTCCTCATTTCAATCTACTCACCAAGGCCGTATCAAGTCAAGCATTTCATGATGGTCTTGACAAATTGGGAATGAGCGACATCTACGCAGCAACTTGAGGTGTGTTGAAGATTTTAGAAGTTTTGACTTTCCAAGTTGGTATACTTCCATATATAGATTGATTATAAATATGTTTCCCAGATTAGAGATATGCTCTAATGGCCGAGAGACTTGTAGTCCTAAACTTTAGCATTCCAATTATGTATAGTGGCTATTTATGCCCACAATATTGTCAAGTAAAGAAAAAATGAATAATACCAAGTTTTGACTATCCCTCTTGCTTGATATCTATATAACATTAGCCACGTGCTTCTTTAGGACTTGGGGCTAAGCATGCCAACTAGTACCATATGATACATTAGGCGAGGATCAAATTTCTTGACAACAAAACATTTTATCAAAATAATTATCTATGCAATCAAAAAGATAAATAAATAACTATCTCTTTTTTGGTGACCTATATTATATCCTTTATCTATAGTTTGCAAATTTGTCTTAGAAAGATTACTCTCAAATTTTTGTAATTGATTTACTACATAAATTTATTGAAATATTTTTGTATCTTTGTAATTGTCATGTGTGAGTGGAGCAACATAGCTAACAATTTAAACATGAAAAAAATCTTAACAATATGTATATAATAATATAACTTAGTTTATAAACCAATGTATAGTAAATATTAAGATAAAAGAAAGAAAAAACTTGTGTTTATATGCACAGAGTGCATGCTTATTAATTTAGCAAGAAACGGGTCTATGATTAAAATGTCAACAACCAATAAATGATGAAGAGTTTAAACTATAAAACTATTTTCAAAACTAGTATTTGTAGGGGAATAAGAATAATTTGGTAACAAAAAACATTATTTCATGTTAGTAATAAAATGAAGTTGTTACTACAAAAAGTACATTCACATTAATAGAAAATTTTATAATGGTAAACTTTAAAGGGCATGTCCACTAAGACTTTGCAAGGTGAGGTTCATTAGCTCACTTTGGTGAGTGAACAATCCTATCTTTGTTGCAATCTATTAGGCCAAGGTTTGGATTGGTCAATCAAAAAATTAATACATAGCATGCCAAATTTATCCTAATTCAAAATTTCCTATTTCATTAGTTTGTGAGTCTTGTATGCTTTTCCATCACTTAAATTGTATGATACAATGAAATATAGTTGTACAATCCAAATTTTTTAGGGTTGGAACTCGTTTGACTTTTCTCATATTGTATTAAATATGTACTTGTACAACTTTATTTTTCTTTTTTCAATTTGGATGTATTTTTTTAGATGTTGGTGATGGATATATGCTTCAATATATACAACTAATGTCACTAATTTCTCACTTGCGCCTCCTTATCATTTAATCAAGAAATTATTAGATACAACGTGTGTATACACTAGATCTAACATGATTTTACCATGTTCATATATTTTACTAAATTAGGCAACTTTTTATATACATGGTGAAATCATATTGGATCTAGTGTATACATCTGGTATACCTAATAAATTTAATTAGCTATTTTTTTGTCTGTGCATCTTTATTCTTTCCCTTTATCAATGTGCATAAGAAAGGATGAGAATGGAATTAAAGGGGATTTAGTTTCATGATTTGGACTTTTTTTTTGCATGTTTTTGGTTTTGTCTTTAATGTGCCATCTTCTGTCGTTAGTTGAAAAATATTGTATTGAGTCGCATCTCATTTTTCAATTTACATTTTTTGTGTTTCAGTATGTTTTGAGTTTGATATAAATATCTTGTCAAAAAGTATCAACATAGTAGATTATTAAGTCATTTGTCATCACATATAAGTGTTGATAATCCATAAGATGATTCATAGTGTTTATGTTTAAGGTTTTTGTGTATTTGTGTTGTAAAAGTCGAAAATGTTATGGGAAAACTTGTAAACATTAACTTAATATAAGTTTGTACCTTTCTCTTGCGCTAAGCATAAAATTGTGTTAATTTTAGTTAAATTCTCAAATTTAAGTCATGAAAAGCTTAAGTTGACTCTCGATGAAGTTCAATTGAAAAAAGACAATTTTGAGCTTAACTTGTTGACTTAGTGTAGTTAGATTGATTAACTAAGATACTTTGGCAAGCTATGGGCAAAAATGATTTAATACTTTAGCTTATTGATTACAAGCTCTTAGGTTGGATTGTTCCCACTCCCCTTAAATATATTAACTATTGCTTTGAGCAAAATTGTTTGTAGATGGATTATTCTACTCCCCCTTCAAATCAATGAAACAAATATTAGGTTCAATCTTCTTATTAAAAAAATGAAACTAACTAGCTTGGACTCCTCTATACTTTGAGAAGTTGTATTTGCCCTTTTGTACTTTTGTTTGTAAGTATTGTGCAATCTTCGTGCACTCCCTCGGAGCATGATGAAAATTACCCAACAAAGGTAGTTAATCAAGGAATTACATGGATATTGCCTAGGTGAAACACATGACCAACATTGTCTACACATGAGGCAATTCGCCCAAGCGAGCATTGCGTGGGTGTAAGGCAATCTTGCCCAAGTGAACTCACCTACGCATAAATCTCTCCCAAGTGAACATTGCCTAGGCATAAAGCAAACCATTTTGAGGTGAGGCCAAATCATTCATTGCCTAACTTTTGCAAATTACCAAGGAGATCATCAAAGGCAAAACTTGAGGATGGGATCACCTAGAATAAATAAACTTGAGGCAATATTCTAGTTAGGGTAAGGAATGACTTGAAGTGAATACTGTCCTAACAATTGGCGAACTACCTTGTTAGCTAGATGAGGCCACAAAAAGATACATGGTAGCAACAAAAAGACATATGACCAAGTCAAATATTTTTATTTAGCCAATTCAAGGTTGAAATTAAAAAAAAAAAAAAAAAACCCCAATTCAGCCAATGCTTTTGGGACTTAGCCACAAAATTCCATACATATTTGGTTTAAAAGTAAACCTATTCTAGTTCTCCCAATAGCTGGGCAAGGGGTAGACAAGTCCTTATGGTCATCCATTTTCATCTATGCCTTGAAAACCTTGAGATGCAAAGCTTGGAGTTGATCCTTCATCTATAGCATTGAAGCATTGATCTATGAGCAAGGGTGTAGAGTTCATTTTTTCGTGCATGGTCTTAAGCTCAATTTTCAGCTTCGCCACTTTTTGAGCCTCTCTATATCACTAATCACTAATCATGCAGCTAGAAATACTAGCTTCAAAGTGATTCCAAGCTATACCTAAGAAATGCATCTTCGACATAATAGCTTACCTCTATATCGAGGACCTTCAGGCGAAAGGAGGGTCACTTTAACCTCATTAGCCAAACGTGAAATCCCATTGTAGAGCAATGAGGATAATCCCTAGAGCAACCTTGCCTTTGGAGTAGTAGCCAATGACGAAGGGACAACCTTTCATTCTTAATCTTAGAGCAAAGAATCAAAGAACACCTCCATGGAGGCCTCAACCTACTTTTAAGAACTTTTGTGAAAATTGAATGCACAACGGAAATAAATGATCTTATAACGCAACAATCAATAGTGAAATATACTTAACCACAAGCACACAAAGTATAATGAAAGCAATAAAATAATGACACGAAGAATTATGCGGCTTGGCAATGCCTACATCCACGGGAGCAATTGGTAATGAATTTTTACTATCTTGTGTCCAAAGACACTGAGTTACATCATATAAAATGTATATAAAACTTTCCCGGAAGCTTTCCCTCCAAAACCCAACCTATCCAACTTCCCAATTCAAAATTTGAAAAACAGCGCTGAGTTCCCAAGCCAAATCATCGAAGGCTTCAGACATGCCGTCAACGATTTAATACTGAGAGCAAATAGTTGATATAACAAGACAAAATAGTCGACTATTTCTTTGCACCTGGGCCAAACCTAAAACCGTCAACGGTTTCCTCCTGCAAGTCAGCATTCCTATTTTCTTCCACGTTTTCTCCTTGAACATGCCTTCCACTCAACATATGAGCCACATATTACAACAATCTCCACCTTGGCGAACTTACGCCCCTTAGGAGAAAATTGAAAACATAAACCCACTGCTCCACCTTGGGACAATAGGTTGGGACCACCTCACATCTAGCAACTAGAGACATTTAGCAAGTCTAAGCAATGCTTGAACTTATCTGTGGTAACCGGTTTTGTCAAGATATTTTATGCGTTCTCTGAAGCATGAACTTTCTTAAGCGCAAGTTCACCTAAAGAAACCAACTTTCGGATCCTGTGGAACCTCAAATCTATATGTATGGTTCTTGCATGATAGACTTGGTTCTTCACCAAATAGATGTCACTCTGACTGTCACAACATAGCTGAACTTCACCTTACTATATACCCAGCTCCATAACTAAACCAATAAGCCACAATGCTTCCTTGGCAGCTTCGGTGACTGCAATATACCCTAATTTAGTTGTTAATAATGCAACTAGAGATTGTACCATAGACCTCCAATAAGTAGGTCCTCTCACAAGGGTGAACACATACCCTGTTGTAGACCTCCCGTCATCCAGATCCCTTGCATTATCTATATCAACGTTTCCTACGACTGATGGATCCCTATGTTGCTTGCCGAATATGATGCCACTGTGAGAAGTACCCCATAAGTATCTGAAAATCCATTTGAAGGCATCCCAATGCTGTCTACCCAGATTTGAAAGAAATTTACTTACCATATTGACATCTTGTGCCAGGTACGGTCTTATACATACCATAGCATATATTAAACAACCCACTACACTAGCATAGGGTACCTTTGGCATGTCATGGATATTATCATCTATCCTTGGGCAGTGAGCGGATTTAAAGTGATTCGCTAATGGTATACTTACCAATTTTGCATCAGCCATGTTAAACCTCTCCAACACCTTCTCCACATAACCGCCCTGAGATAATCACAATCTCCCTGCAATTCTATCCCTGTGAATCTCCATCCCAAGAATTTTCTTGGCTGCACCCAGATCTTTCATGTCAAACTCTTCATTCAACAAAGTCTTCAACTGATTTACCTCAGTCACATCCTTCGTAGCAATTAGCATATCATCAATATAAAGCAACATAAAAATGAGAGAACCATTATCAAGATTCTTTACATATATGTAGCAATCATACTCACGCCTCTTGTTGCCTATCCGAATCACATAGAAGTCAAAACGTTTGTACCATTGCCTCAAAAACTGCTTCAGCCCGTAAAGTGACTTCTTCAGTTTACAAAACAAATGCTCTTGTCCGGGTTGACTGAACCCTTCTGATTGTACCATATAAATCCGCTCCTCCAAATCACTATGGAGAAACACTGTTTTTATGTCCATTTGCTTCAATTGCATATCAAAATGTGCGACCAATCCCAACACTACGCTGATGGAAGTATGTCTAACCATAGAGGAGAAGATTTCATCATAATTAACCCCTTTCTTTTGTGAGTATCCCTTTGCTACTAACCGTGCCTTGAATTTCTATCCTTCCTTTTCTGATATCGTTTCCTTCTTCCTACACACCCACTTGTAACCTATCGCCCTCTTCCCTTTTGGAAGGTCCACCAAATCCCACGTGTGATTCTTATGCAATGACTCCATTTCCTCCACCATAGCACCCGTCCATTTACTTTCTCCTAGTTGTGCACCGCCTCTTAAAAAGTAGTTGGATCCTTACAACTAGTAATGAGAGCATAAGACACCAGATCATCAAATCCATACCTGGGTGGTGGCTTGATAGTGCATTTGGGTCTGTGTATAGTGATACTGTCATTCTACTAGTTTCCCAAGCTAGAACTCTCTGCATTTTGAATACCATCATCATTACCTTGAGTTTCTAACTCCACATATACAACATGTTCATTTTTGCTCCAATTTTATAGCTCCTGTTTCTATTCATCTTCCTTCACCATTGATTTCTTATTTGAAAACCACGTCTCCACTGATCACCATCTTGTTTGCCATTAGATCCCACAGCTTGAACCCTTGCACACCTTTCTAATACCAAGAAAAATGCAGCGTCTAGACTCTAGAATTTGCATCAAGCTTTTATCTCTCCTCACTAGAAATGTGCACATAAGTTGGACAACCAAATACTCTCAAACTGGAGTAGTCTACCACATTACCAGTCCATACCTCCTTTGCAACTTTCCCTCTAGTGATGCCCTTGGTGATTAACTAACTAAGAAACACACTATACTTACTGCCTCGCCCCAGAAATTATTAGCAAGCCCTACATTTAACCTGAGACACCAAGCTCTTTTAGTTAGAATTATGTTCATCCTTTTTGCCACACCATTCTGTTGTGGGGTCCGACGAATTGTCAAATGTCTCCTTATGCCATGCTACTCACAGAACTCCATAAACCTTGAATCAGCGTACTCGGTTTCATTATCTGACTTAAGACATTTAATTCTCCTCCTAGTCTAGTTTTCCACCTCAGTTTTCCATAATTTAAACCAAGAAAACGTTTCTAATTGACCCGTGATGCTACTCTTACCGGCCCCCAAACATTTGAATTAATGTAGTTAAGAATACCCTCCGTCTCGTGAGTGGCTGCTTTGAAATGTACACTGTTCTGTTTTCCAAGAACACAATACTTGTAGAAATTAAGCCTGTATGTTTTAATACCCTTCAAAAGATTCCTCTTATGAAGTTCCTTCATCCCATGCTTGCCCATATGCCCTAACCACATATGCCACAAAATAGTATTATCTAACTTAGAATCTACGACTACAGCTCCACCTACAACTGTAGTGCCCAGAAGCATGGATATTTCCCTCTAACTTTTGCCCTTTCATCATTGTTTGAATTCCTTTACACACCTTCCTAACCCCGCTTTCAGACTTGTAACTAAATTTGTTACAATCCAAAGTGCCAAATGAAATCAAATTCTTATGTAGATCCGGTATGTGCCTTACATCACATAATGTTTTTATAGCACCATCATACATTTTAATTATAACATTTCCTTTTCCAACTATTTTGCATGAAGCATCATTTCCCATTAGAATAGAACCAGAATTAACTGATTTGCAGGTGCTGAACCATTCTTTATTTGGTGTCATGTGATAAGAGCACGCCGAATCTAGGATCCAAGAATCTAGAGGTGATCTAGCCCCGATGAAACAAAAAGCATATCACCATCACTGCTTTTTGAGTTTCCTTCTTCTACTACATTCATTGATTTTGAAGAACCCTCTTGATTTTCAGCATTCCCCTTTTTCCTTTCCAGACACTCCGGTTTTATGTGCCCCTTTTTTTCGCATCTAAAACACCGAATATCTTTCTTCTTCTTGGACTGCAATCGAGATTTATTACCACTCAATTTGTTATGAAACTTGCTTCTCCCACGTTCCTGGTACCCTTTACCATAAACCCTTCACTATGTGAAATTTCATTGCTGGCCTTCTTTCTTTAATGAAAACTCAGCAGTGCGCTTGTTGCCTATTCCAAATTTAGGGTTTCTTTGCCCTATATTAGAGTTATAACCAGATTTTCATATGTGTGAGACACATGTAGGGAATTCAATAGCATCCAACTTAAGCCAATACAACTTTTACTTAAGATACAACTTACTCATTAGAGACTTAGACATATACCGACTTTTAAGTTTCTGCCAAACATCCATAGAAGATTCCTCATCCATGACGTAATACAACACGTCATCGACTAGTCAAAGTTTGATAGTCGTCACAACCTTTGCTTCTAATTCCTTCCAACTTGTTTCATCTATGCCATCTAGTTGACTTCCGTATAAAGCCTTCACCATACCTTGCTGGACTAACAGATCTATAACCCTTGTCTTCCATAGTCCTAAGTTTCCCTTTCCATCAAACTTAACAACATCAAACTTTGTAGAAGAAATTCTAGAAGCCATTATAACAATGCTCTGATATCTATTTTTTGTGAAAATTGAATGCACAATGGAAACAAATGATCTTACAATGCAGCAATCAATAGTGAAATATACATAACCAAAATCACATAAAAGTATAATGAAAGCAATAAAACAATGATACGAAGAATTATGTGGTTCGGCAATGCCTACATCCACGAGAGCAATCGACAAATAATTTTTGCTATCTTATGTCCAAATACGTTGAGTTACATCATACAACATGTATATATAACTTTCCCGGAGGCTTTCCCTCCAAAACCCAACTTATCCAGCTTCCCAATTCAAAATTTGAAATACAACACTAAGTTCTCGAGCCAAACTGTCGACGATTTAATACCAAGAGCAAAAAGTGGATGTAACAAGACAAAATAGTTGACTGTTTCTCTACACCTGGGTGAAACCACCATCGACGGTTTCAATTCACTATTCTTATTTTCTTCCATGTTTTCTATTTGAACATGCATTCCACTCAACATATGAGCCACATATTACAATAGGAAGAATGATTGATTCCATGGAAAAGGCATTTTATTGGAAAAAGGAAAATTTCCCGCCTATAGCGGAAACAAAATCGGATCCTAATGGAAAGGACAAGAAAACCTAGAAGAGGTTGGCGCTATAAAAGAGCAAAGGAAAAAGGGGTTTAAATAGAGAACAATGAAGCAAAAGCCTAGAAATTTAAACCCTTAAATCATAAAGGTTGCATTGCATGTTCACATTGATTGTAAAAGAAAAAAAAAAAGGAATAGGAGATGGAAAGTTTCCATATATCCTCAATTCACTAGAAGTTCATTCACCCAAGACCACAATCACTTCTAAAGATGCACCTTTGCTTATGAACTACATATTCACGAACACATAAATGAGGAATTGAGGCAAGCCATGAACTTCTCGCTGTGAACACAACACCAAGTCGAGAATTGACCATAAGAACTTTCCAAATAAATATTGCTTGGAAAGAAGGAAATGAACCAAAGTCATTTGCAACAAAGAACCAACATTGAAGGAGGCCTTATTTATGTTAAGAACATCTATCAATTACTAGGAAAATTAAGGGCAATTATGTGTTAGACATAATTTAGGGAATAATTGTAACTCCAAGTTTGACTTAAAATGGGTATAAATAGGTTTGCTACCTATCTAGTACACGATCACTCCAGCAATTTCATACATAAATACAATAACCTAGCGCTAAAACATGCCCATGTGCCCCTGTATCCCTTTTTTACTTGCTTTCTTACCTTTCTATCCCCTCAATCTATTCCTCCTCTATCTCATTCCTCCCTATTCTAATTTAAGTCCTTTCACCTACCCTCATTCTTCCTCCTATGATTTCTACGACTCTCTGTCACTCATTATTTCATGGGCACCCATGTGAAATTAGGTAACTATCCTTACACCTTCGATGGGGGTTGGCGTTACGACTCTAGTTCACCTAATTCACCATCTCCCCATCTCAAACTCCTTCATTTTAAAGGATTCTTGATTTTTATGAAATAGTAAACATAACCTAACTTCATTCTATTTACTTTTGTACACTATATTAAAAAAAAAAGACACATTATAAAAAAAACATAAAGGTTACAAGCCACCAAATTAGACAACCACCTAATTGAGTGGGAATTTTTACATCATGCGTAATTGTATTTGTGTGTATAGCATTGCCCATATATTATCTCTTTTAGAAAAGTAAAATTCAAAAAACAATGTAGTCTTGAGATTATAGGCCTTAAAAAAAATTACTAATGCTTAAAATTAATTTAATTAGTAAAAATATATATATATATTTGATTAATTATTTTAATGGACCCAATAAATAAAATGTTAGGCTTCACTAAGAAAAGAGAACTTTTGGGTTTGGCTAAAAAAATACAATTAAGCCATTCTATATGACCCATCTTATAAATCCCATACACAATGGACACATGTTAGTACATAACCCTAGTTTCTCTTTTAAGTACTCTCTATGGAAATTCTGAAAGGGGCCTTGCCTAAAAGAAAACAAGCAAAAAAATTTGGGGAAGAGCATATCAACAATCTAGCCTCTACTATTTGAAAATCTTAGTGATCAAAGAACATTTCAAAATTTCAATTAACCTCATGTGATCCATTCTTCACTTTGACATCCATCATTCGTGATCAAGCTCATGCCCACAAATATTGGATAAAAATCTATCTTCTAATAGATCATAATTCCGTTGTTCAAGAGATCCACCATCACCACAATCAAGAACATGCTCCTTGGGCCTTCGAATCAATAGATCTTGTCAGATCAAGGTTATACAAATCCATTTTTAGCAGGTAGTCAAGTTGATCGGGCAAAGATCCACCATTGCCACATTCGGGAACATGCTCCTTGAGCCCTCAAATTGGTAGATATCTTTAAGCAGATCGAAGATCAAGACAAACACATCTTCAGCATATCATCAAACCTATCATTTGGAAGATCCACCACCTCTATGTTTGGGAACTCGCTCCTCAAGCCCTCAAAATGGCAAATATATCTTTAGGGAGATCAACGATCAAGACAAACACATATTCAGTTGATCATCAAATTCACCATTTGGAAGATCCACAACCTCCATGTTTGGGAACACGATCCTCGAGCCCTTCAGTCACCACATTTCTCTAGAGAGACTGAAGATCAATAAAATACATCTTCTATAAATCATCAAACTAATCGCCCAAAAGATCCAACATTGCCACATGTAAGAACATGCTCCTTGACCCCTTGAATTGAAAATTTTGCCAAATAAATCAAAGATTAAATGATTTACCTTGTGTAGATCATCAAGTTAATCATTTTGAAGAGCCACTATCACCTCATTTGGAAACACACTTCAAGAACCCTTTGAGTCAACAGATATACTTTTAAAGGAGATCGAGTCAAAGGATATTCAACTTTGTCTATTTTAAAAAAAATAAACAAATATTGTATCCATTCTTTATTCAATAAAAAAATAAATATCTTATACTAATTGTTTAATCTTTATGAAAGCATGAGATTTCTATTTCAAATTTCTGGAGCATGTTTACATCCAATTCCTTGCACTATAGTACTTGACTACATTAAATCTACCACAAAAGACCCTCTGTATTTGGAAGAATCAATGTTACTGTTCCAAATAGAGAATGTACTTCTAGGGTTCGTAAGTCTAGCTTAAAATTTGTGGGAGTTAAGAAAGAAGCATAAAATACAGAAAAAAATAAATTAAAAGTGGAAGCATCAAAGATAGTAGAAGAGGATGACCATTTTGTATAAAATGTTCTTCTTTTGGAGATTAACACAATTGGACAACTCAAAGTGAGGAAACATACCATTATGCACATAGAGAAACCTCAACAAAATTTAGAGAAGCAAGACGACACTATGATAAAGGAAGATGAGGATTCAGATACTTTCGATGGAGAAGTAGAGGATGCTCCACCAATATTAGAAGACAATGGACAATCCACAATTGATGAGCTAAAAAAAATCAACCTAAGTATAACAAAAGAACCTTGACCAATATTTATCAACACATATTTTACTTCAAATGAGGACGAGCAGTATCTCAAACTTCTACTCATATACAAAGATACCTTCACTTGGATATACAAAAAAATTCCTAGTGACCCAAAATTTTTGGTACATCACTTGGCAATGAAGCAAGATCTTGACTTGTCAAGAAGGCATAAAGAAGGTTCCATCCTAAGCTTATCCCTCAAATAAAAGTTGAAGTCAATAAGCTCATTGAAGCAAGTTTTATTGGAGAAGTAAAATCTCCATCATGGATCGCAAATGTTGCTCCAATCAAGAAAAAGAACGAAAAATTTTGTTTTTGTATGGATTTTCACAATCTAAACAACATCTACCCAACAACTTCCGCTACCCATCCCTGAGATTATGATGGATGCAACAAAAAAAGATGAAGCATTCTCTTTCATAGATGGTTCCTCCAACTATAATAAAATAAGAATGTCGTCAAAAGATGAAGACTTAACTGCTTTTTGAACTCTAAAAGGGATATCCTCTTACAACATAATGCCTTTTGGATTAAAGAATGCGAGTGCTACTTATCATTGTGTCTAGAAAATTTTTGATGACATCCTACTCAAAAACTTTGAATTTTATGTGGATAACCTATTGATGAAGACTTAAAAAGGAACATTTACAAGACTTGAGGGCATCATTCGATAGTTTGAGGAAATGTCAGCTTAAAATGATCTCTTTCAAGTGTGCCTTTGGTGTTACATCAAGAAAATTCTTAGGATTCATTATTTGCTATCGAGGCATTGAAATAGATCAGTCAATAATTGATTGTTGCTTATACCCAACATCTAATTTCAAACTTAGCTAGTCAGTATTAGCCTTTTAATCACTTGACGAAGAAAAAATATGCCATTTGAATTGGATGAGGCATGTGACAATGCCTTTGAAAGCATAAAAAATTTTTATTAAAAAAAAAACCATTTGCTTAACTCAAAGAGTAAAAAAGTATGATGTGTGTTTTTTCCTAGAATAGTGAAATATTTTCTTCCTTATTGTCCAGATATAAGCGTATTAGACTAATATGTATATCCTATTCATCGTGGAATCAATTTCTTGTACTTTTTGTTAATTTTTCAACATAAAGTATTTAGTTTCCCTTGCTAATTAAGGACTCAAAGCTTACCACTGATGAAGATTTTAATGATCACGAAAGCAAAAACTATCTTAGAGATCATAGGGACCCTAAATAGGCCAATAGTATAGCCTTGAAGCCTTATCAAGGCTTGGACAACTAAAAAACAACTTGATTTGGACATTAGTGTAATAGTAAAATTCATGCCTTTGACATTAAAAATATGAAAACGAGTACAAAAATTCTATTTTATATTAATTCTTCTCATATAATGGGTACAATATCTAGGTATTTTTACAAAAAAAACAAAGTAAAATATCATCTTATTCAATATCCTTAAAAGGATCTGTCATTTGGAGGGCTCAACGACCATGTTCCCGAACTAGATATTATGGATCTTCTAGATGACAAATTTAGCGTTCTACAAAAGAATGATTTAGGTTGATCTTTGATATCCTTAAAGAGAACTTCCAATTTGACGACTTGAAAAGCGAATTCCTGAACGAGGCTATGATAGATATTCCAGACCACAACTTGATGATTCGTGAATGTTGAATTTTTGTTGGTCTTTAATATTTTTAAATAGGTTTGTCAATTAAAGGGCTCTAGGAGAGTATTCCCAATCGAGCTGATTGTAAAACTTTTGAATGATGAACTTGACGGTCAGTTGAAGATAAATTTGTGTTTGATTTTCTTGGGCTTGAGCTTTACCTTGATCACAAAGAATGGGTGTTTGAACAAAGCGTGAGCCACTGAAAAATGATTGTAGACCACTTGTTCTTTGGTCACATGTCAATCTTTGTAGTGCAGGCGGCTTTGATTTTAGGAGTTGCCAAAAAGTGGGGAATAAGATTTTATGCACAAGCTAATATGTGATTTGTGGTTAGGAACCCCATTTTTAAGAAGGAGACTATTTAAAGGAGGGACTAGGATTAGGTGAAATCCTAGGACTCCTAATATATCGACATGTGTCCTAATGTAGGAATAAACTTATGAGCCGGGTAATCTTATTTAATTAGTTAGACCTATATTTTGATATATAGTCAAGAGCCCATTTTTTCTTAATGAGACCCAATATACATTAAAAAAAAATTCTTGTCAAATATTTTACTGACTAATTTAAATTAATTTTAAGCATTGATAAATTTTTAATGCCAAAATAGGTAAAGTCATTGGAAAAACTATCAACCTAAGCAAGGGCTATTCTTTGGCCCGGTCTACCTTTGTGATAGGGCGACCAACTCTTGATTGGTCAAACGTGTCCTAAGGAAACAAGCTTGAGAGCATCATTTGGGCTAGGAAGACAGGGAATGTAGAATTGTAGAAAATATAGAAACTATTCAGCCTTGGTTAAGAACTATATATTGGAAAGAATAACCACAAAGGGTATAGCTGTGGATCCATTAACAAAATGCTTGAGACATGTAATTTGTATGGGTTTCGTTAAGTTTTTTGATGTTTTAGGTTAGTGGATTTTATATTATCATTATTATTGCAGTAATAAGTTTCATGATTATTTTATTCTTCAGAATGTTACATAACAATTATTTTATTCCTATTATACACACATGAAGGATTTTTTATGTCAATATTATAAATTGTTTAAGTTAAGACATTTTGGTCTAGTCTCATTTTGTTGCATTTGATGCAATTTAGTAGTCTTCATGAGATTCTTTGAAGCTAAGCATAATGGGTGGATGCTTGGATAATTTAGAATGTGATGCCACAAGAATATATACATTGACATGTATGAAATCAATATCCCTCTTGGAAATGATTGTCTATAATGTTGGATATAAATGATTTCGTTTATGCCTATTAAAATGCACTTACTCACATTCAACATTCTTTACATTCTTTACGGTTTGACATGTTAGGACCGGAGGCGCCCATGGGTGGGCTTGATACACATGGGCGAACACCAACTTGACCTAAAAGCTTAAGCTTATTGGGTTTTGGGTCCAACCATGTATAAGCACCTATCATCCACTCAAATTTTTCAATGTGGGACAAACTCACAAGTGAAATTCTCAACAATCTTCCCCTCACTTATGAATTCCAATTGCTCCCCCTTAAACGGAAATTATCTCCCTTCTGGGAGTAAGCCTAATTCTCCAATAGTTACTCAAGTAGGCCTTACCACTGGCACCTTACGTGCATCGGATTGCATTCCACATGCCTCCGAACCAATTCTACCTCTCACGTCTTGACCCTATTCGGATCCATCCGTAGCCTAGATGATCCTTATTGGCCTCAGCCACACACTTGGTCCTCCAACTGTTAGCACATTAGGAGAATTAACTTCACGTCTCGACTTTTTTTATGATGTCGCTTATCCAGAATTACAAACCATCGACTATGATACCACTTGTTAGGACCGGAGGAGCCCATGGGTGGGCTTGATACACATGGGTGAACACCAACTTGATCCAAAAGCTTAAGCCTATTGGGTCTTGGGTCCAACCATTTATATAACCACCCATCATCCACTCAAATTTTCCAATGTGGGACAAGCTCACAAGTGGAATTCTCAATGTGACACATGTTGAATCATTTAATTTTAAGAATCAACTTTTATCACCCATGTCATCCAAGTATGAGGATGTTAAAATTTTGTAAATTTCATAGTTGATTTTTATTTATTTATTTTATAAATCTCGGATTGATATGAATGTGAAATACTATAGAGTATTAGCATAGTCCCATAATGCTTACTGATCATTGTAAATATCCTCAACCTAACATTAGTTTGGTTTCTCCTAGAAATAGATTTTGATGATTAACGAAGCCAACAAAACCTACATTTGGTACTTTAATAATTCATATATAGAATATTGTGAAGTAAAATTTTGAGATATATTCATGAGATGCATGTATAAGAAGTCAATAAGAAGCATGCATGAGAAGTTTCATAAAAAGTATGTATGAGAAATTATGTAGCAAGTACGTATAAGAAGCTTCAAAAGAAACGCCATAAGAAAAATTATAAGAAACACGGTAAGATTCTCTTATTGGTAACATGATCAGGATGAATTTCTTGATACTTTTCTAGAGTTTATTGTACTTGGATTACTAATAATACCTGGTTAATCATGAGTGTTTCTGCATCGAGTTACAATGTGATTTATATGTTGCTACCAATCTTAAAGTTCTCTTGAGACAAAATGTATCAATGATTATTTTTTCCAAGTATTTCTATTTGTTGAGCATTAAATCGAGCAACTAGCTGCCCAAACAAGAAGAAGCTTTATGCACTATAAATTTTGGGACTTAGTCTATATGCAAGGTATCTAAATATATACTCTTGTGCAAATATATTTTTGAAGATCACTAACAAGTAGAAATTTTTTAATAATTGTATTTTTATTATTATGCTTATTATAAATATTCTCAATAGGATGAGACTATTGTAAGTCTCTTTAGTATCATGAATTCTTACAAAGAATCATTCTATAAGATTTAGAAAAAATAAAAAAAAAATTGAGAATCATTGTTAGTTTCTTTTTCATTTTGAAAATGTAGATTACCCAAAAGAGAAGGGCAGGTTGCCTAAAATGCAAGGTTGCACTATGTAAGGCCTTTAGCTAAGAAAGGGAGGGAAGGAGTAATTTGTAAAGGACAGGTTATCCTATTGTCAGTGAGTTACTTAGTGTACTTAATTTATTCGATCTTAGTGAAAAATATCAAGAAAGTGGAATGTATGTAGGTTATGGTCAACCAAACCACTACAAAATTTATGTTGCTATATTTCATGTGGTGGTTTGTTCATATTTAAGTTCAATCTCATATTCATTATCTAATTAGTTTTCTATTTTAAAAAAAGGATTTTAATTAAACAAGGATTATAAAAAATTAATATCTTATTCAGAGTTTCTAAACTAATAAATTTTTTTTATCACCCAAATTACCACCCTTGGGTGTCATTATAAGACAAAAAATTTCTTATTAATCTATAAATTGAAGAAGAAAGCTTGCTTTTCATGCACATGCACATGCTCAAGACAGTGGCCTAAGAATCAAATGAAGCCTCTACAATTAGCAAAGCTGAGGAATTAACTTTTTGATGTATTAGAAGTGAGTTATATATGTCCTTCCAAATACCATTTAAAGCATAGATATTGTTTCAAAGGAAATATATTTTGAGCATGTATATTTGTATAGATTACTACATGATGAATTGACTTATGTCAGACTACTATCAGGTGAGGACAGCAGATGGTGATGAGCCATAGACTACTTACATGACATAGTATGAGGCATATGAACTCTTAATGATGCTCTTTGCATCGAAAAATGCTCTAAAACCTTTCAACACATTAATGAACAAGGTGTTTCATGATTACCTTGACAAATTTTATATGGTATACTTGGATGACATTGTTGTCTATGGTTCCATTATAAAGGAACATAAACAGCATATATGGAAGGTGTTTGATAAGTTGAAGAAGAAAAAACTGTATGTGAAGAAAGAGAAGAGCTCTTTCGCATTGAAGAACAATGAATTCGTTATTCATATGGTTAAACAAGGTCGTACTCATATGGATATGGAGAAAACAAGAGTAGATCAAGATTGGAAGATCCCAACGTAGCTAAGGAGCTACATTCCTTTTTGAAACTCGCCAACTAATATCAAAAGATCACAAAGGGATACTTAAGGAGGACTGCCATGTTGATACATTTACTAAAGAAAGGTCATAGGTGGAACTAGATGGAGGAGTTTGAAGAAGCCTTTGACATCTTAAAGGAAGTCATAATGTGAGATTCAATACTTGCTTTTCTAGACATTAACTAGCCCTTTGAGGCACAGACGGATGTATTGAATTATGCTTTTGTAGGATTCTTGTCACAGGACAAACTTCTTATTGCATTTGAGAGTCATAAGTTTAGTGAAATTAAGCGGAAGTACACAATTCAACAGAAGGAGATGCTAGTGACGATTCATGTCTTTGTGTGTGACGACATTATCTACTTGGGTCTAAGTTTGTTATGAAAACAAATAACTCATCTTTTAATCATTTCTTTACGCAACTTAAGTTATCCAAAAGAAGGAACATTGGGAAGAATTCTTAGAAAAGTTTGATTTCTTTCGAGTACAATGCAGGGCAGATAAATCAAGTCGCAGACGCACTAAGCAGGAAGTTTGAGCTTGCGCCTTACAACTAGTAACATAGTTAGCCATAAGTAAGGTTACCATAACAATGCATGAGAGCATTAAGGAGAACTCTATCAAAGATCCAATTGCCCAAAACCTTATGAAGTTGATGAAAAATAGCTAAGTGTTCCATTTCTAGATAGAGGATGGATTGCCATTGACATATAGTAATTAGCTCTTTGCACCTCGAGCTAGTGATCTAAAGAAGACACTATGGAGAGAGTGTCATAACACCATGTGGGTAAGCTACCTAGGATGACATCAAACTTTGGCATTATTGAAGTAGGGTACTATTAGCCACACATGCGTGATGAGGTGGTTGAGTATACATGAATGTGTCTCACCTGCCAATAACACAAGGTCTAGTAGAAGAAGATTGTAGGGTTATTGAAGCCTTTTCAAGTACTAACAAGACCATAAGAGAGTGTCTTACTTGACTTCATCACCAACCTGCCCAAAATTAGGGACACAAGGTCTACACTCGTGGTTTATAAATAGGTTTCCGAAGTATGGTACTTTCATAATCACATTATATTAAAGTATTGTTTGACAAAGAAGATGTCATACTTGTTTTTCAAACATGTTATGAATTGTTAAGGTGTTCTCCAAGAAATATTTAATGACTGAAGCATAAGAATCATAGGAAACTTATGGAAAAAAAAGTTTTCAAAATTCTTAGTTCACAACTTTGACATCTCTTCAAGTTTTCACTTTTGATAGATGGCCAAACAGAGAGATTCAATGGGTTTTTAGAGGAGAACCTGTGTTATTTCATCACTACTAACCAGAAGAATTGGGCGCAACTACTAGATGTAGCTCATTTGCTCAGCTTTATTTCCATGCCTAAAAGAGCTCAACAACCAACAAAAGTAGGCCAACAACCGTTGTTATCTCACAGAGGATGAGCCATGTAAAGAGTTTAAGATCATACATCTTCATGAAAGAATGGATAACAAAATGTAGAGTTTGCCTGAGGTTATTAAAAGAAAGCTTTCAAGTGGATGAAGAAGTGGGCTAATTAAAAGAGAAGAGCATTGCACTTCAACATAAGTGATTTGGTGCTTGTTAAGATTCATCCAAAACAAATCAAATCTCATACAATGTTGATCCTTCGATGAAGGTGCATCCCATGTTTAATGTCAGCTACCTCAATCCATTCATCACTAACATGGAAGATCCAAGCATAAGTCAGTCAACCAAAGTACCACTAAAGACAACACAACCTAACATACAAGAAGTTAAAGTCATCCTTGTAGATAGAGAGTTCGCACCATCAAAGAAGAAGTGACACAAGTTCTTAGTGAATTTGAAAAGACTTGGAGATGAAGAAATTAGCTAGATGTAAGGGGAATACATTCAACTGTTCATGGAAAAATTTGAAGAGTACTTAAGAGTCAAAGTTTATGAGGACGTCAACCACATAAGCGGGAGAGAATGTCATAAACCAAGCTTTTTCGTGACATTATGCTTGCTTGTACATGACCGCTTGTCTTATGTCAATGAGATACGTAAACATCATGTAAATAGTAGTGTAAGCTTTATTCGTTGAGTAGGATAATACCTTAGTCATAAATAGGAGTATAAATTCTCATTGGTTTAATATTTCTTAGTGCCAAATCTAGAATAGCATAGAAATATCTTTAGGAGAGGGTGAGTGTTTATAAATCATTGTAAAACTCACTAACTTTTTTAATGTGTTTAACCTACTTATCTCACTCACTAAAAACATGTTTTCTATAGACATGTGAATAATGAATTGCATTGCTTTACGATTTACCACATGACTCTTATTTTATTTTATGTTTTCTTAATGGTTCCACTTACTTTGTATTTAGTGGATGTAAATTTGTTCATGTGGCGAAACTGCAATGTACTTTGGTTGACTGGCTAAGCAAGAGTGCTATAACTAGTGTTGTGCGATCCTTTATAAGGTGTCAAGTGTTTGGCCCACAACACCTAGCCAAGTGCATGAATAACCTTGGAGAAGTGTAAGGATATGATTGAAAGGCTATCCTTGCTAGGGAAAATACCTAGTTTGCGTATAAATGTGATGCCTGTGTGAAACCATAAGTTGCCCACTTAATCCATCCATGGTTGTGTCAATGCATTGGGTGTTGTCACAGGATGAAAACTTCACACCATATGAGGTAGACAAGTTTTAACTAGTTGGCCAAAAGTTAATCACGGATTCAAACTTGAATACAATCACAAACATCAAAAACAAATTTTGCAAAAATCGGTGTGAAAGCATTAAGTAGGAAAGTGAATAATTAGAAGTAAAATCATGAAAAATGGTTGATCTTGTCACGCGTTTTTAGGAAAGTTGTGTCTAGTGAGGTATGCATGTAAGCTAAACACAAATATAATGCTAGAAAGCTATATAAGATTGATGAACACTCACCTAGATAGCTTTCTATGTTATTCTCACTCTAGCACAAGGAAAGAATACTATGCATAACAATCAAACCCCACTTATTTACTAGAATGCCGCTCAACTCAAATTGTAAATCCTACATTGTTGTTTACATGATTTACAAGGAAAGTAAGAACAGACAAGCAACTGCTGGCAATAATAAGACCGTAGAAAAGCTTGGCTCATGATAGGTGGCCATAATCGTACTTAGTCGCAAGTGCATGGATGGCATTTGAGTTGAGATTTTAGGTCACCACCCAATAAAAAGCACCACTAGCAAGTATGGTGCCACGTCATGCCATGGTACTAACATTTCACTAGTAGCAATAATACTAATGAATATATTTCATGTTGGAAGGTAATTTGAATGTGTATAGCACAAGTTGTGTATATATTTGAGATATATGGAGGGAGAGAGAGTCGTGGCATTCTGAGAAAGTGTGCTGAGGTGAGTTCCCTTTAACCATAATTGTATCGAAGGCATAGAAGGGTGAAACAATCAATTTTTTTTTTTTTTCCCCTTTCTGATGCATAGTTCAAATTTCATTTGAATACTTGAGGGTAAACTTAGAAAGGGGTAAAAAGGTTTATAAAGTCATATGTGCTAAAAGGCCCATGCCTTTTATTAACAAACCTTAGGGGATATCTATGTCTTTTACCATTTTAGGGAGTATAACTATCTCTGAAATATGTTAAGGAAGTTTGTGAAAGTTTTAAAATATTAGGGACGATTACATCCTTTTGGCAAACCTTAAGGGAAGTCAATGATTTTTTTTTTTCCAATTGGAAGGATCTATAATTATTCATTTCGATGCATTAAACAAAGTGCAACTTAGAGCTTTATACAGAAAGTTATAGCCATTTTTCCGAAACCAATATAATTTGTTTTGTAGCAATAGATCATCTTGCAAGTTGTATCTTGTTTCAAATTTGACATCACCCAACTAATCAAGATTGAACTTGCCCAAAATTTTCTTATAGATCTTCATGAAATTTTGACAACATATTAAACATTAAAAGTAAGATGTGTGAATTTGTGATTGATTTTCATGAGACTCTAAAATGGTCCAATCCCCCCCCCCCTTTTTTAACTTTACTGTAAGAACAAACTAGAATCGATGTCTCTTCAAATTTTCCTATGTAATGTTACCTTCTTTGAATGGCTTCCCTCTCATATGCACATTGATAGCTTTCCTCAAGTTAATTCCTCACTTCTTAATTAGCTTTTGTCATTGTTGAAGCAAAATCTTCAATCTTAGAGCAACATAAAGGCAATTTTAGGAATTGGAGCAACATCTAAATAGTTCTTGAGTGTACATCCATAAATAGATGCCAATGGGTTTTCCCCAATCTTATGATTCTTTGCACAAATTGCCCGAAAAAAAAAAAAAAATCAAATTTAGTCTTCTTTGGGTTGTTTGTGGAAAAACATCGGAGGAGATTCCCTAATGTTTACTTTCTACTTCAACTCACCCATTTGATTCAAGCTTATAAGTGGTATATAAAGAAAGCTAATAGCTTCACTCTACCATCCTCTCATAGAGCCTTAGGAGTGGATAATGGTGTACAAGATATATCATTTTGAGTTCTTTACTTTATAAGTTTGACAAATCTTGAACCTTTCCACAAAATTATTTACATATTAAAGCAATAGGCTAAAAATTATATTTCCTTCACAAGCAAGATAATCTCGTTCCTTTCAAGGTGACCACCCAAACCTATACAACAAGGTTTTCTTATGATGTACTCTCTAAGAGTACACTTGGGAAATGCATATGTAAGTTTTCTTGAATGAGATATTGTCCACCAAGCCATTTTTCGCACTGCTTCTAAATTTAACTAAAGCTTCTATCATTTGCATACAAGCCTCTAATAAGATCAAAGTCTTCAAGTTGAACACTTACGGTATTTAGAAGAGCCACAAATTGGAAGGGTATCTACCACTTGGTTACATATAATCCTTCCTTTGTTTTGAATGTGGACTCCCATTCATCACTTCATTTTTTTTGAATTTATCAATTTTGGTGAGGACTTAAGCATTGGGGACCATGTCAAACATATCATTAATTCTTGAAATAAGAAATGATATTTGATGGTAATATGATTGGCAACGATTATCAACATACGTCCTTCATGTTCAATCATTCTTAGGAGTTAATAAGGCTATGATAGAGTAAGGACTCATGCTACCTTCATTAAAACATTTCTTCAACAAATCCATCATTTGTCGATATAGATCTTCACGATCCATTGGATTCATTTGATGATGAGCTTTCTTAGGGAGTGTAATAGTGAAAATAAGATCAAGTTGACTTTGAATGTCTTTTAAAGGAGGTACCCCAATGTTGTTTTTTGTCCCACATTGGTAGAATAATTCCACATTAGTATAAAAAGTTGTTTTGAATTTTTTGTATTATTTGTCCCACATTGGAGAGAAGTGTTTTTTGAACTTGAGGTTGAAGCTATATAAAGAGCTCAACTCTTCATTTGTAAAACACACCTCAAAGTTGTACTTTGTCAAAAAGTAGTGGATTGATCGTCGGCGCTGAGGACGTAAGTAATTTTGTACCTAACCTCATTAATTTCTTGTCTTGTTCTTTTTATTGTTTTATAGTGTTGATACGTAGGTGTTCCTCTGTTAGGATCCTTGATTCCACACTTGATGCCTAAGAAAGAACTTGTCTAAGCGAGTGCTCAAAGACCATTGCGGCTCAGTCGCTCCCTGGAGGTCGGCTTGGTCAAAGTGGAATTTCATAGGATAAAATAGAGTAGACATAGTTGGTACGTACTATTCATCCTAGGCCTTTTGCTTTGTTGGTTGCTATTGAATATATAGAAGATGGCATAAACTAGTGCAGCAGTAGAAGAAACTCTGTCCACACGAACTCCAACCCCTTCGGCTTTGACATCATCATCGAAGATGATAGCTAATGCTCAGTTTGAGGTGGAGAAATTTGATGGTACCAATAATTTTGGTATGTGGCAATGTGAGGTGATGAACATCTTGTATCAACAAGAATTAGATATTGCTTTTGATGATAAACCAGTAGATATGGGTGACAGAGATTGGGAAAAGATCAATCGTCAGGCATATGGTACGATTCTTTTGTGTCTCGCGAAAAATTAGAAATATTGTGTTGTGAGGGAGTCATACAACAACAACAACAACTAAACCAAGCCTTAGTCCCACTAAGTGGGGTCGGCTATATGAATCCTTTTCCGCCAATTTATGCGATCATGGACAATTTCTTTTGATATATTCAAAGATATTAAATCCTTACTTACTATCTCATCCTAAGTTATTTTAGGTCTACCCCTACCCCTTCTACTGCCCCCCACAGTAACTAAGTCACTCTTCCTCACAGGTGCACTATAAGGCCTACGTTGCAAGTGTCCATACCATCTGAGTCATCCCTCCTTTATCTTATCTTCTATAGGAGCTACACCTAACTTACCACGAATATGTTCATTCCTTAATTTATCTTTCAATGTTATACCACTCCTCCATCTAAGCATCCTCATCTCGGCAACTTTTACTTTTTGGATATTATGTTTCTTCATCGCCCAATATTCCGATCCATATAGCATAGTTGGTCTTATAGCTGTCCTATAAAACTTTCCTTTCAATTTTAAAGGTATTCTAAGATCACATAGCACACTTGAAGCACTTCTCCATTTTACCCAACCTGCTTTAACTCTATGCATTACATCATCTTCAATTTCTCCTTCAGCTTGCATAATAGATCCAAGGTATCGAAATCTGCAAGTACTATTTATTTCTTCATCATCAAGTTTAACTTTGTCTCCAATATTCCTCCTATCATTACTAAAATTACATTTCATATGTCTTGTTTTATTTCTTCTTATCCTAAAACCTCTAGATTCCAAAGCTTCTCTCCATAATTTTAATTCAGCTTCTACTCCATCCCTAGTTTTTTCAATTAATACAATATCATCTGCAAACAACATACACCATAGAACCTCCTTTTGAATACTCTTAGTCAATTGGTCCACCACTAAAGCAAAAAGATAAGGACTCAAAGCAGATCCTTGATGTACACTTATGGTAATTGGAAATTCACTAGTTTTTCCATCTATAGTCCTTACACTAGTTATTACTCCATCGTAAATATCCTTAATAACATCGATATACCTACACCATATACCCTTTTTTTCTAAAACCCATTATAGAACTTCCCTAGGTATCCTATCATATGCTTTCTCAAGGTCAATAAATATCATATGCAAGTCCCTCTTCTTTTCCCTAAACTTTTCCATTAATCTTCTTAAAAGATAAATAGCTTCTGTGGTAGATCTCCCAGGCATAAAACTAAATTGATTTTCTGAGATCTTCGTTTCTAACCTTAATCTTTGTTCAACAACTCTTTCCCATAGTTTCATCATATGACTCATAAGTTTAATTCCGCGATAGTTATTACAATTTTGAATATTTCCTTTATTTTTATATATAGGTATTAAAGTGCTTTTCCTCTATTCATCTAGCATTTTCTTAGTTTTTACAATTGTATTAAATAAATTAGTTAACCATATAATTCCGTTATCACCCAAGCATTTCCAAACTTCAATTGGGATGTTATCCGGTCCCATAGCTTTTCCATTTTTCATCTTTTTTAGTGCAAACTTAACTTCGTTAACTCTAATTTTGCGAATAAATCTTATATTTTTAGTCTTTCCCTCATTGGCAACTCTAAGTTTAAGCCTTCTATTTGGTTTTCATTAAACAACTTACTAAAGTAACTTCGCCATCTTTCTTTAATATCTTTGTCCTTAACTAAGACAATATCATCCTCACTTTTTATGCATTTTACATTTCCTAAGTCCTTGCTTTTCCTTTCTCTAGCTTTAGCAAGTTTAAATATATCTCTTTCCCCTTCTTTTGTACCTAATCTATCATACAAACTATTAAATGATCTATATTTAGCTTCACTAACGGCCCTTTTCGCATCTTTTCTTGCCTCCTTATATTTTTCAAAGTTATCTCTATTTCTACATCTGCAAAAAAATTATGGAAGACATTAGAAGATACATTTATGACCAAGAGTCTGGAAAATAGGCTCTATTTGAAAAAGAAATTGTTTCACTTCCAATATCAACCAGGTATTTTGATTAATGACCACATAAATGCTTTCAATAAAATTTTGGTCGATTTGTTAAATTTAGATGAAAAGGTGAAAGATAAGGATAAAGCCATATTGTTACTGAATTCTCTCCCTGATGAGTATGAACATTTGACCACCACTTTATTGTATGGGAAAGATAAAGTTACTTATGAGGTTGTTTGTACCACATTGATTAGTATTGAATGCAGAAAGAAGGATCAGAAAGTCCATAAGGAAACAGCAGAAGCACTAACAATAAGGGGACGTTCTCTGAGTCGTATGCCTGGAAGGAGGAGTAAATCTCATGGGAGACTTTCTAAAGATGAATGAGCCTTTTGTCGTGAGAGAGGGCATTTGAAGAAAGATTGCCCTAAATTACAATAGAAGAATAAGGGCAAAGTACATTCTAATTCCAATATAGCCAATGATGATGGAAGTGAGTCTGATTTTTCTCTTGTTGGAACATCTTCATCACATTCTTTTGGTGAGTGGATTTTGGATTCTGGTTGTTCCTATCACATGTGTCCCAATAGAGAATGACTTTCTAATTTTGAAGAATTAGATGGTGGAGTTGTTTTTATGAGAAATGATAATACTTGTAAAACAATTGGAATAGGATCAATACAGTTGAAATGTCAAGATGGAACTATTAAGACCTTGATTGATGTTAGGTATGTTCCAAACCTAAAGAAGAATCTGATTTCATTGGGTGCCTTAGAATCTAAAGGGTTCGCTATCACTTTGAAAGATGAAACCTTAAAGATTAAATCAGGTGCACTGGTGGTGATGAAAGGAATAAGGAAAAAATAACTTGTATTATTTACAAGGTAGTACGGTTATTGGCTCAACAACTATTGTTTATGAGAAAGATGCAGGTTCAGATACAACCTGATTATGGCATATGCAATTAACACATGCAAGAGAAAAATCTTTGCAACAATTAGCTAAGCAAGGTTTGTTAAAGGGTGCAAGTGTGCAAACTTGAATTTTGTGAGCATTGCATTCTGGGAAAACAAACTAAAGTGAAATTTGGCACTGCAATCTACCAGACTGAAGGTATTTTAGACAACATCCATATAGATGTATGAGGGCCCACAAAAACGGCTTCGTTGGGTGGTATGCATTATTTTGTCACTTTTGTTGATGATTTTTCCATAAGAGTTTGGGTGTCATAAAAATAAAGTGTGTGATATTTTCCTTCAATGGAAAAAATTAGTTGAAACTCAAACTGGTAGAAAGATTAAGTGGCTCAGATAAGATAATAGTGGTGAATACAAGAGTGACCCATTTATGAAGGTATGTTAGGATGAAGGTATTGCTCGACACTTCACAATTCGAGATACACCACAGCAGAATGGGGTAGCAGAGCGCATGAATCGGACTTTGCTGGAGAAAGTTCGATGTATGTTGTCTAATGCTGGGTTAGACAAAAGGTTTTGGGCTGAGGATGTTAGATATGCGTGTCATCTCATCAATCGTCTACCATCATCTGCAATAGGGGGAAAAACACCCTATGAGGTATTGTCTGGAAAGCCTGCTAGTGATTATGATTCTTTACATGTATTTGGTACTATGACTTATTATCATGTTAAAGAATCTAAGTTGGATCCAACAACCAAAAAAGCAATATTCTTGGGGATAAGTGCAGGAGTCAAAGGATATCATCTTTGGAGTCTAGAGACGAAAAAAAATGATTTTAAGTAGGGATGTGACTTTTGATGAACTTGCAATGATGAAGAAAACAATATGCAAGGAGTCACGAGTTGAAGAGAAGACTAGTGGTACTCAACAACAGGTGGAGGTTGAGAAAATTTTGGGAAACCCAGTGAGAAATGAGACTACACAACGTAACTCTCCAGTTACAGTGGGGAATAGTGTACAAGAAAAGGAGATTTCAATTCGAGAATCTTCACAGCAATAAGAATCAATTGTTTCTTAGAGGCCAAGACGAGAAATTCAAAAACCTGCTCGGTATATTGATATAGTGGCCTATGCACTTCCAGTTGTGGATGATAATATTCCTTACACTTTCAAAGAAGCAATGAGGAACTCTTAATCAGACAAGTGGAAAAGAGCGATGGATGAAAAAATGCAGTCTCTTAATTAGAATCAGACTTGGGAGCTAGCTCAGCTGCCCAAGGGTAAGAAAGCAATTGGTTGCAAATAGGTTTGTGTAAAGAAAGAAGGATTTCTAGATGCAAATAATGTTCACTTCAAAGCTAGATTGGTAGCTAAGGGCTACGCACAGAAGGAAGGCATTGATTAAAATGAGGTATTTTCTCCTGTTGTTAAACATTCTTCCATTCAAATTTTGTTGGCTTTGGTAGCACAATTTGATCTTAAACTAGTTCAGTTTGATGTAGAAACTGCATTTTTACATGGTGATTTGGAAGAGGAAATCTATATGACTCAGCCAGATGGACTTCAGGTTGCTGGAAAAGAAAAGTAGGTATGTAAACTGGGTAAATCATTGTATGATTTAAAACAGTCTCTAAGATAGTGGTACAAGCGATTTTATCAGTTTATGATGGGTTAAAAGTACATCAGAAATAAACATTATCATTGTGTTTATTTTCGCAAACTACAAAATGGATCTTTTATATATTTACTCTTGTATGTTGATGATATGTTGATAGCTTCAAAGAATAGGGAAGAAATCAACAAGTTGAAAAGTGAGTTAAATCAAGAGTTTGAGATGAAAGATCTTGGTGAAGCAAAGAAGATACTTGGCATGGAGATTCGTAGAGACAGAATGAAAGGAAGAGTTAGTTTGTCTCAGAAACAGTATTTGAAGAAGATAGTACAGAGTTTTGGCATGTCTGAGTAGTCAAAACCAGTAAGTAGTCCTCTTGCTCCTTATTTCAAACTTAGTGGGGTTTTATCTCCTAAATCAGATGAGGAACGTAAGTATATGTCACAGGTTCCTTATGCAAGTGCTGTTGGTAGTCTGATGTATGCAATGGTTTGTACTAGACCTAATATTTCACAAGCTATTAGTATGGTGAGCAGGTATATGCATGATCCGGGTAAAAGATATTGGCAAGCTGTGAAATGGATTTTGAGATATATTATGAATACAATTGATATTGGTATAGTATTTGAGAAAAATAATACTATTGATCAACATGTTGTTGGATATGTGGATTCTGATTTTGCAGGTGATTTGGATAAACGTCGATCAACTACTGGATATGTTTTTACATTTGCTAATGGTCCAGTGAGTTGGAGATCTACATTACAGTCTACCATTGTCTTTTTTACAACAGAAGCAGAGTACCTAGTAGCTTCAGAGGCTGTTAAGGAAGATATTTGGTTGCAAAGTTTACTTAAAAATTTGAGAGTTGTTTAGAAGCACATTGTTGTGTTCTGTGATAGTCAGAGTGCTATTCATTTGGCAAAGAACCAAGTTGATCATGCACGAATGAAGCACATCGATGTTCGGTTTCATTTTATGCAGGATATTATTGATGGAGGCAGGATACTTCTTTAGAAGATTACTACAATTGAAAATCCCGCAGATATGTTGACCAAGATTGTGACAACAATCAAGTTCAAGCATTGTTTGGACTTGATCAATATCCTGCAAGTCTAAATATTTTTTGAAGGTGCCAATGATGTGGAACTCCAGAAAATGTTGGTGACTGAAAAATTTGTGAATTTATCATCAAGGAGGAGATTTGTTGTTTTTTGTCCCACATTGGTAGAATAGTTCCACATTAGTATAAAAAGTTGTTTTGAATTAGAGGTTGAAGCTATATAGAGAGCTCAACTCGTCATTTGTAAAACACTTCTCAAAGTTGTACTTTGTCAAGAAGTAGTGGATTGATCGTCGGCACCTGAGGATGTAAGTAATTCTATACCGAACCTCGTTAATTTATTGTCTTGTTCTTTTTACTGTTTTATTATTAGTTTCTGCATTGCTTTAGTTTATTATATATTCAATAGCAATAGTTGTAGTATTGGTGTTTGGCACAAGTTGGGTGCCCGGCACAACACCTGATAGGTACATCTTTATACATATTATATTGAAAACTTTTCCAAGAGGTTTTTCAACTCATTTGGAACCACAAAGGCTTCATACCTTTCTTTAGATACCAACGAATACATAGTACAACTTTTTCACTTTTTCAATGAACTTACATAATATAAAATATTTGTTGCCCTTCTCTTTGGAAGTTTTGGGAACAATCTTCCCCATACTTGTTAAGAGTACAATTTTCATTTTTATCACTCAAAGGTTTAAGTATGACTATGACCATTATAAATAACATGTTTATGATAAATTTGAAGTTCTTGTAGGAGTATTTGACATATCCATTAGGACTACACCATACCCATCTTCATCTCTTAATTCTTTTACTTATAAAAAATGAAACAAGACCTCTCTAAGAGATATTTACCTCATTATTTTTCTTTAATCAAGTAATCTATCAAGCATTTAGATGGGGCTTAGTCTTAAGTTTGAACTTGGTTCCCCTCTTTCAAGGAACAATATTCTCACAACTCCACTTTGCTATGAGGGTTGTGTTTGAAATTGTTGGAGCAAAGTTTTCGAACTCAAACCTTAGAGTAGTAAGAGCTCTTCGTACTACCAAGTTCTCACTTTTTTGTGAGTTTTATCTCCTTGCATTCTAAATACTATTCATCATCAAATATAGGCAGATTCAAGTCATAAAAAAAGTTCACTTCAAGTATTTTTAAACTAGGTTCACTCATTGTTTTGTATAGTCGTTGGCAAGGTGACTAACTTACGGTCCATAAAGCATTATTGCAGCTTCCAATATGAGCTATAGAAGAAGTCTTATCGGGTGCCTTGGTAAAACTTCTAAGATTCCTTCCAACTTTAGAATTATTAGAACCATTGCAAGAGATATCACACTTGAAAAACAGGTAAAGACTTCAACTATTGACATATTTCCTTGCTTTAAGTCTGGACAACTTTGCTTCAACCTTCAAGCTAAACTAATTAGCATTACTCAACTCCATGAATGCTTCACCTCGACCACATCTCAAATTGGAAAAATCTTAGCCCATTCATACATCTAACCACAAGTTGTTCTTCCCTCTCTTGAACGTCATTGAGCGTTAGCAATTTGGAGAGCTCTTTGGTGTAATCGATTAAAGTCTTTTTGTCTTCGTGAAGATTGTTGAATGGAGAAAAGACATTTTGATAGAGATATTAAATAAGAAATTTCTCTTCGAGAAGAGATTTTATCTTCTTCCAAGTAAATATTTTTGAGTTTTCCTTGCGAATCTCTTCTATCTTGTGTGACTAGGTTGAGGCATATCTACACAGCTTGTTGCAAACAACTTCACTTTCTAATTTTATAAATTTCCTTAGATGTCAAAGAATTTCTCAAATAGGCAAACAACCATAAAATTCTTGGAGATCAATGTCATTGCCATCCATTAAATGAGTCTGACATCTCCATCTTAAGCATAATGATGGGGACATGGATTTATGTCTAAGAGGTAGCAAAAGAGAAAAATAGAAAATCCATAAAATAACAAAGATGACAAGAAAAGAATATAATAGTTAATAATTAATTCATGAAAAAAGTGTATTACCACCAAAGATATTTCTAATAATCATCAAATTCCTTTTTATAGGCTCCTTATACACGATTGCTACTTCAACTAGTCAATAGTCATAACAAAATAAATGATGGTCAACAATTCAGCATACTATATTTTGGAAATAAAATCACTTTGCTTCTTTATAGACATAATTTATGTCAAATTTGTGGGCAAAATTCATTTAAAATAGGAACTTTCTTATGGAAAATTAGATTCCTTAGAAGGTTTATGGGTCTTCTTTCTGATGTTGGAAACATACATGTAAAGTTTAGTAGAGAAGCGTACTTTTTAAAAAATCTAGAGTGGACAATTACTTATCTTGAAAATTGTAACTTGTAAAAAATTTGGGTCTTAAAACCACTATATTAGGAATAAATAAAATAGATCATAGTTGATAGATCCTATTTATGCCTTGTATTTGAAGCAATTATTTCTCTGTTTTTTTTTAGAGCTTGTATATTGCTTTTGTCGCTACTTTCTTTTACTTTGGCACATGGCAGACAAGTAAAGGTCGAAGTTGGTGTTTCAATCCAATGAAGTTTTTTAAAACATGCAACTTCATAGATGTACATGCTGATTTTTATTTTTCCTTTTCTAAATCTAATATAGATTAATTTTAAGATATTACTATTACTTTCTTTGGGGAGCAATAGGTTGAACTTCACTTGAATTTGTGAAATAGACCTTTCCAAAAGCATATAATTTGTTTAGATATCTCTTTAAGTTAAATCATTTTGACCTTAAAATTATCCTAAAATTTGTCACTACAGAGTCGTCATTCCATAGTGTTGCTAACTACTATTTTGTTATGTTTTAGGTAATTTGGGCTATGGCTAATGTATTATAAGCTTGTATACAACAGTATGGTGTTAAAAGAAAAAATATTTTTGTTCCTTTTACGAATGAAGTAGCAAAGCATTACTAATAACTACAATTTTCTATTTTTTATTGCTAATGTTGCTTTTTCCCTCCTTTGCCTGCATCATTTGACATCTGACCTTGTGTCAAGCTCTTGGTGTTATTTCTTTTTGTTCTCTTCCACGATGAAAACTGACAAGAAGAAGTAAAGTTTGACATAGCAATTGAATGATTGATAATTCAAGAAATACAAAGATAAAGTTCCAGTACTCAAAGAATAAGTTGAACAATTTACCTTGTGTCTTGAAAAGAAAAAGGCAAACAATAATCAATATCATTTAAGCCATGATTATTGCCATGATAAGTACAGAGATGCATCTTAAAAAAGATAGCAAAATAAGTTCTCTTGGTGAGAAGATGAAAGTTTATCTCAAGGAAATTTTCTCTCCCTTAGATTCAATGTTTCTCATAGTTCGATAACTGTAGTTGAGCCACAATATGATGAAAATATAAAATATTATGCTCTAAACATATAAATTATCATATCTAATAAAAGTACCTATGAATTTATTTTTTAAGGTGTTCCTAGTTATACACACAATCACATAATGGTTATCGTATTTGGACAATAGTTGTAAAATAAATGATTATACACACATATGACACAAGAATGTGTTAAATCACTAAAAGCTTGTTACATTATTGGCTAACTCCAACTTTCCTAAAATTTTCTCATCTTGATAAGGATGGTCTCGTTTGACTTCTCAATCATATAAGAATTATAAATATGGATATGTCTATCATCAAGTGTTTATTATTATCATGATATTGTTAAAATTAAGTAAAGCTAAAAATTGATATACATTGTTAATCCACTACCAAGCAACTTAAGCTTTAAGGAGAAGTGGTAATTTAACATGCTATCAAAGTCTTGGTAACCCAGAAATCATGGGTTCTAGTGAGCCTTATTGCCTAAATTCGTTATATGGTGGTCTTATTGCTACTTTAGTTATTTGGTGATCTTATTCCTATAAGTAGGTGTTATTTATTATTTATTTCACTTTTTTTATAAGCACTAAATTAAGTTCTATATATTAGTTTTTTATTGTTAATAAATTCTAATCTAGTTTTTATCTATTGAGTTGCTAGTATTTGGGAAATAATGGGTAAAAAATAATATTTTTTAAGAAATGAAATACATAAATCATTTAATTGTGCATAAATAGCATTATTTTGGATAACATTATTATGTTTGAAGTGTTCTAATGTTTGTTTCGTCTTTGTGCACCTCTTGAATATCATAATTGTTGCCTAGCAATGACAATCACCTAAGCAAGTGGCAAACAGGGGCAATTCACTAACTTTGATGTTTCCAAAAGAACTACAATGACAGGTCACCTAGGACGCAGATGATAAGTGTAACTTAAACATATAGTAGCCACCCATGTAAGGTGAACCATTCATCACCAAACCATATAGGAAATTGTAGGGAAGATTGCCCATTCGCATAAAGGTCATCCACTCACCCTGCGAGGTGAACAATGAATTGCCAACTTAAGCAATGGAGGTTTTGTAGTCATTAGGTAAAGGTTGCCAATTATCGGCCACAGGGCAAGCAATCATTGGGTGGGAATGGGAGTCAATTATAATAATTCGACCATTAATACTTAGAAATGACCCCAATTTATGACTAGGCCTTGAAATGCTTTGATTTTGTGACTTGTAACCAATTCTACATTTTGGGCACAATTTGGGGTAAATTATAACTCTAAGTTGGGAGGGTATAAATATGTAATTAGTTTCAGCTATAATGGACCTTTAGCACATTCAACTCAATTCAGGCAATGTCAAAAAACAACTATTGCTTTGGCCTCTATGCCACTTTATCCCTATATTTCTACCTATATTGCCTCTACGTCGTTAGCTCTATCCCTTTCTCTCTCCTCTACTTATCTTTTCCAATCTAGTTTCGATCACCTTCATTATTTTTGTCCCCTTTCCTATGATTTCTATGACTTCTAAGAATCTCTAATTATCCTTATTCTTACACCTCTAATGGGAGTTGGCATAACAAGTCCACTCATATCCAATCTACCATTTCCCCATCCTAATCACATCATCACTTCAAAATGTGCTTTATTTTTTATCAAACATCAACACTTCAAAAGATGCTTTATTTTTTATCAAACATCCTTTTGGCATGCCTGTGTGGGACACTTTATGTAGTCAGTTACTAGAGGTGCAAGGAAAAGCCACAATGTGGTCAAAGACAATCAAACTTACAGATGTTGACTTGGCAATGGTTGACAACAATTGGTAGAAGAAAAATTTTGTGCAATCACTTACATCTCTTATGAAGTAATAATCACGATGAAGGTGGTCATAAATGATCAACAAATTTAGATGAGACCCTAGATGGAGAGCATGCGGATATATATGTTCGAAAATTCAGGATTCACAAAGAAATACACATGAAATCCTCTGTTATAATTTTCCCATAGTTCTTCTATGGGTATAGCTGAACCATCACTTGTAGTTGTAATGATGGATTCATCTAGCATATTCTTTTGCAAACGGATGTTGCACCAAAAGCCCTGTTTGCTTCATAATCACCCAATAGCCAAATCATCATTTATGATGACTTTAACCAGACTCACCAATATAAGGGGCAATAAAATCTTTCCACAAAAAATATTGTGTATGAAGATCATGTGAATGATTTATTGGCCAGATGTATAAAATAAGATGAAGAGATTAAGCCTACCATTGGTCAAAATTATGAGTACTCCTTAGTGGATGAACATGCGGAGAAGGTGGATTTCTATTTGGGTGAGTATGAAGAGTGCAAAATCTTGTGAACAAGTATAATATTAAGCCCGATTTGGAGGTTGGTGTTTGTTGGCTTTATGGGAAGTCAGCGGTCAACTCTGTTGCGAGGGATTGTAGCAGTGGGCCCCAGCTCGACAGTGCTTGGCGTGCCAGCCCATCGGCACCCCTTCTTAGAATTGGTGCAGCCCCTCATGTCCACCCGACGCTTAGTGCGGGGCTCTACGCTGCCGTTTAAAGGAAAAAGTTGCGCCCCTTCTACCACTAATTGGTTTTAGAAGAACCGATAGCGCTTGATCCTAACAAGTGGTATCAGAGCGGGGTTATAGCAAATCTTAAATAGTAGTTATAAAAAGATCTAAATGGCTAACTTAGGCGTAGCTCCCTTTAGAGAGGGACATTCTTCACTTAGGCCACCAATCTTTTGTGGTTTGAACTACAGTTTTTGGAAAAAGAGAATGCAAATATATCTTCAAACTATGAATTGGAAAGCATGGGAAGTTGTCATGGAAGGTGACCAAATTCCCACTAAGATAGTTGATGGAAAACAAGTTCCCAAAGAGAAAAACGATAAGACCGACCTAGACTATAAGATACTACAAGTTAATGCTAGTACTATGAATGCGTTATATTGTGCTTTAGATGCTAATGAATTTAATCGAGTAATGGCTTGTAAATTAGCTAAGGAAATATGAGATAAGCTAGAAGTTACTTATGAAGGAACAATGGATGTTAGGGATAATAGGGTTGATATGCTTACAAGCGAGTATGAAGCCTTTAAGATGAACCCGGATGAATCAATTACAAATATGTTTACTAGGTTCACTCATATAATAAATTCCCTAAATGCCTTAGGAAAAACTTACACCACTTATGAGATGATAAGAAAAATTCTACGAGGCCTTCCCTCCATATGGGAACCAAAGACTACTGCTATCGCGGAAGGTAGAAATCTGAAAAATACATCCTTAGATGAGCTTATAGGTTCTCTCCTCACATACGAAATGGTAATGAATGAAAAGAGTGGGAAAACCAAAGCCCAAGAAAAATAGCCTTTAAAACTTCACAAGAAAACTCTAGTAGTGAAGAGATGGATGAAGATGAAGCAGCTTTTATATCTAAAAAGCTAGCAAGGATACTAAGAAGGAAAAACAAATTCAAGAGAAGAATTCAAAAATCTGAATCAGAAACAAATTCAAGAGAAGAATTCAAAAATCTGAATCAGATGAAGAAGAAGAAGAAGTTAGTAAGAAATCAAAGAATAAAATTCCTACGTGTTACAATTGCAACAAAGCTGGACATATCAAACCGGAATGTCCACTACTAAAGAAAGAATCTAAGAAGAAAAAGAAGAAGGCCATGAAAGCCACTACTTGGGATAGTACAAGTAGTTCGGAGAATGAAATAAGTGACCAAGAGGTTGCTTACACGTGCTTTATGGCATGGGATAACAAAGAAAGCTCCTCAACTAAATCTTCAAATAATTCTTGTAGTGATGAATCAAGTGATGAGGGTATGCCATCTTATGATGAACTTCAAAATGATCTATTCAAAGTACATAAGATGCTGATGAAAGCAAATAAAAAAAACACCTCATTGAAGAATAAGAATGAAAGTTTAATGAAAGAGTTAGAATTCTTGACGAATGCTGAAAGAGATAAAGACTCAAAACTCAAGCAATTAGAACATAAGTATGAATCAGCAAAGAAAGAAATAGAATCCAAAAATTTTGCTGAAAAAGAAAACAACTTGAAAATTGAGAAACTAGAAATCAAGAATGAACAAATGATAGAAGACCTTCAATCTCTATCCTCTACCGTATATGAGAAAGATATGTATATTTCTGAATTAGAGAAAAAGAAAATTATCTCTAGAGTTAGAGAAATCACAAAAGAAAGTTGACAACAAGAAAGAGATAGAAAATCTCAAGAGTCAGATTGAAGAAAAAGATAAGATCATTCATAACTTCACTAAAGGAAAAGAAAATCTTGATAAAATGATTGGCTTACAAAGAATGTCTTTAAATAAAGAAGACATTGGTTTCAATGGAATTGAAAATAAAAGAAAAAGAATTCTTACATGGGAAATTTCTTGAAAGAATCCAAAGACTATAAAGAAGGCATTGGTTTCAGAGCGAGCTCATGGGTTCGAGCGCTCCCAGGGTAGCTGCTGGGGGGGGTGATTGTTGGCTTTATGGGAAGTCAGCAGTCAACCTTGTTGCTAGGGATTGTATCAGTGGGCCCCAGCTCGACAGTGCTTGGCGTGCCAGCCCGTCGGCACCCCTGCTTAGAATTGGTGCAGCCCCTCATGTCCACCCGACGCTTAGTGCGGGACTCTACACTGCCGTTTAAAGGAAAAAGTTGTGCCCCTTCTACCACCAATTGGTTTTAGAAGAACCGGTAGCGCTTGATCCTAACAGAGTTCATAGAAAAACTTTAGGTTAGTGAGGATCATCCGTTGGCCTAGCCCTAAATTCGTTATCAGGTGATCCTCTTCCATCTTTCACTTTTGGTCAACCAAAACTTGCTCTAGATCCAATATGCTAGGGATATTGCTTTCAAATAATGATTGACCATTATCTGGCCTAGGAAGAGGTAATACATTCTTTATGACCAAAATGTAAAAGAAAAATACAATGAAGCCTACTTACTCAGTAACAAATGATAAGTGTCACTTAATGGAGCAACTCTTTCAGAAAATAGTCATAATTTCCCAATATCAGTATTTGCCCATAGGCTTACACAAAAATCATCCAAGGGAAGCGAATGATAAGCATTACCTAGCTAACCTTGCCTAGCATAAGGCCGATTATTTTGAAACTAAGTAAGTTACCAAAAATTTGTTCAAGCAAAGTGCATGATGAGCAATGTCTAAGCTAAAATGGGGAACAATTTGAGGTGAATACTCATTTAACAAGGTCGATGCACTTTTCAGGCTAGATGATGTTATGGAGAGAATTATAACCAAGACTCAGTTTTATGCTAGTTTATTCAAATTCAGCCAGTGCTTAGGTCTAAAAGAATTACAACATAAAAGAAATAGAGTCCTAGTTTAATTTTCCCAGTAGCTTGGCAAGGGTAGACGAATGTCGTGACCATTAATCAAAGTCCTTATGATCGGTCAATGTCATCTTTGCCCCAAACTATCACGGCACACATCATTGATATGATTTTGATCCACGAATTGCTTTATCATCTTGTATTTTTCCACCTTATAGTTATGGGAGGTGAGCACAGATAAATTCTTAATAGCAATGTGAATGACATTAACCTCAGTCTCCAACATCACCAACTCCCCAACATCGTTGTGCTTTTTATTATTGACTTGATCGTACTAGTTGCCAAGGTATTTCAGGCTGCATTTTAGAGATGCATCTTTGGTAAGATATCTGTCTTCTTTGACTAGGATCTTATGGTAGGCTTTATGCTTAGCAGCCCCTAAGAGGAATATTGTTATTTTAGAGTTCCACCTACAAATCAATGAAAATTTGGTGAACCCCACTTTAACCACTAAAGCCTTAATGAGGAGGAATTCTATTTTTGCTTCATTAGACTAAATTGAAATCCATTACAAAGCAATGAGGATAATCCCCAAATCTACTGCACCAACATTGCTTTCAGAAAATTGGCCAATGGCGAAGGGGTGACCTCTTCCCTTTAGTGGATGCCCCTAGAGTCCATGGCCTATATCTAGGCGATTGTGAATGGAAGCAAAAAGGAGACTTAAGGTATGAAAAAATACAAGAAGAGGGGGACTTAAATAAAACAAGGCGAAATGGAAAATACTAGGAAACTAACCTTCATATCATGAAGAATTTGTTATGCAATTAGTTTAGTAGTGGTCGTGTAATCGATTACGTAATAGATCGTTTGAGAAATCCATCGCCTAGACATTCTAGCAACTAAGCGGAAGGTCAACCAGGGGAGCCATGAATATCACCTTTTTAGGCTATTGATACGATTAATCTACCTCTTAAATACATGATGCATTGTCTTACTATGGATGGAAAAAGGAAAAGACCAAGAATGTCCAATAGGGATTGCCTAAGAAAGGAAGGATATAACAATTTATGATTAGACAAAACCAATATTGTGATTTATGACTGCTCATTTATAAACGTGATAACTAATTGGAGCAGCCATAGGTGGCATTGTTTATGCCATATTTGTGCACCTTTTCGAATATGGTAATGGTTTCCTAGCTATGACAATCGTCTAGGCATGTGACAAACAAAGTAAATCACTTACCTCAACAGCACCGTAAGAACAACAATGATGGGTCTCCTAGGAAATGCATATGACAAGTTTCTTTTGGACATATTGCATGCACTTATGCGAGGCGAACCATTTATTGCCAAGAGGAAGATTGCCTATTAGTCCAAATGTTGTCCACCCACTATGTAAGGCAAACAATTAATTGCCAACTTAGGCGGCAAATGTTGCCTTACCAGGCATAGGTCACCCAACTTAGCAACAAGGCAAGCAATCATCAAGCATGAGAGTCAACTATACTAATTGGACTATTAATGCTTAGAAACAGTTTTAGTTTATGACTAAACCTTTAAATATTTTGAATTTATTATTGGGAAAGTAACAAGACAACTAACACAGTGGATAAATCTTTCCCAAAAATTAAATCTGTGACGAGCAAAAATAAGTAACCAAAAATAATAATAAATCACACGCCACAACAAAAATACAACAATTTTTAACATGGAAAACCCCTTTAATGTGAAGGGTAAAAACCACGGGGCCTATGAGACCCAATAAAATTTCCACTATAATAGAGACCAAAAATTACAGCAATACAATCACAAAAAATGCTCACAAACTTAGAGCAAAGAGGATTCCCAAAAGAATTGCAATAAAATAAGAATGAGCAGAAAGAAATCACCCGAACGCAGTTACTATCAGTACTACAAAATCAGGTCCTCCAAAGCTTTGAAACAGATCTCCACTATCCAGATCGAAGGTTGACAAATCCCGAATGTGCTCTCCAAATTGTAGCAAAATCAAATCACAAAAGACCTTTCGATGGTTGAGTTGATAAAGACTGCAAAACACACTATTGCTGCCTCACACACTGCCACACACATCTTTTTTCACTGTTGCGGCACTCCAACATTTTTTCTCTTATAGCGACACTCCACACTGCTGCCTCCTTTTAATTGCCCAAATGGGCTTCAAGCACATGGGCTTCCCTTTTTTTTTTTTTTTCACTTATGTGGGCTAGACCCAAAAAATCTCTCCCTCCAGCCCATAAGAGAAAGGAGACATTCATTAAGATTATTAAACAATTTTGATACCAGTTGCCTCGGCACACCACTCAAGCTTCGCACGAGGCACCACCTTTGTCATCATATCAGCAGCAATCTTATCAGTGTGGATCTTCTCAAGTTCAAGTAACTTAGAATCTAAAACATCTTGAATCCAATGATATCTCACATCAATATTCTTTGATTTACCTTGAAAGGTTGAATTTTTACTAAGATGAATAGCACTTTGGTTATCTCAAAATAACACATTCCTCTTCTGAGTGAATCCAAGTTCACAAACCAATTCTTTATCCACAATAACTCTTTACATGCCTTAGTAGCTGCAATGAACTTGGCTTCTATAGTGGACAAAGCAACATATTTCTGCAACCTGGATTGCCAAGACACAACTCCCCCTTCAAAGGTAATCAAATAACCTGAAGTAGATTTTCTCGAGTCCGAATCTTCAACCATGTCTGAATCTGTATAGCTAACTAGAACAGGTTTTTCAGAACCAAAACAGAGTTTCAAATCAGCTGTACCACAAAGATACCTCATAATCCATTTCACGGCATTCCAATGCTCTCTACCTGGATTAAAAAGAAATCTACTAACTACACTAGCTGCATGAGGTAAATTTGGCCTTGTGCAAACCATGGCATACATTAAGCTACCAACTGAAGATGCATATGGAACACTTTCCATGTCTCTATTTTCTTAATCATTAGAAGGAGACTGTTTACTACTTAACTTGAAATGTGTGGCAAGAGCAGTGCTTACCACTCTGGCTTTCTCAATGTGGAACCATTGAAGTACCTTCTCAATATACTTTTCCTGAGATAGCCATAACTTCTTAGCACTTCTCTCACATGAGATTCTCATGCCAAGAATCTGTTTCGCTGGTCCCAAGTCTTTCATGGAAAAAGACTTGCTCCAAACGTGCTTTAACCTATCAATTCTAGAAGCATTGTGACCAATAATGAGCATGTCATCAACATAAAGCAACAAAATAATGAAATCATCATTAGGGAATTTTTTAACAAATACACAATGGTATGAAGTCACCTTTATGTAACCTTGTTGAACCATGACAAACTCGAACTTCTTATACCACTGTCTAGGAGCTTGTTTCAGGCCATACAAGCTTTTTTTCAATCTGAAAACATAATTCTCCTTGCCTTTCACCACAAAACCCTCAGGCTGGTCCATATAAACTTCTTCCTTGAGATCTCCATGGAGGAAAGCAGTTTTCACATCCATTTGCTCAACCTCCAAATCAAGACTAGTAGCCAAGCCCAAAACAACACGGATTGACGACATTTTCACTACCGGTGAGAAAATCTCCCCAAAATCAATACCCTTTTTCTAATTGAAGCCTTTGACAACTAATATAGCTTTGTACCGTGGGAGTGAAGAAATCTCTTCCTGTTTTAATCTAATGACCCACCGATTTTCAAAGCTCTTTTACCTTTAGGTAATTTTACCAACTCAAAAGTGTGGTTGTCATGTAGAGATTTCATTCCATCTTCCATTGCTCTAAACTATTGTTGCTTCTGCTTACTTTCTATGGCTTCTTTATAATACTTTGGTTCTCCCTCATCAGTTAGAAGAACATACTCACCTATAGGATATCTCGTGGAGGGTTGTCGGTCTCTAGTAGACCACCTGAGCGAAGCTGTAGGTGGTTCAATAGTTGAAGTACCTTCCTCATCAATAGTTTTGTGATCTTCCACCACATGATCATTCTAAACATCTGCCTTTGTATCATATTGATTGCCAATCTCAACTGTATCAGGAAAATATTCTGAAGGAATCGGATTCAAGTCAACTGAGCCATCACTATCCTTAAACTAAGAATTTTCTATCTTGCCAATGTCTTCAATAATTTGATCCTCCATGAAGACCACATCACAACTTCTCACAAGTTTGTTTTCCACTGGATCATAAAACCTGTAGCCAAACTCATCTGAACGATACCCAATAAAAATGCACTGCCTTGCCTTGACATCTAACTTGGACCTTTCATCTTTAGGCTCATGAAAAAAGGCTTTGGAGCCAAACACATATAGATGGTCATAGGAAACATCCTTCCCATACCAGATTCTGTCAGGGACATCAATCTGCAACGCAATAGTAGGAGACAAGTTAATTACATGAATAACAGTATATAATGCCTCGCCCCAAAATGATCCAGGTAGTTTTGCTTCTGAAAGCAAACATCTGACTCTCTCTACCAGTGTTCTGTTCATCCTTTCTGCCAAACCATTCAATTGAGGAGTCATAGGAGGTGTCTTCTGATGTCAGATGCCCTGTTGTCTATAGTACACATCAAATAGACCACAATACTCGCCACCATTATTAGTGCGAATACATTTTGTCTTCTTTCCTGTTTCTCTTTCAACTAAAGCCTGAAAATCTTTAAACATATCAAGCACCCGATATTTGGATTTCAAAGCATAAACCCAAAGCTTTCTTGAATGATCATAAATAAAAGTAACAAAATAAAGTGCACCACGAAGTGTCCTTACCTTCATTGGGTCACAAACATCTGAATGAATCAACTCAAGTAACTTTGTTTTTCTGGAAGGAGGATGACTCTTAAATGAAACCCTTTTCTGCTTCCTAACCAAATAGTGAACACATCTTTTTAGTTTTGCACCATTTAAGCCTAAAAAAAAATTCTTCTTGGCCAAGCAATTGAGTCCTTTTTCACTTATGTGACTGAGTTGCTTGTGCCATAACTCAGATGTGATATCGCTATCAACTGCATTCTCAGAATTCAAGCAAATAGAAGCATTCATAAGATATAAATTCGAAAATTTGTTACCTTGGGCCACAATTAAATTTCCTCTGGTAAGTCTCCAGTTTCCATTACCAAAGAAGTTGCAATATCTATCATCATTAAGTCTTCCAGTAGAGATCAAATGTAGACGAACACTGGGAGCATGCCTGACATTATTGAGTACCAATTCTGTTCCATTGTAGGTTTTTAAGCAAACAGTTCCAATGCCAACTATCAGTACCACAACATCATTTCCCATCTTCAAAACTCAAAAGTCACCGGAAGTATATGAACTGAAGAAATCCTTCCTTGATGTCACGTGAAAAGAGGCACCGCTATCAACCACCCAACTAATTTCATTAGAGGCAACACTTACGTTATCATCATAAGCAAGAACCATCATCTCCAATAGTAGTGGCAACATGATCATGATTATCCCGATCCTTCTTTTCTTGCTTGTCACTATTACTTTTATTTTCTCTCTTCCACATGTAACAACACTTCTTGGTATGACCATTTTTACCACAATAATGACACTCAAGATTTTTAAATCTTGACTTTAACTTGCTTATACTTTTACTTCTATCCCTTACATTTTTGTATCGGTTTCTCCCCCTATCTTTTGTAACAAGTACATGGGTATTATCTGTACCCGTTTCTTTCCTTCTGGTCTCTTCATTAAACAAGCTATCTTTAATAAATGACTGAGTCAACACATCGTTTGGGGCTGAGTTGCTAAGAGATACTACAAAAGTCTCCCAACTATTTGGCAAATAACTTAATGGCAACAAAGCTTCACTCAAATGCTTAGTAACAGATTTTCCTTCTCTAAGCTTCAAATTTACAAGCTTTCTAATTGCAAAAGGTTTGTTGTGAGTAGTATTTCTCTTATAAAGACTCCAACTTCTTCCAAAGTATTTAGGCATCTATCTCTTGAGCCACATAATGAAAAACACTATTATCCACCAATTGTTTGATTTTGCCAACTGCTTTCCTATGCATTTTCTTCTAGTCAGCTTCAATTTGTTTTTCCGATTTATCGCTACCCAAATCAATTGGATCAAATAAATCCTTACAACAAAGAATATCCTCCATCTTTGGTTTCCAAATTAAATAATTTGCAGCTGTAAGCTTGCACATAGTTCCTACGTTGTCTTCCATATTTTATATGAACCTGACTCTAATACCACTTGTTGAAAAAGTAACAAGACAACTAGCACAGCGGATAAATCTTTCCCAAAAATTAAATATGTGATGAACAAAAATAACCAACCAACAATAATAATAAATCACACACCACAATAGGAACACCATGATTTTTATCAGGGAAAACCCCTCCAATGTGAAGGGTAAAAACCACGAGGCCTATGAGACCCAATAAAATTTCCACTATAATAGAGATAAAAAATTACAGCAATACAATCACTAAAAATACTCACAAACTTAGAGCAAAAAGGATTCCTAAAAGAATCACAATAAAATAAGAATGAGCAGAAAAATGTCACCCGAATGCAGTTACTATTAGCACTACAAAATCAGGTCCTCCAAAGCTCTAAAACAAATCGCTACTGTCCAGATCGAAGGTCGACAAATCTTGAACGTGCTCTCCAAATTTTAGCAAAATCGGATCACAAAAGACCTTCTGATCATCGAGTTGATAAAGACTACACGACACACTACTGCTGACTTACACACTACCACACACACTTCTTTTTCATTGTTACTACGCTCCAATTTTTTTTCTCCCTGTAGCGGCACTCCACACTTTTGCCTCTTTTTAATTGCCCTAATGGGCTTCAAGCACATGGGCTTCCTTTTTTCTTTTTCTTTTTTATGTGGGTTGAACCCAACATTTATGACATGTAACCACCTTTTCGGCACAAGTTGCATTAAATTGTAACTCCAAGTTTGATTTGGGGAAATATGTGATTAGTTTCGGTTGTAATGGACCTTCAAAACATTTGACACAATTCATGCAATGTGACAAAAAAATTACCAATTTTTTCCCTCTATTTCTATCCTTTATTACCTCTACTTCCTTAACTTTATACCTCTTTTTCCCTCTCCTTATCTCATTTAATATAGTTCCAGTCACCTCCCTAATGTTTCCCCTTTCTATGATTTTTACGACTTCTAAAACTCTCTCATTATCCCTACCCTTGCACCTTTGATAGGGACTACCATAACGAGTCCATTCACAACCAATCTACCATATCCTTATAATCATATCATCACTTTTTAAAAGGTGCTTGATTTTTTTATCAAACACCTAAATAAAACTGCAATTTAAAAATTAAATGTCATAAAATTTAGGTACTTAGTGGGATCTAGGCAAGTGTTGGGCATCATGTACAATGAATTTGAGAATTGGTATAAGGAAAAATTTAACTTGCTATGGTGGAATGGTGATAAGAATAAGCGGATAAGGTTAAATAATAATAACTATATGTTAATAATGTGCAAAAAAAGGTGGAGAATCGCCGACCTAGTGAAATGTTCAATTAGATTGAGTGAGAAGAATTAAAGTACTGAAGTTAATAAAGAAAAAGGAATTAGCAGGGTGAAGACACAACAAAAACCTTTCATACCCCTTCCTCCAACTTTAGATCAAATTTTAGATAGCCTAAGATTACCCAAATTAAAAATCAAATATATCACTACATTCATGAGGATGTATATGTATTTCTTTATTAGGAAGGTGCTTTAAGTGGGAAGTTTAAGTGGGAGTAAACAATAACACCAAAACTTTAAATTATTGAATACAAAGATGTTATTTTTCATTTGCTCCTATCTAACACAACACTTATTAATTTGAACAAAGAACATGAGATTAAATAAATATTACCACACTAGAATCAATTCCCATATTTAAGTAAAGGCATATTCATCAATTCACACCCATAAACTAAAATATATTGCAACATACATCTAGATTCATCAATTTTAATATGCTTAGCCAATTGGGAATAACCCAAGAATTATATAACATGGATGTGTATGCTAGTATTTCTTTCACAATTGAACCATATATCTACCCCATGTCTTTTGTCCATAACACCAAATATACACTCTATAAAAAATTTATTATCATATATATATTTTTAGAAAAATTCACTTAACAACTTTCAAACCTAAATAATTTCAAAATTCAACCAATTCCATTGAATCATAATATTCTATGTTTTTTGATTGAAGAACAAGAAAAGCCCAAAAGAATACAAAACAAGGAAAATTGAACTAAAACAACTCAAGGGAGAGTTACCTCTAAAATATCCTAGAGAATTAAATTGGTTTTACTCATAAGGGGTCTATGAAAGCATATAGCTCAAATTAAGACTGACTGCAAAGTTCACAATCCAATTAGCAACTCTGTTACCTTCCTAATAAAGATGTTCTATAAAAAATCCGATTCCCTATTGCAAAGTGCAAGACAATAGTTAGCCATGGTAAAAATGGATGTAAGTTGCCCCGAACATTTAGGATATACTCTACTAAGCAAGTATAGTCCACTCTTCTAATTATTTTGTAAACACTAAAGGCGAGGCTGACGAGGAACACATTTCATGAATATGTTTTGTGAAGCTTTTTTTTGTTTTTTGTGTTAAGACTTTTATGAGTTTGCACAAATGAAACTATAAAATAGTTGACGTCTTTGTGAGTTTATGCCAAGTTTCCACATAATATTTGTTTAGTGTGAAACTAGCTTATGTGGAGACTAGCTTGTTATTTTATGACTTGAATATATTCGTATGGTTTTATTATGTTGGTTATCTTTGTAATTAGAGAATTAGAACCTTGATCATACTCAAATTTCAATTTTTTGGACAATTTTTTTTCTTTGATCTAATATCAAATAAAGGAGACCATAATAATTTAGACCCTTTGGGACACTTTATTCTAAATTAGCCTTGTATCTTGGTTGAGTACACTCTTGGTCAAAGCACAACTAGTTACTCCTACATTTGGACCATTTGATTTTTTTGAATATCTTTACTTAGATGACTGGCCAACCATCTAATAGCTTAAACTTTTAAGTAATATGGTTTCTTAACATGGTATTAGAGCTTATGGTAGAGAAGGTCTTATTTTATTTTATTTTTAATTTTATTTTTTATGTTTTCAACATATATTTATCGTGGATTTGTTTATGATTACGCACCCTTTGAAGTTTTTCTATTATCCTCTTCATGAGCAAGATGGGTTCATACGTGAAGGGGAGTGTTGAATAGTTTCATTTTCATTATCAATCCACTTCTTAATATCTTAAGATTCCGAAAACAATGTGGTCGCTTAATAAATTTTATGAGGTTAGAATTCTTGTGCAATGATTTTTCCATCCATACGATAAAATATTAAAAATTTTCTATAAGATTTCTTATTATTTTCATGCAAGAATGACAACCTATGTATTTCATTTTTTTTTTTTCATGTGTGCACATATCTTTTCATTCTCTACTTCTCTCTCTTTATTAATGCACTCCATGTTATACTCAAGATTTTATTATCTTTTGAAATAATATTTTTGTAAATACATATCTACGTTAATAAAAGGTCAATAATAAAAAATAGTGTATTATTTAAATTGGTTGGTATCGACTAGCTAAAGTTATTTCGTGACTAAAACTTGTTTTAATTAAAGTGTTTCATTATATTAAAGAGATTTTTGGAACTCTTCTACGCCCAACACCTTGCCTATGATGAAGGATTCCTGCCAACATTGCATTCCATGCACCTCCTATGTCACTAAGGTTGTCACCACCATTGCACATTTCCTTCTTAGATATTGCCCTCCGGCAATAAGTTCTTGGTTCCTCTACAAAGTTTCACCATTTTCCTTAATAAATTTGTGAAGATGCAAATAAATCATGCTTGAATGCCTAGGGTTTTGTTTTCAAGAGCACGATTGGAGCTTTATGCAAGTGGAAGCTGAACAATGCAGTGCATCTTGGTAGGTGTTGATGTCAACATCTAAGTTGGTTTGAAAGTTAAGAATTGATTTGGCATGCATTTCCTTTTTTGGTTTTACATCCCCTTGAATAATGAAGAATGCATAGATTGCGGAAAATAGGAAGTGCTTTTAGTTTGCCTAGTTTCCCTCCTATGTGGAGGATAAACCATGTGTATAGATTAGCCCACTTGGATGTCTTGATCAATGTCCTAGTGAATCTATGCTTAAGTGGAAGTAGAAGACCTTTATGTTTGGGGGGTGGCCAACTTAGGTGTCATGCATTAAGTGGTTCATTAATTGTTAGTTGTGACATGTTTGGAAGATGAATGGTCATCTTTGGAGAAGTTAAAGGCAATTAATTTGGGAAGTTGTTGCTTGAAGTTAGATTTTTCATGCATCCTTTGGGACAACCAAGAAGAGAGTAAGGGAGAGAAGAAAAAACTTGTCGAAAATTTTGAATTAAAGATGTATATGCAGTTAGCATGATTTCGATGATCAGATGGCAATTGCTATTTGGAATTCTATAGAAGTAGTTTCATGGCTATGATAGCTGTTGAGAATTCCACTTGTGAGCTTGTCCCACATTGGAAAATTAGAGCGGATGATGGACATGGTTGGACTCAAGACCCAATAGGCTTAAGCTTTTGGGTCAAGTTGGTGTTCACCCATGTGTATCAAACCCACCCATGGGCTCCTCCGGTCCTAAGAAGTGGTATCAAAGTCGACGATTCGTAACTCTGAGTGAGCGACATCGTAAAAGTAGAGACATGAAGTTAATTCTCTTGACGTGCTTTCAGTTAGGGGACCAAATGTGTGACCGTGATTAATAAGGATCATCTAGGCCTGGGATGGATCCAAATAGGGTCAAGACATGGGAGGTAGGATTGGTTTGGAGGCACGTGGAATGCAATCCGAGGCATGTAAGGCGCCAATGGTAAGGCCCACTTGAGCAACTATTGGGGAATTTGGCTTTCTCCTAAAAGGGAGACGGCTTCCATTCAAGGAGGAGCAGTTGGAGCTCACAAGTGAGGGGGAGATTTTTGAGAATACCACTTGTGAGTTTGTCCCACATTGAAAAGTTTGAGTAGAAAATGGGTGCTCATATACATGGTTGGACCCAAGACCCAATAGGCTTAAGCTTTTGGGTCAAGTTGGTGTTCACCCATGTGTATCAAACCCACCCATGGGCTCCTTTGGTCCTAACAATAGCAATCTCTATTATTGGGTGAAATCTCTCCGTTTCTCATTATATATTGATTGTGAAACCTCTATTTTGAGTGCCAAGAATTTTTTATTCTTGATGATTGTAGTTGATTGTATAAATCTAGCTTCAACAATGGAAAACCTATTGCAACCTATTATTTTGATATAGTGGAACATTGGAGATGAACTTTGGTCCTGTGGTTTTTCCCTTCATACTAAAGGGTTGTCCACATAAATCTTGGTGTTCTCTTTGTGATTGTGTGGCTAATTTGTGTGGTTGATTGCTTATTACTTTTCATTTTTGGGTATTTGGTTATTCTACTTAGTGTTGATTTGAAAAAGAGAAGGATCATGTTGCACTATTGTGTTGTTTTCAATCACTTCCATTGCTCCCCTTCCCTAACAATGGTATCAAAGCTTGGTTAGTGTGTAGCTATAGAGGTCAACACTAGTAGATTGATTAGTTTGAACATAAGTAATTATCAACTTTGGAAAGGAAATATGGAGGACCTTCTTTATTGTAAAAATTATCATGCTTTTATTCTGTGTGAGTCAATTGAAATTGTCAAAATTGATGATACTTGGAACTTATTAAATAGGCAAGTATATGGTTATACCAGACAATGGGTTGATGATAATGTCCATAACCATGTGGACGATGAAGTTGATGGACGCTCACTTTGGACAAAATTGTATATGATAAAGAAGCTTATGAATGTGAAATACAAGAATGGTACTCCTTTTCCTGATCATTTGAATGGGAATTATAAATCAATTGATCTCTATGAAAATTTCTTTTGATGATGAGTTGTAGGCTTTATGACTTCTTGGTTCTTTACCAAATAGTTGGGAGTCTTTTACAATTTCCATCACAAACTCTTCCCCTAAAGGAGTTTTGTCAATGATTTTGGTAAAAGGCATTATATTGAATAAAGATAGAAGGAGAAAACTACAGATTCCTCATTCCTCTCAATAAGAAGCTCTTGTCACAGAAAATAGAGGGAGAAGCAAAGCAGAAGTCCTGGAAACCATGATGAATCCAATAGCAAGTTTCTTAAGGAAAGACATTGAGTCCTTTGCTCGCCAAGAGACTAGTTGGATAATAGATAATGGTGCCTCCATCATGCAACTTTCAAGGAAAGACACTGAATCCTATATTTTTAAAAAGTTTTAAAATTCAAAATTAAGTTTCTTGTGCCCCAAAATTTGTAAAAACTTGGGAAATACTCCAACTAAACTTGGGCAACATGAATTAAGCTTTATGAGCCTATAAATGCATGTTTTCATGAATTAAACAAATACCAAGTATTGAAAAATCTGCTCTAAAGCTGAAACCTCTCTTATTATCTCAAAGTTCTCTCTTGCTCAATCAATCATTCTGAATTGCTAAGATATTATGAAGCACTAATCACTCTTCTCTGAGCTATACATTTTGAAATACTCATCTCCATTTAGAGAAGTATTCCAGTGATATTGTTCTTGAGCTTCAACTCTATTTCATTCGGTATTTATTATTGAAGTATATAGATTTCAATTGTACTAACCAGCTCTATCTGAGAGCATTCTTTGTACAAAAGAATTTGTTTTCTTGTTCTTGTTTCTTTGATGATTCAAGTATTTGGATCGTTGTAACCAAGCATGGGGTATCGCTTGGAGAGGGGGCTCTACCCTAAAGGAGGATTGTAATTGGTTTGTTCTACCCAAAAAGGAACGAGTTAGTGGAATCCTTAGGTGGTCTTGTCTAAGGCAAGGACGTAGGCTGGGGATAAGCCAAACCTCGTAAAAAATCTCGATCTCATTCTCTCTACCCTTTTCTATTTAAATTTTAGCACCTATACAAATTGTGTTTCAAAGTGCAGGGCTGCTGAAAGTCTGAGATTGAGAAGACCTTTTAATCTAAGAAAGTACGTTGGTTAATATTTTTCGAAAACCTTCAAGGGAGTATGTTGATTAACATCTTGCGGAAATCTTGATTAAAAGAAGTGCTTAAAAATCATACATACAGGGCTATAAGCTAAACACTGAAAATAAAGAAAGTGCTGCAAGCTTTCACAAATTGATTAAGCATTGAATGATTGGTTGATTGTTTATTGGTTGGTTTGTGATTGGTATTTGGTTTATGTTTGGATTGTGATTGATTTAAACGTAAGTCATTATTGTGTGTTTTCTTAAATATATAGAAAGCTAAAAATCTGTAAAAGCACTTAAAATAAATTTTATAAACCCAATTCACCCTCCTTTTGGGATAGTACCTTAACTTTCAATTGGTATCAGAGCCTAGTTATAGAAAATCCTAAATAGAAGCTATATAAAGGTCTAAATGACACATCTAGGTGTTTCCCCTTTCACTGAAGGTCAATCATCTACTAGACCACCTATCTTTTGTGGTTTAAATTATACATTTTAGAAACAAAGAATGAGGATATATATTCAAACCATGGATTGGAAAGCATGGAAGGTTGTCACACATGGTGACTACATTCCTACTAAACTAGTAGATGACAAAGAAGTTCCTAAAGAAGAAAGAGACTTGATCGACAATGATTATAAAATGATGCAAGTAAACTCTAGTGCCATGAATGCACTATATTGTGCTTTAACTATTAATGAGTTTAATAGGGTCATGGCATGTAAGTCAGCTAAAGAAATTTGGGACAAATTAGAAGTAACCTATGAAGGAACTATAGATGTTAGAGATAGTAGAATTGACATGCTCACAAGTGAGTATGAGGCTTTTAAGATGAACCCATATGAAACTATCACCAATATGTACACTAGGTTCACTCACATACTAAACACTCTCAATGCCTTAGGGAAAAATTACTCAACTTATGAAATAATCCGAAAAATCCTTAGAGGACTACCACCAATTTGGTAACCTAAGGCCATCGTCATTACAGAATGAAGAAACTTGAAAAACACCTCCCTAAATGAATTGATAGGTTCTCTACTCACATATGAAATGGCAATTAACGAATGAAATTCAGATAACAATAATAAAAACAAGAAATCAATAGCACTTAAGGCTAGCAAAGAAAGCTCTAGTGATGAGGATGAATCAATGAATTAAATGATGAAGAATTAGCCTTTATCACTAGAAAACTGGGAAAATTTTTCAGGAAGAATAGAAAATTCCCTTGAAAGTTTAAAAGATAAAAAACAAACAAAGAAGAAACAAACACAAAGCAAACTAAGAACGATCCACCAACATGTTATAATTGTAAGAAGGTTGGACACATTAAACCTGATTGTCCACAGCTGAAGAAGGAAAAGAAGAAGAAAAAGAAGGCAATGAAAGTTACGTGGGACGACACAAGCTCAAATGAATCGGATGATGACTAAAGTGAACAAGAAGTTGTCAACATGTGCTTTAGGGCACACAATGCTGAGGTAAATTCTTATTATAGTTCTTTAGAAGAATCTAGTAATAATTTATGTGAAAGTATGCCTTCTTACAAAGAAATTCAAGCTGAACTATTCAATTTACACAATAGGTTCATCAAAGTATCTAAGAGAAACATAGCCTTAAAAGAACAAAATGAAAATCTTATGAATCAACTAGAAGTTCTAAATTGGCTGAAAAGGAAAAGGATTCTCATATTGATGATCTAATGAAGAAAATTAACAATATGTTTCAAGAATTAGTAAAACTACAAGTAAATGGTGAAAGCAAGAAAGACCAAGAAATAAGTAAAATTAAAAGCAAAATTGAAGATAAAGATAAAATCATTTACAACTTTACTAGAGGTAGAGAGAATTTTGAAAAGATGGTTGGTCAACAAAGGATGATTGGTAATAAAGAAGGAATAGGCTACAATGGAATAGAAAACAAAAAGAAGCAAAATTTATTTATGGGATATTTTGTAAAAGAAGCTAAATACTATGCAAGCACATCTTCTACAAATATACATGAAAACACTACTTGCTACTTGTGCATAAATAAGGGACACATAAAATTCAATTATCCACTTAAAAAGAAATATGTCAAAATCAAGAATGAATGGAAAGTAAATACTAAAGCTAGGCATGACTTAAAAAGAATTAAGAAGGTTTGGGTTCCAAAAGTAACACCATGAATCCTTCCTTGTAGGTATGCTTTAGGACTACTCCATCAAAGGAAAAATGGTACTTGAATAGCGGGTATTCAAGGCATATGACAGGAGATAGAACTAAATTCACATGCCTAGTTCCAAAGGATGGAGGCTATGTGACCTTCGGTGACAATGCCAAAGGTAAAATCATCGATATAGGTAAAATTGGTAAAGATCCCTCACTCTCTATTGATGATGTTTTATTAGTTGATGGATTAAAATATAATCTTTTAAGTATAAGTCAACTTAGTGATAAAGGTCATGACATAATCTTTAAGCAAGATAAGTGTATAGTTCAAAATCCTAGAAATCATGAAATTCTATTTACAGCTTATAGAGTAAACAATGCATATTGTATAAACCTTGAAAACTTAATCTCTCAAGAAGTAACATGCTTGGCTGCCATAAATGAAGCTAGTTGGCTTTGGCATAGAAGATTAGGACATACAAGCATGAACCTATTATCAAACCTATCTTGAAAGAACTTAGTTAAAGGTTTACCAAACACAAAGTTCATAAAAGATAAAATCTGTGATGCTTGCCAACTTGGAAAACAAATCAAAACAAGTTTTAAAAAGAAGAAACATATATCAACTAGTAGACCCTTAGAACTTATACATTTGGATTTGTTTGGTCCTACTAGAACTCAAAGTTTAGGAGGTAAGTAATATGCCTTTGTAATAGTTCATGACTATTCTAGGTTTACTTGGATATTGTTTTTAGCCTCCAAGGATGAAGCTTGTAATATGTTGATAAATCTATGAAAGAAGCTTCAAAATGAAAAAGGATATAATGTTTCAAACATAAGAAGTGATCAAGGTAGAGAATTCAATAACGAAGATGTTGATAAATTTTGCAATGAACATGGAATTAATCATAATTTTTCAGCACCTGGAACTCCACAAAAAAAATTGAGTTTTTTTAAAGAAAGAATAGAACACTTCAAGAAGTGGTAAGAACAATGTTGAATGAACATAATCTACCAAAATACTTTTGGGCTGAAGCTGTAAACACTGCATGCTATGTAATAAATAGAGTTTCTATAAGATCAAATTTGAATAAAACTTTCTATGAACTTTGGAAAGGAAGAAAGCCTAACATCTCTTATTTTCATGTTTTTGGATATAAATACTATGCATTAAATGATAAAGATGACTTAGGAAAATTTGATGCAAAAGTTGATGAAGAGATATTCCTAGGATATTCATTAAAAAGCAAAGCTTATAGAATATACAATAAAAGAACTCTTACAATCTTGGAATCAGTTCATGTAACTTTTGATGAAGAGAGCCCATTCAATAATCCAATAAAAATTGAAGAAATACAAGCTACTCAAAAACAAGATGAGTTTGTAGAAGCAAAAGAAGAAGAAAATGAAGAAAAACCAAATGATGCTGCTGAAAATATTGAACTACCAAAAGAATGGAAATATATAAGAAATCACCCAAAATATCAAATAATAGGAGAACCATCAAGAGGAATAACTACAAGATCCTCTTCGAAAAATTTATGCAATCACTATGCCTTCTTATCTCAAGATGAACCAAAGAATGTAGAAGAAGCTTTAAGTGATGATTCATGGATAATAGTCATGCAAGACAAGTTGAATCACTTTGAAAGAAGCAAAATATGGACATTAGTTCTCAAACCGGAAAATCATTCAATTATAGGAACTAAATGGGTATTTAGAAACAAAAAAGATGAAAATGGAATTGTAGTTAGAAATAAAGCTAGACTTGTAGGTAAAGGATATAACTAAGAACAAGGGATAGACTATGATGAAACATTTGCTCCCGTAGTTAGAATGGAAGCAATTAGGACGCTCTTAACTTATGCATCTCATAAGGAATTTAAATTATATCAAATGGATGTAAAGAGTGCATTTTTAAATGGTTATATTAATGAAGAAGTATATATAGAACAACCACTAGGCTTTGAAGACATACAAAAACCTGAATATGTGTACAAACTAAATAAGACCGTATATGGTTTGAAGCAAGACCCTAGGGTTTGGTATGAAATACTTAGTGGATTCCTACTAGATAAAGGGTTTTCAAGAAGTAAGATTGATAGTATTTTGTTTATCAAATCTAAGAAAGATGACATGCTCATAATTTAAAGTTATGTAGATGATATTATTTTTCGTGCAACTAATGATAATCTATGTAAAGAATTTGCCAAATGTATGCAAGAAGAATTTGAAATGAGCATGATGGGAAAGTTAAACTACTTCCTAGGATTACAAATCAAACAAGCAAGAAATGGAACTTTTATAAGTCAATCCAAATATATAAAAGATATGCTTAAGAAATTTGATATGGAAAGTAGTAAACCCATAGGTACTCCTATGAGTACTTCAATAAGCCTTGATAAAGATGAAAAAGGGAAGTTGGTAGATATGAAATATTAGAGGCATGATTGGAAGTTTGCTATACTTAACAGCTAGTAGGCCCGATATAATGTTTAGTGTTTGCATGTGTACACATTTCCAATCAGCACCTAAAAAATCACATCAAATAGCAGTTAAAAGAATCCTAAGGTACTTGATAGGAACAATTGATATAGTACTTTGGTATCCTAAGGAAACTGGATTCGAAATGATTAGCTATTCGAATGCCGATTATGCTGGGTGTAAGATAGATAGAAAAAGTACAAGTGGGACTTGTCACTTTCTAGGACGATCTCTAGTGTCTTGGTTTTCTAAGAAACAAAACTCCCTAGCCTTATCCATAGTTGAAGCTAAGTATATAGCAGCTGGGAGTTGCTGTGCACAAACTTTACACATGAAACAAGAATTAAAGGACTACAATTTAGAATATTCCACCATTACAATTAAGTGTGATAACACCAGTGCTATAAACATCTCTAAAAATCCTATATCACACTCAAGAACAAAACACATTGACATAAAACACCACTTTCTAAGAGATCATGTTCGAAAAGAAGATATCATACTTGAATTTATAAACACAAATGACCAATGGGTGGATATCTTTACAAAACCTCTCTCCGAAGAAAAATTTATATCCATTAGAAAAGAACTTGGGCTGCTACATAGCAAAGAAGTGATTTAGGCAGGTTTCATAATGAGCAAAATCAGAAAACTAAGAAATTAGGGATTTCAGGCAACTTAGCACTGTAGACTAGAGGTTCAGGTGCCTGAGCCTGCAGACCTCAGGCAACTAAGGTTCTACTGCCTATTGAGATTCCAATTTTGTAAATCTTCAGGTGACTGAACTTAATCTTCAGGTGTTTGAAGTCACAGGATCTATATATTTAAAGCATGAAACCCTAACTTCAAGCTACTGGCTCCTTCTCCATCATTCACCCGAAGTTCCACCCCTTCATCTTCCTTGCTCCCTCACTCAAAACCCTACAAATCAAAGCTTCAAAACACCTTCTCCTACTCTCTTCCTCTTGGATTCTAGGGTTCCTCTCGGCTTGTTTCTTCCAATCTCCAAGAATACAACAATGCCTCGCACTAAGACCACGACAAACCAAGGATCCTCCTCCGGAAGGGATGATAAAAATATCGAGCAATGACTAGTCACTCCCCACTCAAAGCATCTTTATCATTCTACTTTCCATTCTACGAACCCCATCTTTGGTAAGGTGATCGACACCACCTTTTTTGATTCAGAATTCCCTAAAATACTGCCTATGTTTAGAAAAACATTGGCTGGAAAAATTTTGATGTCTATCAAGCCAAAGGCATGTACCCCAACCTTGTCAAAATCTTTTATACCAACATGATTTCTAGAGAAAGTGTTCTTACAACTGAGGTTAGAGGCAAGAAAACCATTTTAACTCCTAAAATTCTAGCTCCCATTTTGCATATCACTTTAGGAGAATTCGAATGTCTCGCCTTTGCTCAATCCTGGATTCTTGAGCAAGGATTCACCCCCGAAGAGTTTCTGCCTCTAATAATGGTAAACGAACCCGTATATTTTGGCTATCCACCCATGTATAAACAATTGAATCTCTAGGCCCAAATTCTTCACAAAATCATCTCAAATAACATCCTACCTAAGGCTAACTCCTATGATTATATTTCCTACGTTGACTGCTTTGTTTTGTGGTGTTTACTTAAAGGAAAGAAGCTTGATCTCTCAAGCCTCATTTTGAAATGGATGTGGGCAAAGTTGGAAGTCACTCGTGTTACACTTCCTTATAGAGGTGTGTTAAATCTCATCTTTGCTCAGCTTGACATTACCACACCTTCTGAATTATTCATTAAATGTACCCGATATAACCTCTTCACCTCCACAACCCTCAAGTAGATGGGCTACAAAAAGCATGATCAAGGTTGGTTCTTAAAAGAAGGAAAACCTCACAGAGCACCAGCAGCTGCACTTCGTCCTCCTCCGGTTCAAGACCAAGAACCTCTTGCTGATACGCCTTCGTGGTTCATTCCCTTTCATCATGAATTTTCCACCTTCAGTAGAGATATGAGATCGGGACTTCAATCTCTTCAGGAGGATGTATCTTCACTTCACTCTACCTATTCCTCACTTGATCAACACCTCGTATTGAAAAATATCAAGCTAGCTCATCCCACGGTGTTAATTCTATGGACACTAGTTCTACTCCTCGGAGTGATGATGAAGAATCAGAGGAAGGAGATGAAGGAGAAGATGAAGAGGAAGGTGATGAAGAGGAAGGAGATGAAGAAGAAGATGATGATGTTGATAATTAATTTAGTTTATCATTCTGGAATGTATTAAGCACTTTCTGTGTATTTGTTTATGTTGCTTTATTTGTTCTTTTTCTTGGTTGGGCTTGTAATATCTATTTATGACCTCATGTACTATGAATTTGCTCTAAATATGCCTATGCTTTTACTATGCTAAACCACTTTGTGTCTCTACCCCTTAATTCTTTTTCAATGATGTCAAAGGGGGAGAAATTTTAAGCGAACATGAGCATACTATGCATGAGCATACAACAAATATATGAATCTTGGCATATAGCAAGGGGGAGTAAAAACATAAATACATATAAGAACATAAGAGGTGTTGATGATTTAAAATACAATGCAAATATGTATATGCAATGAGCTATAATTAAATATAATTAATTGTATGAAATATACTTAACTGTGCCTTCCTTTTGAATTTACTCAAAATCATCATTTTTTCATATTTGTTAAAAAGGCATGCTTATTGTAAGGGGGAGCCTTTTTCAAAGGATCTCTCATCATTGCTCCTTATTTGTCATCATCAAAAAGGGGGAGATTGTTGGCCTAACATGGCTTTCGAATCTCATTTTGATGATAACAAATGAAGGTTGATTTAACATATTGTTGTTAAGTGATGATGTTTCAAGAATGCTTAGTTGACAAAAGTTCAAAATATCAAAGGAAATGCAAGTTCAAGATCACTAAGTACCAAAAGGCCACACTCATCTTTAAAGTGATCCAAAGGAAGCTTAAGTGAACCAAAATAATTCAAAGCATTTGGAAATTTAAAGCTGGCTCAAGCTCAAGTCAAAGAGTATTCAATGCATTACTTATATGAAGACTTCAAAGCTTAGAGTGTTTAAAGCTTTAGGATGAACTTTGTAGTACTTCATATTCAAATATCATATGAAATGGTTTGAAGTTCATTAGGGTTTGTTTTAGACTTAGAGACCTTGTTTTTAAAATCTTGGAAAATGATTTTGTAAAGTAATAAAGCAAGAAAGCTAAGAATTTTTTAAAACTGAACAGAAAAATAGGAAATTTGTCTGTTTAGGTGACTGAAGTCAAAGCTTAGGTGCCTGAAGAATTTCCTCAGGCGATTAAAGAATAAGTTCAGGTGTCTGAAGAATTTTGCTGATGAATTCCTAAAGAGGCAGTGTACCCTTAGGCGACTGACCCTTGTCACCTCAGGCGTCTGACCCTATTTCCAGGCGATTAAACCTCGATTCCTCGGGCGACTAAACACTCTTAACGGCTATATTTTTTAAAAGTTTTAAAATTCAAAATTAAGTTTCTTTTGCCCCAAATTTTGTAAAAACCTGAAAAATACTCCAAGTAAACTTGGGCCACACGAATTAAGCTTTATGAGCTTATAAATACATGTTTTCATGAATTAAACAAATACCAAGCATTGAAAAATCTGCTCTAAAGCTAAAACCACTATTATTCTCTCAATCTTGCTCAATCAATCATTCTGAATTGCTGAGATTTTTTGAAGCACTGATCACTCTTCTCTGAGCTATACATTCTGAAATACACATCTCCATCTAGAGAAGTATTCTGGTGATATTGTTCTTGTGCTTCAACTCTATTTCATTCGGTATTTGTTATTGAAGTATATATATTTCAATTGTACTAAACAACTCTATCTGAGAGCATTCTTTGTACAAAAGAATTTGTTTTCTTGTTCTTGTTTCTTTGACGATTCAGGTATTTGGATCGTTGTAACCAAGTGTGGGGTATCTCTTGGAGAGGGTGCTCTACCCTAAAGGAGGATAGTAATCAGTTTGTTTTGCCTAGAAAGGAACGAGTTAGTGGAATCCTTAGGTGGTCTTGTCTAAGGCGAGGACGTAGGCTGGGGATAAGACAAACCTCATAAAAAAATCTTAGTCTCACTCTCTCTACTATTTTCTATTTAAATTTCAGCACATATACAAATTGTGTTTCAAAGTGCAGGGTTGCTAAAAGTTTGAGATTGAGAAGACCTTTTAATCTAAGAAAGTAAGTTGGTTAATATTTTGCATAAACCTTCAAGGGAGTACGTTGATTAACCGCTTGTGGAAATCTTGATTAAAAGAAGTGCTTAAAAATCATACATACAAGGCTACAAGCTAAACGCGGAAAATAAAGAAAGTGCTGCAAGCTTTCACAAGTTGATTAAGCATTGAATGATTGGTTGATTGTTTATTGGTTGGTTTGTGATTGGTATTTGGTTTATGTTTGGATTGTTGTTTTTTGTCCCACATTGGTAGAATAGTTCCACATTGGTATAAAAACTTGTTTTAAATTTTTTCTTTGTTTATCCCACATTGGTGAGAAGTGTTTTTTGGACTTGAGGTTAAAGTTATATAAAGAGCTCAACTCTCCATTTGTAAAACGCACCTCAAAGTTGTACTTTGTTAAGAAGTAGTGGATTGATCGTCAGCACCCAAGGACGTAGGTAATTCTGTACCGAACCTCGTTAAATTCTTGTTTTGTTCTTTTTACTGTCTTTTATTATTAGTTTCTGCATTGGCTTTAGTTCTTTATATTTTCAATAGCATTAGTTGTAGTATTGGGGTTTGGCACAAGTGGGGTGCCCGACACATCAATTGATATCAGAGCTAGGTTGAATAGTGTCAATACGGAGGTGTTCATCTGTTAGGATCCTTAATTCCACATTTGATGCATAAGGAAGACCTTGTCTAAGCGAGTGCTCAGAGACTATTATGGCTCAGTCGCTCCCTAGAGGTCAGCCTGGTCAAAGTGAAATTTCATAGGATAAAACGGAGTATACACAGTTGGTACGTACTATACATCCTAGGCCTTTTGCTTTGTTGGTAGCTATTGAATATATAGAAGATGATAGAAACTAGTGCAGTAGGAGAAGAAACTTTGTCCACACGAACTCCAACCCCTTTGACTTTGACATCATCATCAAAGATGATAGCTAATGCTCGGTTTGAGGTGCAGAAATTTGATGGTACCAATAATTTTGGTATGTGGCAATGTGAGGTGATGGACATCTTGTATCAGCAAGAATTGGATATTGCTTTCGATGATAAACTAGTGGATATGGGTGACAGAGAATGGGAAAAGATCAATCATCAGGCATGTGGTATAATTTGTTTGTGTCTCACTAAATATTAGAAATATCGTGTTATGAGGGAGACATCTGCAAAGAAATTGTGGAAGATATTGGAAGATACATTTATGACCAAAAGTCTAGAAAATCGGCTCTATTTGAAAAAAAAAATTGTTTTGCTTCCAGTATCAACTAGGTATTTCAATTAATGACCACATAAATGCTTTTAATAAAATTTTGGCCGATTTGTTAAATTTGATTGAAAAGGTGAAAGATGAGTTTAAATCCATATTGTTACTAAACTCTCTCCCTGATGATTATGAACATCTAACTACCATTTTATTATATGGGAAAAATAAAGTTACTTTAGATGTTGTTTGTACTGCATTGATTAGTACTGAATGCAGAAAGAAGGATCAGAGGGTCCATAACGAAACAGTAGAAGCACTAAGAATAAGTGGACGTTCTTAGCGTCGTATGCCTAGAAGGAGGAGTAAATCTCATGGGAGGAGTAAATCTCGAGGGAGACCTACTAAAGATGAATGTGCCTATTGTCATGAGAAAGGACCTTGGAAGAAAGATTGCCCTAAATTACAACAAAAGAATAAGGGCAAAACACATTATAATGCCAATATAGCCAATGATGATAGAAATGAGTTAGATTTTTCTCTTGTTGGAACATGTTCGTCACATTATTTGGGTGAGTGGATTTTGGATTCTAGTTGTTCCTATCATATGTGTCCCAATAAGGAATGGTTTTCTAATTTTGAAGAATTAGATGGTGGGATTTTTTTTATGGGAAATGATAATACCTGTAAAATAACTGGAATAGGATCAATACAGTTGAAATGTCAAGATGGAACTATTAATACCTTGACTGATGTTAGGTATGTTCCAAGTCTAAATAAAAATCTAATTTTATTGGGTGCCTTGGAATCTAAAGGGTTCACTCTCACTTTGAAAGATGGAACTTTAAAGATTAAATTAGGTGCACTGGTGGTGATGAAAGGAATAAGAAAAAATAACTTGTATTATTTACAAGGTAGTACGATTATTGGCTCAGCAGCTGTTATTTCTGAGAAAGATGTAGGTTCAGATACAACCAGGTTATGGCATATGTGATTGGTATATACAAGAGAAAAATCTTTGCAACAATTAGCTAAGCGAGGTTTGTTAAAGGGTGCAAAGGTGTGTAAGCTTGAATTTTGTGAGCATTGTATTCTGGAAAAACAAACTAGAGTGAAATTTGGCACTGCCATCCACCAGATTGAAGGTATTTTAGACTGCATCCATACAGATGCATGAGGGTCCACAAAAACGGATTTATTGGGTGGTATGCATTATTTTTTCACTTTTGTTGATGATTTTTCCAGGAGAGTTTGGGTGTATTCTATGAAGCATAAAAATGAAGTGATATTTTCCTTAAGTGGAAAAAATTAGTTGAAACTCAAACTGGTAGAAAGATTAAACGGCTCAATCAAATAATGGTGGTGAGTACAGGAGTGACCCATTTATAAAGGTATGTCAGGATGAAGGTATTGTTCGACACTTCACAGTTCAAGATACACCACAGCAGAATAGGGTGGCAGAGCGCATGAATCGGACTTTACTGGAGAAAGTTCGATGTATGTTGTCTAATGTTGGGTTAGACAAATGGTTTTGAGTTGAGGCTATTACATATGCGTGTCATCTCATTAATTGTCTACCATCATTAGCAATAAGAGGAAAAACACCCTACGAGGGTATGGAAAGCCTGCTAGTGATTATGATTCTTTACATGTATTTAGTACTATGACTTATTATCATGTTAAAGAATCTAAGTTGGATCCAAGAGCCAAGAAAGCAATATTCTTGGGGATAAGTGTAGGAGTCAAAGGATACCGTCTTTGGTGTCTTGAGACGAAAAAAAAAATGATTTTAAGCAAGGATATAACTTTTGATGAACTTGCGATGATGAAGAAAACAATACGCAAGGAGTCACGAGCTGAAGAGAAGACCAGTGGTACTCAACAACAGGTGGAGGATGAGACAATTTTGGGAAACCTAGTGAGAAATGAGACTACGCAAGGTAACTCTCTAGTTACGGTGGGGAATAGTGTACAAGAAGAGGAGATTTCAATTTGAGAATCTTCACAGCAATAGGAATCAATTGTTTCTCAGAGGCCAAGATGAGAAATTCGAAAACCCTCTTAATATACTGATATGGTGGTCTATGCACTTCCAGTTGTGGATGATAATGTTCCTTACACTTTCAAAGAAGCAATGAGGAACTCTGAATCAGACAAGTGGAAAAGAGCGATGAATGAAGAAATGCAGTCTCGTCATCAGAATCAGACTTAAGAGCTAACCAAGGTGTCCAAGGGTAAGAAAGCAAACGGTTGCAAATGGGTTTATATAAAGAAAGAAGGATTTTCAGATGCAAATAATGTTCGCTTCAAAGCTAGATTGGTAGCTAAAGGTTACGCACAGAAGGAAGGCATTGATTATAATGAGGTATTTTCTCTAGTTGTTAAACATTCTTCCATTCAAATTTTGTTGGCTTCGGTAGCACAATTTGATCTTAAACTAGTTCAGATCGATGTAAAAACTGCATTTTTACATCGTGATTTGGAAGAGGAAATCTATATTACTCAGCCAAATGGATTTCAAGTTACGGGAAAATAAAATTGAGTATGTAAACTGGGTATATCAGTTTATGGTTTAAAACAATCTCCAAGACAGTGGTACAAATGATTTCATCAGTTTATGATGGGTCAGAAGTACATCAGAAATAAACATGATCATTGTGTTTATTTTCACAGAACACAAAATGGATCTTTTATATATTTACTCTTGTATGTTGATGATATGTTGATAGCTTCAAAGAACAGGGAAGAAATTAACAAGTTGAAAAGTCAGTTAATTAAAGAGTTTAAGAAGAAAGATCTTGGTGAAGCAAAAAAGATACTTGGCATGGAGATTCGCAGAGACAAAAATGAGAGGAAGAGTTAGTTTGTCTTAGAAATAGTATTTGAAGAAGGTAGTATAGAGTTTTGGCATGTTTGAGCAGTCAAAACCAATAAGCACTCCTCGTACTCCTTATTTCAAACTTAGTATGGCTTTATCTCCTAAATCAAATGAGGAACGTAAGTATGTCATAAGTTCCTTATGCAAGTGCTGTTGGTAGTCTGATGTATGCAATGGTTTGTACTAGACCTGATATTTCACAAGCTGTTAGTATGGTGAACAGGTATATGCATGATCCGAGTAAAGGACATTGGTAAGTTGTGAAATAGATTTTGAGATATATTATGAATACGATTGATGTTGGTCTAGTATTTGAGAAAAATACTATTGAACAACAGGTTGTTGGATATGTAGATTCTAATTTTGTAGGAGATCTGGATAAACGTCGATCAACTACTGGATATGTTTTTTCATTTGCTAATGGTCCAGTGAGTTTGAAGTTTACCTTACAGTCTACCATTGCCCTATCTACAACAAAAGCAAAGTACATGGTAGCTTCAGAGGCTATTAAGGAAGCTATTTGGTTGCAGGGTTTACTTGAAAATTTGGGAGTTGTTTAGAAACACATTGTTGTGTTCTGTGATAGCCAGAATGCTATTCATGTGGCAAGGAACCAAGTCTACCATGAACGAACGAAGCACATCGATGTTCGGTTTCATTTTATGCAGGATATTATTGATGGAGGTAAGATACTTCTTCAAAAGATTGCTAGAGCTGAAAATCCCACATATATGTTGACCAAGATTGCGATAACAATCAAGTTCAAACATTGTTTGGACTTGATCAATATCCTGCAAGTTTGAATATTCTTGGAAGGCGCCGATGATGTGGAACTCCAAAAAATGTTGGTGGTTGTAAAATTTGTTGAATTTATCGTCAAGGTGAAGATTTGTTGTTTTTTGTCACACATTGGTAGAATTGTTCCACATTGGTATAAAAAGTTGTTTTGAATTTTTTCTTTGTTTATCCCATATTGGTGAGAAGTGCTTTTTGGACTTGAGGATGAAGTTATATAAAGAGCTCAACTCTCCATTTGTAAAACACACCTCAAAGTTGTACTTTGTCAAGAAGTAGTGGATTGATCGTCAGAACCTGAGGACGTAGGTAATTCTATACCAAACCTCATTAAATTCTTGTCTTGTTCTTTTTACTTTCTTTTATTATTAGTTTCTGCATTTGTTTTAGTTCTTTATATTTTCAATAGCATTAGTTGTAGTATTAGTGTTTGGCACAAGTGGGGTTACCGGCACAACATGGATTGTGGTTGATTTAAACTTAAGTCATTCTTGTGTGTTTGCTTAAATATATATAAAGCTAAAAATCTGTAAAAACACTTAAAGGAATTTTTATAAACCCAATTCACCCCCCTCTTGGGATAACACCTTAACTTTCATATGCTGATGATATGCTAATTCTTGCTCATGATAAGTTTAAGATTGACGAGTTAAAGAAATATTTGAGTAATTATGTTGCCATGAAAGACACGCGGTCAACAAAGAAAATTCACCTATGAGTGAAGTGCCAAGAGGCTGTGGTTATGACATGAGAAGTACATTGAGAAAGTGTTTGAAAGATTCAACATGCATAGGGTAGTTAGCATTCCTCTTGCTAATCACATCAAGTTGAGTTCCAAGTAGTGTCCTTCCACCAGGAAATAGAAGCAAGAGATGAGAAGACTTCTATATGCTTCAACATTTAAAAGTTTGATGTATGCAATGGTTTGCACAAGGCTAGACATAGCTTATGCTGTTGGTGGTGTTAGAAGATTTCTCTCACATCATGGTAGAAAGTATTACAATGTAGTGAAATGGATTATCAAGTATCTACAAGGTACCTCCTCGTTATATGTTTGCTTTGGTAATGGAAAACCGATATTGGTTAGTTATATAGATGCAAACATGTCTAAAAATGTTGATACTTGAAAGACTACATTAGGATACTTGATTATCTTCATAGGGGGAGTTATGGCTTGGTATTTAAATTTGAAAAAGTGTTGCTCTTTCAATTACTAAAGCAGATTTCATTGTAGGTATTGAATCTTGCAAAGAAGTTTTGTGGATGACAAGAATTCTATTGGAGCTTAAGTTCAAACAATAGAGGTATGTGTTGCATTGTGGTAGCCTCATCTTTGTAAGAATCACACTTTTCATTCTCATTCTAAAAACATTGATTTGAAATACCATTGGATTAAGATACATTGGATTTTAATATATTAGAAACCGGAAAGAATTATACTGATGAAAATGGTTCAAATATAATGGCAAAATTCCAATCAAAGGAAAACAAAAACATAAAACTTGTCGGATGATTATTGGAATAGTGAATTCCTTCACATAGTTAGGAATGGGAGATTTGATGAGTTTCCCTTGTATACGTAAGATGATCGCTTATATGTATAGGTTGGTCTACTTGGATTTCTTGGTTAATACCTTAGTAAAATTCATGCTTAAGTGAAAGTAGAAAACCTTTATGTTTGGTGGTAGCCCATTTACAGAGAGTGGTTTATAAATTGTTAGTTGTGACTTGTTTTGAAGATGATTGGTTATCTTTGGAGAAGTTAAAAGAAATTAATTTGGGAAATTGTTGAAAGTTAAGAGTGTTTCTTGCATCATTGGGGGCAGCAAGAAGAGAGTGAGGGAAAGAAGAAACACTTGATGAAAATTTAAGATTTAAGGAGTCTACGCAGTCATTTTTATTGCGACGATTATATGGCGGTTTCGTGTTCAAATGACCAAAAATTTTGAAAGCTTCTTCATTACTCAATTTTCTTCAATTTTGATAGTTTGATTTTAATCAAGAGTTCTATATAACTAGTTTCATGGATACGACGACAACCTCTATTTTTGGGTGGGATCTCTACATTTCTTTTTTTAGATTGATTTCACTTTGTTGGTAATGACTTATATTGCTTTATATGTCTAGAATTTGTTGTATGTGATGATTTTATTTTGGTTGTATGCCTCTAGTTACCACTATTCTGATATAGTGGAAGATTGGAAGCGAACTTTGGTCTTGTGATTTTTCCCTTCACACCAAAGGGTTTCCCATGTTAATATTGGTGTTCTCTTTGTGATTGTATGACTGATTTGTGTAGTCAATTGCTAGTTACTTTTTATTTTTGATAAATTTTGATTCTAATCAATGTTTATTTGAGAAAGGGGAGGATATTCTTAGGTTATTGTGTATTTTGCCATCACCTCCAGACCTCCCCCTCAATAGTTTCAACATCATCAAGACAAATAGGAGACATCATTATTCCTACCTGTTCTCCTTAGAGGAGAAAAAGGTGGTTTGAAAAGGAGCTAGCGAGTTCATCTTTGCCAACACTCTACTTTCCTAGTCTAAATCCCTCAAGACCCCAAACCATTTTCTATTGGCTCGATTAAGAGCAAATGGATTTGATCATTTTATTTCTTTGGAGAAGATCTTAAACAAAGGGGCCATTCATAAGATATGTGCGCCATGTGTGAAGGAAGCTTTAGGGTGGAGGAATCTACTTGAAATTTTGGAGGGATGATGATAAACAAAACCATTGAAACAATTGGAAGGAGAAATGAGGTGAAAAAGGACGAAGAGGATATAAAGCCTAGAAGTTTGGATTGCGGTACTTTGAAAGTAAGCCATCAATTTTCTTGGTTTTGAAGAGTGACATCCAATTGAAATTAGTTTTCTATTATTTGGAATCCCTTTGGTAGTGACAAAGGAACTTTTATGGTGGGTGGAGATATGGAAGATAATAACACAATTTTGAAAAGAGTAATCAAAGAAAATTTTATAGGACACTTGTAGAAAATCAAGATACTAAAAGGGGAAACAATTTTAAAATGTGAAAATTGTGCAACAATGATCAATTGCTTGTTTTAGAGTTCATGAGAAAGTTGGACAAAGGTGTCTATCACAAAGGACTAGAGATTCAAAGAAACTAAATAAGGATGCAAGTAAAATTGTTGGTGAAGGTGAACATAAAGAGATTTCATTACCACATAAAACAATAGTTAATAGACTTTTGGAACAAAATAAGAAGGCAAAAAAAAAAAAAAATGATTATGTCTAGGAATGAAGATATGAAGAGGAAGGGGAAGGACTTTTGTAATTCTTCCAAACCTTCTTTCTCTAGAACAAATTAATAAGGAGATTGATTTACTACATTCCTATGAATCTAAGGAGAAGGGTTTGTTACTGATTAATTGAGGCACACAAAAGATTCTAAGGTTGAAGAAAGAATGCCATTGCGAAAATATTGACCAAGTAGAGTGTTTGTCAGTATCAAATAATGACTCCTTTTTGCCATAAGGAGTCAATAATTAATGGTAAAATTCCAAACTATGGACCTTTTGGGTGATAAAAGGGGCAACCATGAAGCTCAAAACCTTTTTGATGAGTTAGATCGTAGCTTGGTGAATCATAAAGATGAAGTTGTTAAGGGGTGAGTGGGAACATGAGATTAAAGGAAATGTTCTAGATTAAGCAAAGAACTAGGTATACTTGCCTCCTCAATTAATTATAGAAAGGGAGAGACATCTAGGTAATAGAAAATATAATCAATGAAGGTTATTTCTTGAAATGTCTAGGGCCTAGGATGGACAAAAAGCAAAGAGTGGTTAAAGACTTAATTAATAGTCTCCTACTAATTTTTTTTTATAGGAGTCAAAGGTGGAGGTTCCGAATAGTCTTTTTAGTGAGGATTTTTTGTGATTCAAAGCTTAAAGCTTGGATGTTTAGTCTCTCCTCTAAATCTTTAGGGGGGAAGGGAGCCATTATTGTGTGGGATTTGAGGATCACTTCCCTTAAGGACTATGTGGTAACTCTTTCTATTTTGGTTCTATTGAGGTGAGGGGTTTTAATATTTGATGCTTTACTTCTGTTTAAGTGTTTATGGACCACTAGGTCTACCATATGAGATTATTTTTTCAATGAATTCGATAGTATTTTTTTTCTTTATAGCCCATGTTGGGTGGTTGCTAGGGATTTTAATGTTAGTCATTGTGCTAGTGAGGCTAGAGGGCACTAGGGTGACTAACAAGATGAGGGGTTTTGAATTTGGAACGATCATTTTACTTGGATTGATTTTTGGTGTAGGTTAGCTCCTTCCTATATTGATCGTTTTCCTTTTACTAATAAGTGGGAGGTTATATTCCTCATATAACCCAAGAGATTGTTGTTAGGCATGTCTCGAATCATTGCCTAGTTTTGTTGGGATGGTAACCCCATTGACACTAATTCTTTACTACGACTGAGAAAACCTTACAAGGGCATGTGTTTTGATATTTATGTGATGCATTTGGAAGCTAGCGAGACAAGAGACCATTTGTTTTTACATGGTAAGGTGGCTAGGCAGCTTTGGAATTCTCTTTTCTCTATTTTTGAGGGGGTTTTACTGCCTTTGAAGATTGTTGATGATAATTTATTATTGGTATGGTGCAGAGGTTTTGAGAGGAGTAAGTAGGGAAAAAATTTATGGAGATGAAAAGGTTTTGGCATTTTTTGATCTATGTATATCATTAAGGAATACAAGCATATTCAATAGTAAAATAAATTCAATACATTTTCTTTGGAATACAGTTACTTCCAAGGCTTATTTTTGGGCTCATTCTTTGGCATTATTTCACTAAATATCATTATCGGATCTTCAAAGGGATTGGAAAAGGACTTTGATATAGTTATTTTTCTTCTTCTTCTTCTTCTTCTTCTTCTTCTTCTTCTTCTTGCATTTTTTTTTTCTACATTAGGAGGATTCCTTATCTTCCTTTCTTTACATTTCTTTTATATACATTAACAATTTTTTGGAAAAATGACATAACCCCTTGTGGTTTAACCAAAAAACAAGTAGCCACCTAGTGGTTTTATTATGAATGCTAAACCCTCTCTATGATTCTCAAAATTATAAAAAGTTATAATACTATTAGTTTATGTTGACAAAAATTTGTGAAAATATTGAAATACCCCCATGTAATCAATTAAAATAGGGAATGAGTGAGAGCATTAAGGTCTCAAATAACCAACACTAAGGATTGTAGCAACAATCTCATCATTAGTGCCTAGAGGTTGTAGTATTATAACCCACATCACCATAAATAAATGTGTTAGATGTGTCATATAGTTATGCAGTTATACATAATTATATAATTATATAAATATATATATATATTTGTAACTAAGTAGATACATGACTATGTATACATTAATTAATAGATATATACACATTTCTCGTCTTCAAGGTATTTTTACACACACACCCACCCACCCATATATGGTTTTTTGGAAAAAAAAAACGTACTATCATTTAAGGGCATTTTGTCCATAAATAGCACTTGTATTTAACATTTTGATTTCCATCAAGAAAATTAATAGTGTTTTAACCTTTTATAATTTTGGAAACCATCGAGGAGGTTAGTGATCATAATAAAATCACTGAGTGGCTCTTTATTTTTATTTTTTCTACAAAATCACACAAAGGCTTTATGTAGTTTTTCCCAAATTTTTTCTTTTCCTATCGAGAAAAGCTTATTATAATTACATTATTTTTGGACTTAGTAAAATCATATGAGACCAAAATCTTTCTCTCTAGAATTAATTGAAGTTGGTTTCTTTTATATCAGTAAATTTTTATATTTTGTCTTTTTGAGAGGATAATTATTATATTGTCTCCTAAATTCTAGTCATGTCCTTGGTTGACTCTCTTAATTTGGAATAATATAAACTTAGGATATATTTTTGTACTATTTATAGAATAAATTTTAGGAAATTGCTTAAAAAATGTCTAGCTAAGGAGGTAGAGTGGAGAATTCTTGTAATTCAAATTTATTGAATATGTTACCTCTTTTTCTAATTGATCACATTCTCAATTATCTTCAAATTAAATGTAATTGGAGAAACATACTCAAATTATTGTCGTGCCTAGTTCTCACAAACATAAACATAACATGAGCATTAATCTTAAGTAATATACTTATATAGTTCTTAATACAATTTAGATATTTTAAAAAATAAACTAATAACACATTTTCACAACTAAGTTTATAAAACAAAGTATGAAGATTCAAATAATTTTATTAAAAAAATTATATTTTCTTTGAAACTAGAAAAAAAAAATAACCAACACAACTATGCGATATTGTTATGAAATAATAGAAATACAAGGATACAAAAAATCTTGAAAATATAGGATAGAAGATGACAATAAAGACATAGCTAGGATGCCAGAACCTTAACTGCAAAAGAACATGGAATGAAAACAATAATTAAAAATCATGTAATGTTAAAACTAAATATCCCATGTATGAAAAATATTAAATTTTATCAATTACATTTTATTTTGTAAAAAAATTATATATATGACCTCTTCTATTGATAATGCCAATAAGTTTTATGTAGCCTTGAAAAAAAAAACCAAAGTTCTATTGATCTTCTTTATTATTATCATTTTTCTTTAATAAAATAAAATAAAGTCATATTATAACACCTTGCTATATGTCAAAAATTAGTGTAAGAACTATAGATGGCGAAGTTAGAGAATTTCCTATCGCCGTAGGTGTACATCGAGGACCTACTTTGAGCCCTTATCTTTTGCTTTAGTGATGGACTACTGACAAAGAGTATTCAAAATGAGATTCCCTGGTATATGTTATTTGTAGATGATATTTTATTGATTGATGAAACTAGGGGCAGAGTATAAGCTAAGGTAGAATTATTGAGAGAAGTTTTGGAATCTAGAGGTTTTAGGATAAGTAGAAATAAGACAGAATATATGAAATGTAATTTCGGTAATGGTAGGAGGAATATTGGAGACACCGTTAAACTTGATGATGAAGAAATAAATAGCACTTGTAATTTTGATATCTTGGATTTATTATGTAAGTTGAAGGAGAAATTAAAGATGATGTAATGCATAGAGTTAAAGTAGGTTGGGTAAAATGGAGAAGTATTTCAAGTGTGCTTTGTGAGAGTAGAATACCCTTAAAATTTAAAAGGAAGTTTTATAGGATGACTATAAGATCGGCTATGCTATATCGATCAGAATGTCGGGCGATGAAGAAATAGAATATCCAAAAAGTAAAAGTTTTCAATATGAAAATGCTTAGATGGATGAGTGGTATAACATTGAAAGACAATTAAGGAATGAACATATTCGCGGTAAGTTAGGTGTAGCGTTTATAGAAGATAAGATGAGGGAAAGATGACTCAGATGGTATGGACATTTACAACATGGGTCATGTAGTGCGCCGGTGAGAAAGAGTGAGTTAATTACTGCCCCGGGGGGGGGGGGAAGAGTAGAAGGAGTAGGGGTAGACCTAGAATAACATTGAATGAAATAGTAAGGATTTAATAGTCATGAATTTGTCAAAAGAATTGGTCCATTATTGCATAAATTGGCGAAAAAGGATTCATATACCTGACCCCACCTAGTGGGACTTAAGGCTTGGTTTTGTTATTGTTGTTGTTTCAAAAAAATGCCCAAGAAATTTGGCAATGTATTATATATTAAAGTTTTAGTTGTAAACTCAAGCCTTTTTTTTTATTAGACATTAGGGTTCAAGCTTTGGAGGTAGCGACTTTCCAATTGAGATTAAGCCTTAGTATGGAAGTGGAAAAGGGCAGAAGAGTGAGCTAGTTATCCTAATGGATTAATCTAGTGTCCAAAGATCCTTGAACATCATTATATCCAAAAAAAAAGTTGTAAAGAGTCAAAGGCATGTGAAAGAATCGTTCAACAAGTTCTAATGTTGTACATTTTTGTAATTATTAAAGTTTGGTATTAATTTTATATATATATATATATATATATATATATATATATATGTATTGTTTTATCACCCAAAATTGTCAACCTAAATGAGCCCTTCAAACCCTTTCAAGGACCATCAAATTGGAAAAGGACATAACTGGCTTACAACTCCCTAAAACAAGATGTATTTCATATCTAACTAATATTAGATACTTTACAGTAATATTAAAAATGCCAAAAAGAATTATTTGTTTTATTTCTCCATACACCTTCTTTGTTTAGTATTTATGATATTGTTAATTAATTTTATCCTTCATTAAATGGACTTCATTTGTTTAGGCTCAAACATTACATATTTAAAATTAAAATTTTCTAAATATAGTTTTAACTAATTTTAGTTAAATTTATTTCTTTATAGAAAAGTTTGTCCTACAATTAAAAGACAAAACTACTTTTATAGGTGAAATAATTAATATTATATATATATATATATGTATATATGCACGCATACATATATCAATGCACACGCACACGCACACGCACACACACACGCACACACACACACACACATATATATATAAAAGGGCAGCCCGGTGCACAAAGCTCCCACGTATGCGGAGTTCGGGGAAAGGGCGAACCACAATGGGTCTATAGTACATAGTCTTACCTTACATTTTTGCAAGAGGCTGTTTCCACGCCTCAAACCCATGACCTCCAGGTCACACGACGACAACCTAACATTTGCACTATATATATATATATAGTGCATGTTAATTTTATACAATGTAAATTAAATATACAATAATAACAACAACCACAATAACAAGCCTTAGAATTCACTATATATATATGAGGTTGACTACGTGAGTTCTTTTATATTAATTCATGTGATCAAGGGCACTTTCATCGACTAACTTCAGAATTATTAAATCCGTCCTCACAACCACATTTCAAATTAGTGTAGGTCTATCCTATCCTCTTCTCGTACCATTTAAATGACTGACTCACTCCTTTTCACCAGTGCACAACTTGGCTTATGTTTCAAATGCCCAAACCATTTAAGTTGCCCCTCCCTTATCTTTTCTTTTACCAATAGTATGACTTACTTATTGCAAATATGTTCATTCCTTAAGTTATCCTTTAGCATGCAAATTTCAGTCACTTTCATTTTTTAAATTTGTTGTTTTTTTAGTTTTCCAACATTTTGATTCATAAAGTATGGCTAGTTTTATAGTCAACCTTCAAAACTATCCTTCTACTTTTAATGGTATTTTATAATCGTACACTGATACCAACATTTTACCCAACATGCTTTAACTCTATATACTACATCCTTTTCAATTTCTCCATTCACTTGCATAATAGATGTTAGATATCAAAATCTATTACTATTGTTGATTTCTTAATTGCTAAATTTAATTTTGTCTTTAATATTCATTCTTACATGACTAAAATTTATTTCATATATTTTGTCATATTTCTACTTAAATTCTACTCCATTCTTGCTTTCATCAATAGAAACAATATCATTTGCAAATAGCATACACCATGCATGTAACCTCGTTTTTCTAGTAAGTTTGTTGACTCTATGAATCCAATCCTATTTTGATAATGACAAATCACTTGGTATTTGATCTGTGCATTGAGATTGTGAGCAGAAATATTGTTTAGCATGCATGAAAGGTGAATGAGTCATGGAAGCCATGAGGAGTAAAGCATATATACCTTGTACAACCCATGGAACTAAAAGCGAAGAGGGATGAAGGAACAAGCTTCTAGTTGAAGACTTTAATGGGAATTGGTATCTAGATTTGATGTATTTACATGTCATATGATATATTTGAAGCTCAATTACATTTTATATTGACCTTAGGACTCGTGCATCTCATGAAAAATTTATTTGAAATACTTCTAAGTTGAAATGAAATTTTCGAGGAAAATTATTAGAGGCCTCGTCGATGAACCCCTTGGTCTCGTCGACGAACATATGAAAGCCACACAGTGACAAACACATTGTCTTGTTGATGAGAAAATACCGAGAGTACTAAAATTTCAGACAGGGCTCTCGTCGACGAACTTATAGCCCCGTCGACGAACAAGTGCTGTACACTCGTCGACGAACGTACCCATTCGTCGATGAATGTCAGGGTGCTGACTTACGTTCCAACGCGGACACGGACGAAAAATTGAGTTTTTAATAGATCCAATGGTCAGGATTCATCCTAGTGCCGAGAACACATATAAATATACTTTCTAAACCCTAGAGCACCACTTTTTGCATAGCATTGGGAGCATTGAACGTATTTTGACAATCTTGTGAGAGCTGTGAATTCTATTGCTAACGTCATTGCCTGCACACCAAAGAATTGATACTTGTGTGGGCATTTGTGTCTTCAAGATCCAAGCACACTTTTGATAAATCTAAGGTTGATCTTGATGTTAGAGTAACTTTTCATTGAGCTTTCAATATTTGATTAAATAGTTGTCTTCTTCATTATTTGTGCATAAAGAAAAATCGTTTTTGGGAACAAGCAACTGATTTTCTTATAGTTGTTTATTTGAGAAATCTGTTAAGAATTGTTTTCTAAGGTTTGGACTCTTGCTACATTCAAAGTTATAGTTTTATTCAAAGAGATCTATTGTATTAGTGCAAAAAGTATTTTTGAGAAAAATAATATTTTTGTTGAAAATTATTCATACACTTAAAGTTACACTTTTATTCAAAGATTTAATCTTATAAGTGTTTTGATAGCTAAAACTTAGATCTGTGAAATATTCAAGACTATAGTTCTTTAAAGATCCTATCTGATATCTTTGTATAAAGTGTTTTAAAAATAAACCCTAAGTTCTCCAAAGCTTTGATTTATTAATGTTATTTTTGGGAGATATTGATAAAAGGATAGTTCTGTGAACTGTTTCATTCATATCATAAAGATCATATTTTCGCATACATACTGAGCTTCGAGTTGTTATCATATGATTATGTATTAGGACTCATTGTACTCACTAGCTTTGTTAGAAGCAATATTTGAGTGTTTTTGCAGAAATTGTATTCGTTATTTTTGTTTACACGGTTCAGGTTGTGAACTGGGATTGAGGAGGAAGCTACGTCTCTAGTAAGCAGCAGGTTGTAAGGGAAGCTCTGTCCCAGTTAAAGGAGCAGATTATTTTTTAGTGGAATCCTTGGGTGGGTTACTCAAGGAGAGGACGTAGGCCGGGGTAGGCCGAACCTCGTAAAAATCGAGTTTGTTTCTCTTTTCCCTTACTCTTATTAATTTCCGCATCGCATCTCATTACTTATCTTGCATGTGTGTATGTTGAATAGCTCTACAAGTGCCTGGTAATTAATTGTACACAATTGAATATATTGTATGACTGAATTGAATTAATTCAGAGTCCTAGTGATAAAGTTGGGTCAATCTGAATATAGGGATTGTTTGATAAAGGAAAATCAAATACTTTTAAGATAATCAATTCACCCCCCTTTTGGGATTATACCATAAATAACAAAGTTCATCAATCATTAAGCAAATCGATAGGGATTGAAAGTAGGACCTTGATGTACACCAATTACAATAACAACAACGATAGTGACAACAAACCTTAAGTCCTATTAGGTGGGGTCAACTAGGTGGGCTCGACTACATGAATACTTTTTCGTTGATTCACTCAATCGAGAGTGTTTTCCTATATTAGACTAAAGGCTATTGAATCCTTCCTCACTACCACATTTTAAGTTATTTTAGGTCTACCCTTATCCCTTTTTATGCCAAAAACAAGAACTAACTCACTCCTCCTCACAAGTGCTCTACTAGGGCTGTGTTTCAAATGACCAAACTGTTGGAGTGTGTGGCTGATATCGAATGGAATATATGCTAGGAGAAAGCATGGTGAAGCAAGAACAAGGAAGTTGGGTTGCAGGCGAACATGGCCGACAGTTTGGTCGATGGTTTGGTCTCGGGAGATAACCATCGACGATTTGCCTAAAATTGTTGATGATTTCAATAAGCATTCTTCATTCTCAGCCTTAAACCGTTAACGGTATGCTGAAACCGTCAAAGGTATTGTTCAACACTGATTATGGATTTTGAATTGGGAAGATCAGTAGATTGGGGATTTCAGAGGATTTTCCTTTTGGAATTGCTACAGGGGTACTCTAGGAGCTTTCTAAGCATTCTGTACACATAGGGTTAGCATATGCACAATATTGTAACCCTTATTTGATGACTGATAGTGCAAAATTCAGCCTCTTGCTCCCGTGAACGTAGACACATTGCCGAACTACGTAAGTTCTTGTGTCATTGATTATTTGCTTTCCTTTATTTGTGTGATTGATTATTTCTGTATTCATTCATCGTTGGTCATTACATTGCACGATCCGATTCGATTTGTGTTTCCACAGTGCATTGGTTATCTTTGCACTACAAATTGGTGTTAGAGCACTTGTTTGTGATGGATGGGATTTCTTCCGTGAAGTTCAACATTGTCAAGTTTGATGGATTGAGAAATGTTGGACTTTGGCAAAGGAGAGTTAAGGACTTGCTAGTGCAGCAAGGTATGGTGAAGGCATTATACGGGAGGTAGCTGGAAGGCTTGGACGACATGAGTTGGAAGTGAAGGCTGTGGCGACTATCAGGCTTTGTCTGGCCGATGACATGATGTATCACATCATGGAAGAGGAATCGCCGATGGTAGTTTTGCTAAAACTGGAGACGGTAGAGGGTTTGGATCTAAATCAACACATCAATATATTCAATTAGATCATCAGTGATCTGAAGCGGGTTTATGTGAAGTTCGAGGACGAAGACAAGGCATTGATGTTGCTGAGTTCCCTACCTACGTCTCCTATGTACAATAATCTGGTTATGACTCTAACATGGGGAAAAGAAACTATGGAGTTGGAGGATATCACAAGTGCCCTATTAGGTTTTCATCATAGGAAGAAAGCCAGTGATGATAATTCTTAAGGTGAAGAGCTTGTGGTGAAAGCTAATCAAGATCATGGCAGAAGCAAGTTCTGGGGTGGATTGAGTAACAATAAGGCTTGGTCCAATTCCAGAAAGAGAAAGGACGTATGGCGTTTTATGTGAGGGAAAAAAGGAGCGCACAAAATCGTATTTTCCAAAGAGGAAGAAGGGAAATGTAGAAAATAACGAAGGTTCATCAAACTCGGCAAATGTAGTGGAAGAAGGAGACTCGAGGAGCGGTGATGGTGATGTGCTTTCAGTCTCATCCGGTTCAAATGGTCTCTCGGATTCTTGGATATTAGATTCCGTCTGCCCTTATCATATGAGATGCCCAATAAAGACTGGTACACCACTTACAAATTGATAAATTCTAATTCTATTCTGATGGGGAATGATGCTTCATGCAAAATTGTCAAAATGGGGAACATCAAAATCAAAATGTATAATGGTGTGGCAAGAACGTTATGTGATGTTAGGCATATACGAAGTTGAGAAAGAATTTGATTTCATTAGACACTTTAGATTGTAATGAGTTTAGTTATAAGTCTAAAAATGGGATAATAAAGGTAAGTAAGGGTGTTCTAACCATGATGAAGGGCATAAAGTATTGGGAAATATATACACTACTAGGTACTATAGTGGTAGGTGGAGCTGCAGCTGCAGAGTCTGAGTCGGACAATACTGTCTTGTGGCATATTCGGTTAGGGCATATAGGTGAGCATAGAATGATGGAGCTTCATAAGGGAAATATTTTGAAGGGGGGTCAAATCATGCAAACTAGATTTCTGTAGGTATTGTGTGCTTGGGAAACAAAATAAGGTACAGTTCACGGCAGCCACGCACAAGATGAAAGTAATCCTTGACTACATTCATTCAAATGTTTGGGGGCTGGTGAGAATAGCGTCACGAGGGGGGCATATATACTTTGTGAGTTTCATTAATCATTACTTATGAAAGATCTAGGTGCACTTTATTCGATACAAGTCATAGATGTTTGCCAAATTTAAACTATGGAAAGCTGAGGTGGAAAACCAGACCGGGAGGAAGATTAAGTGCCTCGGGACAAACAATATAAGCACATTGATTCAAGGTTCATGGAGTTGTGCGAGGAGCATGGCATAAGGAGACATTTTACAGTACACAAGACATCATAACAAAATGGTGTGGCGGAAAGGATGAACCGAACCATAGCTGAAAGGGCTTGAGGTCTTAGGTTGAATGTAGGGCTCGTGAAGAACTTCCGGGTAGAAGCAATAAACATAGCGTGTTTCTTGATTAATAGATCACCAAAAGCAGCACTAGATGAGAAAGTTGCAGAGGTGTGGACAGGCATCGAGGTAGACTACTCCGGTTTGAGAGTATTTGGGTGCCCAGCCAATGTGCACATTCCTAGTGAGGAGAGATCAAAGCTTGAGTCAAAGTCTAGACGGTGCATCTTTCTAGGGTATCAAAAAGGGGTGAAAAGGTTCAAGCTATAGGATACAAAGGCAAACAAAGTGGTGATAAGTTGAGATGTGGTTTTCGATGAGAAATCCATGTTGCGGCGTACTCAAGAAGAAGAAGAGAAACAGGTCCCAAAAAATTGCAGCAGCGACGAGCATATGGTGTAGGTGGAGTTCAAGACTCAAGGTGGAGATGATAATGATCATAGAGAATGAAGTTCTAGATCGAGAGACTAGTAGCAACGCAGTATAGCTATACACAGACTAGACACACTATCAGGCCACTGCCCAGGTGCAAATTTCATGATCTGGTGTCTTATGCACTTATTACTAGTAGCGAGGATCTTGCTACCTTTGAGGAGGCGATGCATAACTAGGAGAAAGGAAGATGGATGGGCACTACGGTGGAGGAGATGGAGATATTGCATAAGAACTAGACATGGGAATTGGTGGAGCTTCGAGCAAGGAAGAAGGCGATAGGATGCAAGTGGGTTTATAGGAAGAAAGAAGCAGTTTCAGAAAAGGGAGAGAAGTTCAAGGCTCAGTTAGTATCAAAGGGTTACTCATAGAGGAAAGGAGTTGATTACGATGGGATCTTCTCCTACGTGGTCAGATATACTTCCATCAGGGTAGTGTTGGGATTGGTGGCACATTACGACATGCAATTGGAGTAGATAGATGTAAAGACAACGTTCCTCTATGGTGATTTCGAGCTGATTTACATTGTACATCCAAAGAAGGGTTAAGTCAACCTGGACAGGAGCACTTGGTTTGTAAACTGAAGAAATCACTTTACGGGCTAAAGCAATCTCCAAGGCAGTGGTACAAATGTTTCGACTCCTATATGATCAAGATTGGTTACAGGAGGTGTGAGTATGATTGCTACGTCTATGTGAGGAATCATGAGGATAGTTCACTCATATTTTTATTGATTTATGTTGATCGCTGTAAGGAATATGACAAAGGTAAATCAGTTAAAGACTGTTGAATAAAAAGATTGACATAAAATACTTGGGTGTAGTAAAAAAGATTCTAGAGATGGAGATTCGCAGTGATAGAGCTACAGGGAGATTGTGGTTATCTTAGAACAGTTATATGGAGGGGGTGTTGGAGAGGTTTAGCATGGTTAATGCTAAATTGGTGAGTACACCATTAGCGAATCATTTTAGGTTGTCTACCACCTAGTGCCCAAAGACAAATGATGACATTTGTGATATGTCAAAAAGTCCCCTATGCCATTGTAGTGGGGTGTCTGATGTAAACCATGGTATGCATAAGGCCGGACCTGGCAGAAGTTGTTAGCGTGGTGAGCAAGTTCTTTTCGAATCCGGGTTGACAACATTGGGATGCAGTCAAGTGGATTCTCAGATACTTGAGGGGTACAATCGGATATGACATTATGTTCAGTAGACAATAAGGTGATCCTTCAGTGGTAGGTTATGTGGATGCGGACAATGCAGGGGACTTGTGGGAGGGCCTTTTTGCTGGAGGTCCATGGTTCAGTCACTTGTTACTTTATTTACAACTGAAGTGGAATACATGGCAGTGGCTAAAACTGCTAAGGAAGCATTGTGGCGTACGGGATTGGTCAAGGAGCTGGGTATCCAGCAAGGTGGAGTTCGGTTGTAGTGTGATACTCAAAGTGCCATTTATTTGGCAAAGAACCAGGTGTATCATGCAAGGACAAAGCACATTAATGTATGGTTTCATAGGATCAGGGAACTGGTTGCTTCTGGTAAACTACTACTTGAGACTGTTCACATGTTTGGGAATGCAGCTGATATGTTGACAAAGTCTGATACAACGGTTAAGTTCAAGCATTGCTTGGACTTGATTAACATCTCCAAGTGCTAGATGGGAGGCATTCCAATCTACTATCCTAGGTGGAGCTGTGGGTTATGCTTTCATGTTTCTCCTAAGAGGTGAATATTGGCCAAGGTGGAGATTGTTGGAGTGTGTGGCTTATATTGAGTGGAACACATGCACGAGGAAAGAATGTTGAAGCAAAAACAAGGAAGATGGGTTGTAAGAGGAAATCGTCGACAATTTGGTTGATGATTTGGTCTCAAGAGATAACCGTCGATGGTTTGCCTGAAACCGTCGATGGTTCAGTTTGCATTCTTCATTCTTAGACTTAAACCATCGACATTTTTAGCAAACCGTTGACGTTATTGTTTGGCGTTGATTACGTATTTTGAATTGGGAAGATCAATAGGTTGGAGATTTTAGAGGAGTTTCCTCTCAAGATTGTTATAGGGGTACTGTAGAAATTTTCTAAGCCCTTTATATGTATAAGGTTAGCATATAAATAATATTGTAACTCTTATTTGATGATTAATAGTGAAAAATTCAACTGCTTGCTCCCGTGGATGTAGGCACATTGCTGAACCACGTAAATTCTTGTGTCATTGATTATTTGTTTTCCTTTATTTGTGTAATTAATTGTTTCTGTATTCATTCATCATTGGTTACTGCATTGCACGATCCGATTCGATTTCTGTTTCTGCTGTGCTTCGATAATCTTTGCACTACACAAACCATCTAAGCCGCCCCTCCCTTATTTTGTCTTCAGGCAGTGCTATGCCTAAACTATTATATATATGCTCATTTTTTACTTTATCATCTAATATTACATCACTCATCCACCTTAGCATTTGTTTAGTAACTTTTAATTTTTGTACATATTTTTTCTTAGTTGTCCAACATTCTATGATCACACAACACACTTAACACACTCGTCCATTTTACTCAATCTATTTTATTTGTATCTACCACATCTTCTTCAATTTCCCATTCTGCTTGCATAATAGATCCTAGATATTTAAATCTATTAGTGCTATTAATCTTTTGATTATCAAGTTTAATCTTCTTTCCACTACTACTCCTTACATTTCTGAAATTACATTTCATTTATTCTGTCTTATTCCTACTTGCCCTAAACCCTTTAGATTCTCATGTGGCTCTCCAAAGTTCTAGTTTAGATTCCACTCCACTCCTACTATCATTAATCAACATGATATCATATGCGAACAACATACACCAAAGGATCCCATTTTGGACATTCCAAGTAAATTCATCAATCACTAAAGTTAAAAGAGGACTCAAAGTAGAACCTTGATGTACACTTGTTTGGATTGGAAAATTTCTAGATTCCCCTTCTATGGTCCTAATGCTGGTCATTACTCTATCATACACATCCTTAATGATCTTAGTATATCTACTGTAAACCCCCTATTTTTTGAAGACCCACTAAAGAACTTTCCTAGGTACTCTATCATAAGCTTTCTCTACGTCAATAAAAACTATATACAAGTCCCTTTTCTTTTCCCCAGACTTTTCCATTGAACTTCTTAAAAGACAAATAGTTTCTATTGTTGATCTCCGAAGCATAGAATCAAATTGATTTTCTAAAATCCTCATTCCTAGTCTTGTTTTATATCCCTTTTCCCATAATTTCATTGTATGAGTTATAATCATAATTCCACGCTAGTTATTATAATTTTGAATTTCTCTTTTGTTCTTGTATAAAATACTAATGTACTTTTCCTCCATTTATTTGGCATTTTATTTTTATTTTTATAATAATGTTGAATATATTAGTTAACTAGAATATTTCCTTTATCCCCTAAACATTTCCAAACATCACTTGGTATTTTATCTATTCATATAGATTTCCTATTTTCCATCTTTTTTAATGTCCTCTTAACTTCAAGAACTCTAATTTTGCGAATAAATTTTCTTTTTTAGTCTTCTCTTCATTTGTCACTTTTAGGTTCAATCTTTCATTTTAGTTTTCATTAAACAATTTATTGGAGTGTCTTCACCACCTCTCTTTTATTTCTTCTCTAATTAAGAGATTACAATTTTCGTCCTTTATACATTTTACATCACCTATATCATTGCATTTTCTGTCTCTAACTTAAGCAAGTTTATAAATGTTTTTTTCTCCTTCTTTTGCATCTAATCTAGTATATAAAGCATCGTAAGCTCTATGTGATTGGAAATTCTCTGGACTCTCCTTGTGCAGTCTTTACACTAGTTGTTACTCTATCATTCATATCCTTAATGACATCAATATATCTTATATATACTCCCCTCTTTTCTAAAACTCACCATAAAACTTCCCTAGGTACTCTATCATATGCTTTCTCTAAGTCAATAAAAATTATATGCAAATCCCTCTTCTTTTCTCTAAGGGTGTGTTTGGATCAAGGATTTTACTTGGGGAAAGAAAAGGAAGGGAAAATGAGGAAGAAACTCATTTTCTATTTTATTTTCCTTCTATACTACTAAATACTATTGAAAATGAGAATTTATTTTAATATGATTAAAAATATGAAAAAGTCAAATATTAATGAGGTACATAATAGATTTGGTCTATTTTTTATTTTCTTTTTATTCTCCTTGGTAACCAAACATAAAAATGTGAATTTCTTGATATTTTTCTTTCCTTATTTTAGTGTTTTCCTAGTTCTAAATGGAGCCTAAACTTTTCCATTAATTTTCTTAGTTGGTAAATAACTTGTATGATCAATCTCTTAAGCATAAAAGTAAAGTCATTTTCAAAGACCCTTGTTTCTATTGTTATTCTTTATTCATTTATTCTTTCCACAATTTCGCGATACAAATTAAATGTATTTTAGGTAAATTTTTGAGTATATGATAAATAATTTTTAATAAGACTAAAACTAGTGTCTACATATCATACAATATTTTTTTGCAAAAATAATTGGAACACTCCATATCCTCTACATATGACTCATGTGGTACCAAAAGATTGATAAATGGAATTTTAATAGTTTAGGTATAAATAATATTAGTAGTTAAAAACAGCACTCATAAATTGTGATTTGTTAGCTAAAATTTTAGTGATCAACTGTTTTTGTATGCTTGATGATCAATATTGATAATTAACTAAATATAATGTTTATTATTTAGAAGGTGCTTCCAAGTTTAAAATTTTATTTTTCATATTTTAAATGCTATTAGACAATAATAATTATTTTAAAAATGGACTTTACTCATTTTATTTCAAGATATATTTTCTTTATTTGGCATTCATGATATTATTACTTTTCATTTTTTATAATCTAATGCACATGTTTTTCTTGGTTCAAACTTTAACTTACAACAAAAATTTTAAACGTAATTTATATAATTTTGCCCGAGTTCAATTCTTTTTTAGAAGCATTTTTCTTTTCTTGTAAAGATCGTAAAATGTTAAATATATGATAATTAATTTTCTATTCCTTTAATTATTTATTAAATCATAAATAAAAAATAAAAATTTTTACCATAATTGAATATGCCCTTATTTTTAAATATTGATAATTAAGAGACTTTTTAGCTCTCGAAGACAAGACTGAGATCATAAAAGAAAATAAAATAAAAATTGAAAAACAAAAACGAGATCTTTTAATTTGGAAATAAGTTCTTAAGTAATAATTCAAAGATTTAACTAAATTTCTATCATGATTTACAAGTGAAAGGTGTGTTGCTTGGAAAATAACGGTGTGTGTTCAAAATAAGTGACATGCTTCTATTTGTGATGATGGATGAATTTGGCTATTAATTTTTTTTTTTTTTTAAATTAGGTCATAGATTTTAATTCTCTTTCTAATATCTGTAAAAATGTTACTAGAAAAGGTTTACCAAAATTAATTTTGATGAGTATAAGACTTGTAATGCATGCCCTAGAGGAAAACAAACAAGAACACATTTTAAATGAAAAAAAAAAAAAATGCTTGTCCAATAGAGAGGGAGGGGGAGAGGGAGAGGAAGAGAGAGGTGATGTCTTCTTCACGGAACAAGGGCTTTTCAGTGCAATGACTTTCATTGGTCTGTATTCAAGGTATATGGGATTCATCTTCTACATTCTTCTTATCTACAAATGTGTTTAGTGGTTTCGAATAGTTGAGATTTCTCTCCTCGTGAACCAGTTCAACAATTTTGTAAGTTGGAAGCTATTTTTGTGTATTTTATGTAAATTGTAAATGGATATTATAGTTTTCTTAAGTTTTTTTTTTTTTTTCCTAGTTCTCTTGCATTCTCCATTTCACTAATTAGTACAAAGTAATGCCACATAGTTTTCTACCTTGGAAGAAGGGGTTTCTACGTAAATATCATTGTTCTCAGCTACTTGGTTTTTTATTTAACTACTCTTACCTTGTGTTTGATACACCGGAATGGAATGAATTGAGAGTATAATAGAATTAAAAGTTATATAGAAAATATGTATGATATAAACTAAAATAAGAGATCCCAATATTAAACTTATCATTAACTTATATAAGGTCAGAAAAGGAAAAGACATCAAGAGATCAATAGAGAAACGGTAACATCCATTAATTAAAGCAAGGGGACAACACACCAATCTTTACTCCCTAATAACATATCCATAACCAAAATGTAACCCATGCAATTCAAATAATATTTATTAATAGGGAAATCAATAAGGAGGTATCTTGAATTTCTATAAAAAGGACCTACTATGGAAGGTAAGGCATCTCATCCCCACTCACTCATTTACTATTGTGATCATATAATCCTTTCAAATTCCCTAATTTAAGCACCGAAGTGGTCCCCAGAGTATACCCCAGGTCCTCCAAGTCATTTTTCCTTCATTCTTGGCAAGTGATCAAACTGGTGATTGATCCAATTTCTCTCGGACAAATTTTGGTAGCAACAATTAGCATCGTCTGTGGGAAACTTGGAAGGATTTCTTTCTAAAACTCAATCATGGCCACATCACGTAATTTTGGGTCTAAATCCAATGTTGGGGATTAATCGCCCCAATTAGTTCACTCCCCATTGTTGAGAATTTCACTTGTGAAGTTTGTCCCACATTAGAAAAAGTGAGTATTTGATGGGTACTTATATACATAGTGTAGCCCAAGACCCAATAGGCTTAAGCTTTTGGGTCAAGTTGGTGCTCACCCATGTGTAGCAAGTACACCTATGGACTGCTCTGGTTATAACGAGTGGTATCAAAGACGCCAGTTCATAACTCTGAGTGTGGGAATGTGTGACTGAGGCCAGTAAATCTAAACTGCCATGATGGATCCAAATAGGGTCAAGACGTGGAAGGTAGGATTGGTTTAAAGGCCAACTTGGAATACAATCCAAGACACATAAGATGCAATGGTAAGACCAACTTGAGCAAACTGCTAGAGAATTAGTCCCATAAGGGAGAAGATGACTTCCATTCAAGGGGGAGCAGTTGGAACTCATGAGTGGTGGAGCTTCCGTTCAAAGGGGAGCAGTTGGAACTCACAAGTGAGGAGGAGATTGTTGAGAATTACACTTGTGAAGTTTGTCCCACATTGGAAAAAGTGAGTATTTGATGGGTGCTTATATACATGGTGTAACCGAAGACTCAATAGGCTTAAGCTTTTGGGTCAAGTTGTTGCTCACCCATGTGTATCAAGCACACCTATAGACTCCTCCGGTTATAACACCCACTTCTAGACAATTCACCATAAATTGCACATTTAGACCAATTTCTAGCCTTTCAAAGAAAGGTAGAAGACATGTTTAGCATGATCTTGTAACAAAAAAAAATCCTATTGAACACGAGCCAAGGGCTATTCAAATAGAAACGAAACTTAAGGGTAAGGTGGTGATACCACATGAAGTAGCCTTGAAAATTTAAAGTAGAAAATGCCAATAGTGTGGGCGTTAATAAGCAACAGGCCTAGGAATTTGAAGAAAAACTCAAGAAAATTGATCAACTGAAAAAGTTGGTAAAAGAAGTTTGCAACCAACCCCTACTAGGGGAAACCTCAGCAAGCCCTTTTACCAAGGAAACAATGGGGATCTGTAAGCAGAAGCTTTGAATCTTTATTTTAATTGAATTGTTCATATGTACATCCCAATATATAATACGATTACCTATTCTAAACAAGGAAACAATCCCCTTACTAAATAATATCAAATCCCCTACATTTACCCACTTTCCTAATTTGTGTATTATTTACAATGATACTTGGGATTGGGATTTTAACACTCCCCCTCAAGTTGGATCATAAATATCTCCAACTTGCTAATGAGATCATCGAAGTTCTGTCGTCCCAACCCTTTAGTGAAAATATCTGCAATTTGTTCCTTGGTAGGTACATAAGTCATACAGATAATCCCTTCTTCAATTTTCTCTTTGATGAAGTATCTGTCCACTTCCACATGTTTAGTCCTGTCGTATTGAATTGGATTGAGGGAGATGCTGATAGCTGCCTTATTGTCACTATAGAGTTTGATAGGAAAGTTCACTGGGATCTGTAATTCTTCCAAGAGTTTCCGTAACCACACTCCTTCACATATCCCTTGAGCGACTACCCTGAATTCAACTTCAACACTACTACGAGCCACCAAAATCTGTTTTTTGCTTCTTCAAGTTACCAGATTTTCTTAGACGAATGTACAATAACCTGTGGTGGACCTTCTATCTTCCACTGATCCTGCCCAATATGCATCTGTAAAGATCTCTACTTCCTTGCTTTCACATTTCTCAAAGAAGAGTCCTCTTCCCGGGGATCCCTTGAGATATCTAAGGATCTTGTACACGACATCTAAGTGGGCTTCTTTTGGTGAATGCATGTGTTGACTTACTACACTGACTGCAAATGCAATATTTGGTCTAGTACATGATAGGTAGATTAGCTTTCCAACCAATCTCTGATACCTCTCCTTTTCCACTGGTATTCCACAATCTCAACTCTCTTTACCGCTTCCATCGGGGTTTCGCTGGGTTTGCATCCCAGCATGCTAGTTTCAATTAGGAGATCAGTAACATACTTTCGCTGAGAAACACTAATTTCCTTTTTCGTTCTCGCCACTTCCATGCCCAAAAAATATTACATTTGTCCCAAGTCTTTAACTTCAAATTCAACAGCTAGAACTTTCTTCAATCTCTCCATCTCTACCGTATCATCACTAGTAAGGATTATATCATCAACATACACTATTAGAATTGTTCTCTTACCTCTTTCAGACTGTTGGAAGAACAGTGTATGATCTGATTGCCCATGTTGATAACCTTGATTCTTTATTACTTTTGCGAATCTATCGAACCATGCTCTAGGAGATTGTTTGAGTTCATACAAGGAATTCTTGAGTTTACATACTCTGTTTTCTTCACCTTTCCTACTGAATCCTATTGGTATAGCCATGTATACTTCTTCTTCTAACTCTCCATTTAAAAAGACATTTTTAATATCAAGTTGTTGTAGTGGCCAATCTAAGTTGGCTGCCAAGGACAAGAGAACTCGAACTGTGTTTAAGTTTGCCACTGTTGCAAATGTCTCCATATAGTCAATGTCGTAAGTCTGTGTAAAACCTTTTGTAACAAGTCTGACTTTATATCTTTCAATTGTTGCATCAGATTTATATTTCACTGGGAAGACCCATTTACAATCCACTGGCTTCTCCCATTTCGGTAGATTTGTCAACTCCCAAGTTCCATTTTTTTTCTAGGGCTCACATTTCTTCCATGACTGCCTCTCTCCATTTAGGTATTTCTAGAGCTTCTTGAATGTTCTTTGGCATTTTCATCCTGTCAAGGTTAGAGACAAATGCACGATATCCTATAGACAAGCTTTTATAAGACATGTATTTAGACCAAGGGTATTTAGTACATGACCTAGTTTGCTTTCTGATTGCAATAGGTAAATTGATATCATCAAGTACAGGATTATCAGAAGAAAGCTCAATTTCTAGATCGAGATTGGGCGTGGGCTCATGGTTATTCGGAGCCATCACCGGTTCCAACGCTCTTGGTGCCTCAGGTATGAGATTCTCCCTGTTCTTTGTTTTCAACTTTCCTAAGTAAACAAGTATGTCTGCGTTGTTTTGCTCTCCTGTATCTCCCCCTGAGGTTAAGTATTCTGTTGTGTTTGGCAGGTAAGGAAGTAATGCAATGGAAGGCTTGATAGATGGATTAGGGAATGAAGCAACAGGAGGCTCAATAGGTGGTACTAATTCAGATGACGCAAATTCAGTGGTAAAGAGGTCAAAGAACCGATCTTCACTCCATTTTTCCCCCTGAAGAGAGGGCTTTGGGAAATAAGGAGTGGTTTCAAATCAAGTAACATCAAGACTAACAAACAGTCTTTTTGAGACCGGATCATAGCATTTGTAGCCTTTCTAGGTAGGAGAATAACCAAGGAAGACACATTTAATGGAAAGAGGATCCAATTTATCTCGGTGGTGTGCATGAACAAGAACAAAGGCAATACAACCAAAGACTTTTAGCGGGAGACTAGAAGGGAGTCAAGAGGTAGGAAAGTGTTCCTAGAATTTTTAAAGTGGGGTAACAAAGGAAAGTACTCGACTCGGCATTCGATTAATGACATGTGTGGCTGTTAAGATGGCATCGCCCCAAAAATAATGTTTCATATTGGTAATGAACATTAATGCCCGGACTACTTCAAGTATATGTCTATTTTTTCGTTCAGCAACCCCATTTTGTTGAGGGGTGTCCACATAAGAACTCTGATGAACAATCCCATTTTCTTGAAAATAAGTTAACAAAATAGTATTAAAATATTCCGTATCATTATTAGTACGTAAAATTTGAATATGAGTCTGGAACTGTGCATGAATCATGAAATGAAAACTGATGAAAATGGAGCGGACTTCACTTTTGTCTTTCATTAAGTAAACCCAACAAAGACAAGTATGGTCATCAATAAGGGTAACAAACCATTTGGTATTAGTGCGATTGAGGGAACGTGAGGGACCCCACAAATCATTGTGAAACATAGTAAATGGGCGAGATGGTTTGTATATGGATGATGGGAAAGAAGTACGACGGTGTTGCAAGCTCACACACTTCACATTGAAACTCAGAAGACATTTTATTTGAACAAATAGAAGGAAACAAATGTTTTAAATATTGAAAATTGAGATGACCCATCCTTGAATGCCATAACAAAAGTTCACTATCTCTAGAAATAGATGCAGAATCACAAATTGCAGTATTAAATAGTTCACTCAAGCTTGCCTCCTCAAAGTAGTAGAGTCCCTCATACGCCTTAGTAGTGCCAATCATCTTCCTCGATGATAGGTCCTAAAAAACACAATGAGAGGAGACAAATTTAGCAGAACAATTTGAGTCTTTTGTTAACTGACTGATGGATAACAGGTTGCAATATAACTTGGGAACATGTAGGACATATTGTAAAGTTATGGAGTCAGATATGTGAATACTTCCTTTTCCAGCAATTGGTGAGAGAGAGCCATCTGCAATTTTTACTCTCAAATTCCCAACATATGGTGAGTAGGATGAAAACTAATGATAAGAACTAGTCATATGTCAGATGCACCCGAGTTAATTATCTATGGAGATTTGTAATAGGATATAGTATTTAAAGCTGACTGATCCAATGTTTGAATTGATGAAATCATTTTATACAGCTGATCTAACTGTTTAGGATTGAATGCACTACTTGAAGAGGTATTCGTTTTTTCTCCTTGTAGTTTTTCAATTGACGCATCAGTGCTAGCCTGGTACCCATAATTTTTTTGGTATTGTCTTGGCTTCCAATCTGCCAGTTTTCCATGAATCTCCCAGCAGGTATCTTTTAAATGACCTGTTTTTTGGCAATGTTCGCATCATAATTTACCTTTTTTTGGTTGTTGACTAGATCCCCTTGGGCCTTTTGATACAAAGGCCGAAACATCAGGCCCATTAGTGTGCCCATCTATTTTTTGGGAGGATATGGGTACGGGTAGATCCTGCCCAACACGATCACTATGGGGCCTCAACATCACACACCTCTTATTCTCCTCCCTCCTAACTTCTGTGAAAACCTCTCGGGTTAAAGGAAGAGGTCACTGGCCAAGGATGTGTCCCCTCACATCATCAAGCTCTCGGTTTAGGCTGGCCAGGAAGTCGAAGACCCTTTCGTTTTCGAGCCTCCTTCGGTATCGTGTGCTATAGCCGGAGCACTCCCACTCCTCGTCGATGCTCAGGTCGAGCTCTTGCCAGAGATGGGTCTTCTCCATGAAATACTCAGTAACGCCTCTCTCACCTTGCCTCATTTTCCACAATCGGGTCTTGATTTTGAAGATTTATGAGTAACTCTTGACGTCAGAGTATGTCTCACGAACGGCATCTCAGACGTCCTTCGCCATTGGCAAGAACAAGTAGACATTTCCGATTGATGACTACATCGAGTTGACGAGCCAAGCAATGACCATAGAGTTTTCAGACCTCCATTTTTGCAAGGCTACAACATCGGTAGAGTCTATTTTCCTCCGTTCACCGCTAAGATAACCTAGCCTCCCTTTTCCTTAAATCACCAATTTTATGGATTGAACCCACTCACAAAAAAATTTTCTGTTTAATTTCTCCAATGAGAGCAGAAAGGTTGTGTTATCTAGCCCATTCAAACCCCCAATAGATGTGGCCTCTGTGTCACTGTCGATATCTGCAAAAGAGGTCGACCCTCTGCTGTTGACTGTGCCGTTGGCCATAGTTAGCTAAGGTTGAGAAACCCTAGCTATGATACCAGGTAAGCAGAAGCCTTGAATCTTTATTTTAATTGAATTGTTCCTATGTACATACCAATATATAATACGATTACCTATTCTAAACAAGGAAACAATCCCTTTACTGAATAATATCAAATCCCCCACATTTACCCACTTTCCTAATTTGTGTATTATTTACAATGATGATTGGGATTTTAACAGGATCCCTCTACCCAATAAATCCAAGATGTTGTACATAGAAGGGTATGATGAGTTGTCAGATCCCCTAGACCACCTTGATACGTTCAGAATGTTAATGCAATTTCAAGGTACACTAATGTCATTATGTGTCGAGCATTTGCAACAACCTTTGAGGGGAATGTTAGGGCATAGTATCATACATTGAAGCCCGAATTAATTGGGTATTTTATTGATATGGAGCAACAATTTGTAGGGCATTTCATTAGCAGCCAAAAAATGGCGAAGACTTCGACCCACCTCATGAGCTTGTTCAAGGAGAAAGAGAAACATTGAAAGAATTTATGCATTGTTTTGTTAACGCAGCCCTGGAAAATAGAAACTTAGATCATGAGTAGAAGTAGCCTCTTTGACAAAAGCTTTATAGCTCTATGACCTTTAAATTCCTTAGGAAAAAAAAAAAAAAACTATCATTTAACATAGGGGAGCTATTGATGATGGCTTAGAAGTATATCAACCTAGAAGAGGTCATCCAGAATGGAACAGGATGGACTTGAAAATGAATAGGGTAAATCATACCCGATATAAAGCATGATGACCAATGGATCCTAGGGTTGCAAAAAGCATCATTTTTAACTCATAAATATCTTCTGAGAGAATTGCATGTCAAATAGCCATGCTCAAAATCACTGACTCATGTAAACTAGAACCTTCAATGGCTATAGTAGATGAAAAGGGAGGTACTTCCTTTTGATTCAGGGGAATATCCTGCACCTAAGATAATTCCCCCCTGAATTGTTTTCTTCTTGGATGAACCGTCTTTCCTCTTCTTCTTTTCAGCAACCATTTTCTCAAGCTTGGCCCAATCCATTCCTAAAAAAGGGGGTTAACAAATTATATATATATATATATATATATATATATATTATAAAATATAAAATAAAATACCAGGAGGGATAAGGCTCAATTTTTAAAAAATGAGGTTATGCTTCCTTATTAACTTAGTACAAGGAATGATTCTTTGACGGGTTTTCTTAGCAAAAAATTAACTCATCTGATGAGCACTGCTTATGAGGCAATAAATAGGTGAGTTCTGCTTGCCATAAAATGGAAGCACTACTCATGAGGCCCATAAGTGTCCTTCTACTGAGCTTTACTCATGAGGCAACAAGAGACGACACCGCTCAACAAAGTATTTCCCTATCTGATGAGACCCAAAAATGCTCATCTTATGAACATCGCTTATGAGGCAACAATAGACAAGCTCTTCTTGGCAAAAAAATGGCCTATCTGATGAGCATCACCCGTAAGGCCCAGAAATGCTAAAATGATAAGCATTGCTCATCCCAAATAAATTTGAGGAGTGCCACCTATCAGGTCCTCAAAACTAACACTTAATAAGCCCTACACAAGAGACTTACTACTCAGCCAAAGGAGCTTCTTAGCAAAAAGACAAAGATACTTCGCTAAAAGGCTCACACTTGCTCGATAGAAAAACTGAGCGACCAAAGATTGGCTCAACCTCAGTTGGTGAAGCCTTCAGCCCAAGGATGAGTAAATGTATATATGTAGTTATTTAGTTTGGGTTATTGTCGTTCGGTTCAGATTAAGTCATCCCTGAACATAATTAAATCGAATAGAGCTAGGCATGTGAAGAGATTGGTTAAAAAATTTAGAGAACGGCTCATATGAAGCCATTAGGAGGAAATATTGGCTTGAATTTCGAAAGTTTGCTTGGGTCATGGAAAATATATCTTGAATGAAGCAATTAGGATAAAATATTAGCTCGGATGTTGAAAATTTGAATATGATTGGGCCTTTTGATGATATTGGCTCAGGCCAAGAGTGGGAAACTCAAATAAAACCATTCAAATGGAGTCATTCCTAATAGAACATAATTCATAACTCACTTTAACCAACTCTAGGTCCACACAAATAGCTCGATTGAGCCATTTTCAAAGGAAATTCACTTAAACTCCATTAGTTGGTTTGGGTAAAGCTAAATTGGTTAAAGAATACAACTTAATCCGAATCTTGTGGTAATAAAATGACTTGTAGTAAATGCAATATACTCAAGCAAGTAAGGTAACTCTGGGACTCGAGAATAGGGGGCAACTGATGTAACCTAAAAAATGAGACCCTAACACTAAACTAACATTAAGTTATATAAGAATAGAAAAAGGAAAAGACATCAAGGGATCAATAGAAAAGAGAGAGCGTCTATTAATTAAAGCAAGGGGCGAATGCCTAATAACACATCCATAGCCAAAATGTAACCCTTGCGATCCAAATAAATATCCATTAATAGGGAATTAATAACGAGGTACCCGAATGCCTATAAAAAGGATCTCCTAAAGAAGGTAAGACATCTTATCCTTATTCACTCCTTTACTATTGCGATCATATAATCCTTCTAAATTCCCTAACTTAGGTATTGAAGCGATCCCCTGAAGTACACCCAGGGTCTTCCAAGCTGTTTTTCCTCCATTCTTGGTAGGTGATTGAAATTGTGATTGATTCAAATTCTCTTGAACAAATTTTAGCAGCAACAATGTAAAATAATAAAGACCAATTGTATTCCATCCCATCCCATTCTTGTGTACCAAACACCATTATTGTTTTATTGGGCTTTTGATGATTATCAATAGACTTGCATGGGTAGGAAAGGAACCCTTCACAATAAGTAGTATTAGATCTATTGTTGATTCCTAGAAGGTGTTAGATAAAATTTTCAAGTGAGCATGGAGGTAGATACTAGTAGAATGGTAAGCTGAAATTGTATCTTTTGGAGGGCATAGAAGATAATTGAAATTATATTTTGATGATTAACAAAAAACCAATTTAATCAAGGAGCTACTTAAGTTTTTAACTAACAAATGCCAACAAAGAAGATTCAAACATATGCATTAGGAGATGAATCTATAAAACGTTGTGAGGCACATATATAACACATCGAGAGTCAAAAATGCATCTATGAGACACATCATGAGATACATATATAAGATGCACTACAAAAAGCATATATAATAAGCATCAATAGATGCTTGTGTAGAGGTTTTATGAGTATTGATCATTTGAGATAAGATTTTAAGTGGACTTTATTTTAGATGTATTTAGCTTATATATTCAATTTTCATAATCAATTGATTATACACGAGTGATTAAATAGAGCATTTGTAATTCACATTATTCAATCTATAAGCGTTATTATTAAATATAAGTTGGTTTGAACTAAGATTTATTTTAATATAAGTGTGTTGTACAACCGCCCAATAAGCTTTGACTTACTAAATGATCTTGGAACTTATTCTCATCTTGGAAACTAATGTATTTTGAGAAAAAGAAAGGAGCCCTTCGCGTACTCTATATAAAAAACTCATTCCAGCTTACGTAAGGAGATCATTACAGAAAAATTTTACGAATAAGAGAACTTATAGCTAATATTCAAAAGATTGAAGGACTTTACCTTGCTCACAATCATTGAGAGATTCTAATATCGTTCTTTGATTATTGTGCCCATTAAAATATTTTATACCTATTATCTGTAGGTTGAAATCACATTTAACTCTCTCTAGTTTCACCTTCTTTTGTTAGGAAATATGTTGTTTATGGTGCGGCTCTTACACTTGGAGTTTCATAAACAAGGGAAGGAAGAAGAACATGGACGGGCTGCACAGCAAGCACCCATCGACGAGTGCCTTGAGCTCATCAACAAGTAGATACCGAGAGCCAGGAAATCTCAGAGCAGCAGACTCGTCGACGATATGATACACTAGTTGACGAGTGGGCTTCTTGGACTCGACGATGAATCCCCTTTTCTCGTAAATGAATACAACTGGGCTGTGAGAGGTTATTTGAATTTTGAATTTGAGCGTTGTGATAGTTGGAGATTCGGAGGGAAACCTCCGAGGGCTTGTTATATATGCTCTTCTAGTCATATTTTGATAAGAAAGAGAGTAAGAAAGGGGTAAGAGAAGGAGAGAAGATCATTGAGTGTATATCTTTGATTTTCATAGTGAAATCTCTTACCCATTGCTCCGGTGGACGTAGGCTTTATTGAACCACGTAATTCCTAGTTTCATTGCTCTTATCTTTACTCTCTTTATTTTACTATAGTTGTGGAATCTTTCTGTTTATCACCAAATTTGTTCGTTGTATGTATGTGTGATCTTTTATACAATGTTCATTCAGCCATGCATTGCTGGGAGAGGCCGCCCTTATTTCACAAGATAATGTGTGATCCTTTATGCAATGTTCATTCTGCTGCGCATTGTTGGGAGAGGCCGCCCTAATTTCACAGAAATTGGTATCAGAGCGTGTTATATGGCCTCTGAATTGAAGGATCTTTTAGTACAACAAGGTTTGGTGAAAGGTTTATACAAAATTTCAACCGGATAGCATGGATGCAACGACTTGGAATGAATTGGGAGCAATCATTTGTCTTTTTTTGGCTAAGGACATGTTGTATCATGTAATGGATGAGAATTCTCCGACATTAGTTTGGTGAAAATGGGAATGCGGATATATGTCTAAGAGTTCGTAAAAAATCTGCAAGTCTAGTGGAGGAAGACTCAGAATGTAGTGTTGGAGATATGCCATGTGTTTCATCAGGTTCGGGATGCCTTACGGATGATTCTTGAATCTTAGTCATCAGATGCTTTTACCTTAGGAAATGGTTTGACACCGATAGTTCAGTTTATGCTAGATGTATTTTCATTGAAAATAATATTTCATACAAAATATGTGTTATTGGAAATGTCAAAATCAAAATGTATGATGGTGTTGTAAAATCATATGTGATGTAAAGTATGAATCCGGTCTAAGGAAGAACGGTATTCCATTTGGAATTTTAGACCGTAATGGATATTATTACAAGTTTGAATGCCGAGAAATGAAAGTTTGTGAGGGTAAATTAATAGTGATGAAAGGAGATAAGGTAGTAGGAAATATCTTTGCACTATGGGATGTTACAGTTGTAGGTGGAGTTGCAATTCTTGAGTTTGAGTCGGATTTTTTGTGGCATATGCGGTTAAAGTATATGGTTGACTACATGTATTTAGATTTTTGGGAACTAATGATGATACCATCAGGGGATAGACATATGTATTTCATGGATTTATCATGAAGGATCTTGGTGTACTTTATGTAGTGGCTGAGATGGAGAACTAGACCAAAAGAGAGATTCTCAAGTCAAACATTGGGGATGAGTACGCTGGTTTTGTTCAATAAGTTTTGTGAGTAGTGTAGGTTATATGCAGGGCTTGCAGGGTGCTTCTTAGTGAAGTCAGTGAGTATGGTGCATTTCTCGTATGATCGATCGCCAAAAGTATCGCTAGATGGGAAAGTTGCAAGTGAATTGTGGGCATGTTTTTGCGGTTGACTACTCGGTTGTGAGTAGAAGTCCACTGGAGCACTCTTCTAGTGATGGAGGATCTAGGTTTGGTGTTTTGTCCGGACAGTACCACTTTCTTTAATCACTAAGAAAGGAGGGTGCAAGCTGAGTGATCCTGTGGCAAACAAAGGGACCATCGAGGACATGAATTTTTGTTGATGAAGTCATAAGGCAACGTACTCAAATAAAGGAAGAGAAACAAATAACTAAAAACTGCAGTAACACCAATCATGTTAATCAAGTGGAGTTAGGGACACAGGGTAGAAATGCGGGGAGTTCTATCTCGGGTCAACAATATCACAATATGAATAGGCATATGATGCAGGTGGAGCAATAGACTCAGGGCAGAGATGACATAGTTCGTATTGCAAGGTGTTTTAGCCAAGGAGACCAGCAAAATCACTGTAAGCCCATGTGCACTATTAGACCACCACTCAGGTGTATGAGTTCGTGAGGATTCTAGTTTGGAAGAGGGTGATAGGATACCATGGAGTGATGTATCTGTTGTGTTTGAATGACATGTTATTGGCGGGAAATGCTTTAACTAAGGCTTTAATCAGTTGGAAACTTTGTTGGAAGTTTTTGACATGAATGTGTTGGGTATTGCCAAAATGAGTCTTGGTTTGCTAATTCGCTTAGACAAAACTGTAGGGAGATTTGTAATATCTCAGGGTGGAATTGTGGACAAGGCTAGAGGGAGATTGGAGTTATATCAGGGTGGCTTTATGGACGGAACAACAGGGAGACCTCGTTTGCCATCTCAAGCGAGGTTTCGTGGAGAATCGTTGTGAAATGTCTACCACTCAGTACCCAAGGACAGGCTGATGTCCGGGATATGTCAAAGGTCCTCCATGATTGTGTAAATGGGGTGTTTCAGTAGGCAACAAAGTGGACCATCATTTATGAGATTTGTTGAAGACTATGCAGGGGGCTTTGGCATTATAAGGCTTGGAGCAGTTTTCGTTTGCTGTTGTTGGAAGGCTTTGTTGGAAGCCTACGGTGAAGTCTTCCGGGGATGAATCTACAACTCCATCGAGGTTGATGGTAGAAGCTGAAGCTGCCATCGGTAAGTTCAAGCGGTATTGCTTCGACTTGATATTTTTCTTCAAGTGTTAGAAGGGAGAAAAAACTCAACTGGGTGATTCAAGTTCAAGGTGGAGCAGTTTATATGTTTTTCAGTATTCTCCAATGGGGGCGTATAATCACCAAGGTGTAGATTATTGTTTATGGTTTGGCTCTTACACTTTGAGTTTCATTAACAAGGGAAGGAAGAAGAAGATGGAGGGGCTGCATAGTAGGCATTTGTCGACAAGTTGATACTGAGAGACAGAAAATCTCAGAGCAGAAGACTCGTCGACGAGATGATAGACTAGTCGATGAGTGGGCTTCTTGGACTCGTCGACGAATCCCCTATTCTCGTCGATGAGTATGACTGGGCTGTGAGAGGTTATTTGAATTTTAAATTTGAACGTTATGATAGTTAGGGATTCAAAGGGAAACCTCCTAGGGTTGTGTTACATATGCTCTTCTTGGGATATTTTGACAAGTAAAAGAGTAAGAAAAGGGCAAGGGAAGGAGAGAAGATCATTGAGTGTATATCTTTGATTTTCATAGTGAAATCTCTTACGCATTGTTCCCATGGATGTAGGCTTTGCCGAACCACGCAATTCCTAGTTTCTTTGCTCTTATCTTTACTCTCTTTATATTACTATAGTTGTGGAATGTTTCTGTTTATCACCAATTTGTTTGTTGTAAGCATGTATGTGTGATCTTGTATAAAATGTTCATTCCGCTGTGCATTGTTGGGAGGGGCCGCCCTTATTTCACAAGATAATGTGTGATCCTTTATGCAATGTTCATTCCGCTGCGCATTGGTTGGAGAGGCCACCCTTATTTCATACCAATTGGTATTAGAGCGTGTTGTATGGCCTCTGAATTGAAGGATCTTTTCGTGCAACAAGGTTTGGTGAAAGGTTTATGTAGAGCTTCAACCGAATAGCATGGATGCAAAGACTTGGAATGAATTGGGAGCAATCATTTGTCTTTGTTTGGCTAAGGACATGTTTTATCACGTCATGGATGAGAATTCTCCGACATTAGTTTAGTGAAAATGGGAATGCCGATATATGTCTAATAGTTCGTAAAAAATCTACAAATCTAGTGGAGGAAGACTCAGAATGTAGTGTTGGAGATATGCCACATGTTTCATCGGGTTCAGGGTGCCTTACGGATGATTCTTGAATCTTAGTCATCAGATGGTTTTATCCTAGGAAAAGGTTTGACACCGATAGCTTAGTTTATGCTGGTTGTATTTTGATTGAAAATAATATTTCGTGCAAAATATTTGTTGGAAATGTCAAAATCAAAATGTATGATGGTGTTGTAATATCATATGTGATGTAAAGTATTAATCGAGCCTAAGGAAGAAAGGTATTTCATTTGGCATTTTAGAACGTAATGGATATTGTTACAAGTTTGAATGCCAAGAAATGAAAGTGTGTGAGGGTAAATTAATAGTGATGAAAGGAGATAAAGTAGTAGGAAATATCTTTGCACTATGGGATGTTACAGTTGTAGGTGGAATTGCAACTCTTGAGTTTGAGTCGGATTTTTTGTGGCATATGCGGTTAAAGTATATGGTTGACTACATGTATTTAGCTTTTTGGGAACCGATGATGACACCATCAGGGGATAGACATATGTATTTCATTGATTTATCATGAAGGGTCTTGGTGTACTTTATGTAGTGACTGAGATGGAGAACCAGACCAAAAGAGAGATTCTCAAGTCAAACATTGGGGATGAGTACACTGGTTTTGTTCAAGAACTTATGTGAGCAGTGTAGGTTATATGCAGGGCTTGCAGGGTGCTTCTTAGTGAAGTCAGTGAGTATGGTGCGTTTCTCGTATGATCGATCGCCAAAAGTATCGCTAGATGGGAAAGTTGCAAGTGAATTGTGGGCATGTTTTTGCGGTTGACTACTCGGTTGTGAGTGGAAGTCCACTGGAGCACTATTCTAGTGATGGAGCATCTAGGTTTGGTGTTTTGTCCAGACAGTACCACTTTCTTTAATCACTAAGAAAGGAGGGTGCAAGCTAAGTGATCCTGTGGCAAACAAAGGGACGATCGAGGACATGAATTTTTGTTGATGAAGTCATAGGACACCGTACTCAAGTAAAGGAAGAAAAACAAATGCCTAAAAACTGCAGTAACAGCAATCATGTTATTCAAGTGGAGTTAGGGACGCAGGGTAGAAATGCAGGGAGTTCTATCTCGAGTCAACAATATCACGGTATGAATAGGCATGTGATGCAGGTGGAGCAACAGACCTATGGCAGAGATGACATAGTTCGTATTGTAGGGAGTTTCAGCCTAGGAGACCAGCAAAATCACTGTAGGCCCATGTGCACTATTAGAACACCACTCAGGACTATCAGTTCGTGAGGCTTCTAGTTTGGAAGAGGGTGATAGGATACCATTGAGTGATGTATCTGTTGTGTTTGAAGGACATGTTATTGGTGAGAAATGCTTTAACTAAGGCTTTAATCTATTGGAAACTCTGTTGGAAGTTTTTGACATGAATGTGTTCGATACGGCCAAAATGAGTCTTGGTTTGCTGATTCGCTTAGACAAAACTATAGAGAGATTGGTAATATCTCACGGTGGAATTGTGGACAAGGCTAGAGGGAGATTGGAGTTATATCAGGGTGGCCTTATGGATGGAACAACAGGGAGACTTCATTTGCCATCTCAAGGGAGGTTTCATGGAGAATCATTGTGAAATGTCTACTGCTTGGTACCCAAGGACAGGCTGATGTCTGGAATATGTCAAAGGTTCTCAATGATTGTGTAAATGGGGTGTTTCAGTAGGCAAGAAAGTTGACCATTAGTTATGAGATTTGTGGAAGACTATGCAGGGGGCTTTGGCATTATAAGGCTTGGAGCAGTTTTCGTTTGCTGTTGTTGGAAGGCTTTGTTTGAAGCCTAGGGTGAGGTCTTCCGGTGATGAATCTACAACTCCATCGAGGTTGATGGTGGAAGTAGAAGCTGCCATCGGTAAGTTCAAGCGGTATTGCATGGACTTGGTATTTGTCTCCAAGTGTTAGGAGGGAGACAAAACTCAACTGGGTGATTCATGTTCAAGGTGGAGCAGTTTATATGTTTTTCGGTATTCTCCTAAAGGGGCATATAATCGCCAAGGTGTAGATTGTTGTTTATAGTTTTGCTTTTACACTTTGAGTTTCATAAACAAGGGAAGGAGGAAGAACATTGAGGGGATGCACAGCAGGCACTCGTCGACAAGTAGATACCGAGAGACAGAAAATCTCAGAGCAGAAGACTCATTGACGAGATGATAGACTAGTCGACGAGTGGGCTTCTTGGACTCATCGACGAATCCCCTATTCTCGTCCACGAGTATGACAGGGCTGTGAGATGTTATTTGAATTTTGAATTTGAACGTTGTGATAGTTAGGGATTCGTAGGGAAACCTCCTAGGGTTTGTTACATATGCCCTTTTTGGCATATTTTGACAAGTAAGAGAGTAAGAAAGGGGTAAGAGAAGGGGAGAAGATCATTGAGTGTATATCTTTGATTTTCTACTGAAATCTCTTACCCATTGCTCCCGTGGATGTAGGCTTTGCCAAACCACGCAATTCCTAGTTTCGTTGCTCTTATCTTTACTCTCGTTATATTACTATAGTTGTGGAATGTTTCTGTTTATCACCAATTTGTTTGTTGTAAGTATGTATGTTTGATCTTTTATAAAATGTTCATTCTGTTGCGCATTGTTGGGAGGGGCCGCCCATATTTCACAAGATAATGTGTGATACTTTATGCAATGTTCATTCCGCTGCGCAATGTTGGGAGTGGCCGCCGTTATTTCACAGCAATTGGTATCAGAGTGTGTTGTATGGCCTCTGAATTGAAGGATCTTTTAGTCCAACAATGGTTGGTGAAAGGTTTATACAGAGCTTCAACCGGATAGCATGGATGCAACAACTTGGAATGAATTGGGAGCAATCATTTGTCTTTGTTTGGTTAAGGACATGTTTTATCATGTCAAGGATGAGAATTCTCCGACATTAGTTTGGTGAAAATGGGAATGCCGATATATGTTTAAGATTTCATAAAAAATATGCAAATCTAGTGGATGAAGACTCAAAATGTAGTGTTGGAGATATGCCACATGTTTCATCGGGTTCGGGGTGCCTTACAGATGATTCTTGAATCTTAATCATAAGATGCTTTAATCCTAGGAAATGGTTTGACACCGATAGGTCAGTTTATGCTGGTTGTATTTTGATTGAAAATAATATTTCATACAAAATATTTGTTGGAAATCTCAAAATCAAAATGTATGATGGTATTGTAAAATCATATGTGATGTAAAGTATTAATCGGGTCTAAGGAAGAAAGGTATTTCATTTGGAATTTTAGACCGTAATGGATATTGTTACAAGTTTGAATGCCGAGAAATGAAAGTGTGTGAGGGTAAATTAATTGTGATGAAAGGAGATAAAGTAGTAGGAAATATCTTTGCACTATGGGATGTTACAGTTGTAGGTGGAATTGCAACTCTTGAGTTTGAGTTGGATTTTTTGTTGCATATGCGGTTAAAGTATGTGGTTCACTACATGTAGTTAGATTTTTGGGAGCCGATGGTGATACCATCAGGGGATAGACATATGTATTTCATTGATTTATCATGAAGGGTCTTGGTGTACTTTATGTAGTGGCTGAGATGGAGAACCAGACCAAAAGAGAGATTCTCAAGTCAAACATTGGGGATGGGTACGCTGGTTTTGTTCAAGAACTTATGTGAGCAGTGTAGGTTATATGCAGGGCTTGCAGGGTGCTTCTTAGTGAAGTCAGTGAGTATGGTGCGTTTCTCGTATGATCGATCGCCAAAAGTATCGCTAGATGGGAAAGTTGCAAGTGAATTGTGGGCATGCTTTTGCGGTTGACTACTCGGTTGTGAGTGGAAGTCCACTGGAGCACTATTCTAGTGATGGAGCATCTAGGTTTGGTGTTTTGTCCGGACAGTACCACTTTCTTTAATCACTAAGAAAGGAGGGTGCAAGCTAAGTGATCCTGTGGCAAATAAAGGGACGATCGAGGACATGAATTTTTGTTGATGAAGTCATAGGACACTGTACTCAAGTAAAGGAAGAGAAACAAATGCCTAAAAACTACAGTAACACCAATCATGTTATTCAGGTGGAGTTAGGGACGCAGGGTAGAAATGCGGGGAGTTCTATCTCGGGTCAACAATATCACGGTATGAATAGGCATGATAGGTAGGTGGAGCAACACACTCAGTGCAGAGATGACATAGTTCGTATTGCAGGGAGTTTCAGCCTAGGAGACCAGCAAAATCATTGTAAGCCCATGTGCACTATTAGACCACCACATAGGTGTATGAGTTCATGAGGCTTCTAGTTTGGAAGAGGGTGATAGGATACCGTGGAGTGATGTATCTGTTGTGTTTGAACGACATGTTATTGGCGAGAAATGCTTTAACTAAGGCTTTAATCAGTTGGAAACTCTGTTGGAAGTTTTTGACATGAATGTGTTCGATATGGCCAAAATGAGTCTTGGTTTGCTGATTCGCTTAGACAAAACTTTAGGGAGATTGGTAATATCTCAGGGTGGAATTGTGGACAAGGCTAGAGGGAGATTGGAGTTATATCAGGGTGGCCTTATGGACGGAACAACAGGGAGACTTCGTTTGCCATCTCAAGGGGGGTTTTGTGGAGAATCGTTGTGAAATGTCTACCGCACAGTACCCAAGGACAGGCTGATGTCCGGAATATGTCAAAGGTCCTCCATGATTGTGTAAATGGGGTGTTTTAGTAGGCAATAAAGTGGATCATCAGTTATGAGATTTGTTGAAGACTATGCAGGGGGCTTTGGAATTATAAGGCTTGCAGCAGTTTTTGTTTGCCGTTGTTGGAAGGTTTTGTTGGAAGCCTAGGGTGAAGTCTTCGGGTGATGAATCTACAGCTCCATCGGGGTTGATGGTAGAAGCAAAAGCTGCCATCGGTAAGTTCAAGCGGTATTGCTTGGACTTGGTATTTGTCACCAAGTGTTAGAAAGGAGACAAAACTCAACTGGGTGATTCAAGTTCAAGGTGGAGCAGTTTATACGTTTTTCAGTATTCACTTAAGGGGGCGTATAATCGCCAAGATTGTTATTTATGGTTTGGCTTTTACACTTTGAGTTTCATAAACAAGGGAAGGAAGAAGAACATGGTGGGGCGGCACAGCAGGCACTCGTCGATAAGTAGATATTGAGAGACAAAAAATCTCAGAGCAGAAGACTCGTCAACGAGATGATACCCTAGTTGATGAGTGGGCTTCTTGGACTCGTCGACGAATCCCTTATTTTCGTCGATGAGTATGACTGGGCTGTGAGAGGTTATTTGAATTTTGAATTTGAACGTTGTGATAGTTAGGGATTCGAAGGGAAACCTCGTAGTGTTTGTTACATATGCTCTTCTGCTAATTTTGACAAGTAAGAGAGTAAGAAAGGGGTAAGAGAAGGAGAGAAGATCATTGAGTGTATATCTTTGATTTTCATAGTGAAATCTCTTACCCATTGCTCCCGTGGATGTAGCCTTTGCCGAACCACGCAATTCCTAGTTTCGTTGATCTTATCTTTACTCTCTTTATATTACTATAGTTGTGGAATGTTTCTGTTTATGACCAATTTGTTTGTTGTAAGTATGTATGTGTGATCCTTTATAAAATGTTCATTCGCTGCGCATTGTTGGGAGGGGCCACCCTTATTTCAAAAGATAATGTGTGATCCTTTATGCAATGTTCATTCCGCTGCGCATTGTTGGGAGAGGCCGCCCTTATTTCATAGCAATTGGTATCAGAGCGTGTTGTATGGCCTCTGAATTGAAAGATCTTTTAGTGCAACAAGGTTTGGTGAAAGGTTTATGCACAGCTTCAACCGGATAGCATGGATGCAACGACTTGGAATGAATTGGGGGCAATCATTTGTCTTTGTTTGGCTAAGGACATGTTTTATCATGTCATG